>NW_026055683.1:1800000-2197895 GCF_023758065.1 Alternaria ventricosa | reverse complement strand
GATCTTAGAGATAGCTACTACCTTATTAGAATAAAGAAAGGTAAAGAATAGAAGATAGCGTTCTGTATATAGTATAGATACTATAAATATACTATTATACTATTTAGGCTTATAAACGCTCTAGTAATATTTTAAGTACTTATTAATAATATATTAAGAATGCACCTAGATATCTTTATTATTACTTACTTAGATAATATTCTTATCTACTCTAAGAATAAAGAAGACTACATTAAATATATTTATATAGTACTAAGGTACCTAGACTAGTATAACTTATAAATTAAGCTAAAGAAGTATATATTCTACGTAATAGAAGTACTCTTCTTAGGCTATATTATAGGTATTAATAGAGTATAGATAAGTAAAGAAAAGATTAAGCTTATTAAAAAATAGCTTTAACTAATATTAGTTAAGAAGATATAATTCTTCTTAAGATTTCTAAACTTTAACTAATAGTTTATTAAGAACTACTTTAAGATTACTATTCTCTTAACTAAGCTAATATAAAAGAATACGCCTTTTGTCTAGAGTAAGAAAGTAGAAGACGCGTTCTAGACACTTAAGAATATAAGTATTATACTACTATACTTCTATATATTCTAATTAGAATAACTATTACGTTTTAAGACTAACGTGTTAGACCTTATACTTAGAGGCTGCGCTAGCTAACTATATAAAAGTAAATAGCACCTAATTACCTATTACTTACGCAAGTTCTTAGAGCTTAAAGAATAATATAACGTTTATAATAAGAAGCTTCTAGCTATTATTACCTATTTAGAATATTAGAGAGTATACGCTAAAAGCTACTTAGAACTTATAATATTTATAGATTATAAGAACTTAGTTAACTTTATAACTACTAAGAAGCTTAACTACTAATAAGTTTAATAGCTAGAGAAGTTAGGCTAATATAAGTTTAAGATTATATATATACCTAGAAAAGATAATAGTAGAGTAGACGCTCTTAGCTATAGATATAATATTATAGAAACTAAATCTATTATAGAGACTATAATACTTAAAGTTAATAATAATAGGTTATTAGAACTAGCTAAGATAGTAAACTTAATACTATAAGTTACTAGCGAGGTACTAGAAGAATTATAAGAAGTAATTATTAAGTAATACTATAATAACTCTGTATATAGTTACTCTAGTATTACTAGAACTATAAAACTTATCTAACGTAATTATAAGTTTCTATATATAAAAAATAGAATTATAGCCTTTATTGCTAAGTGCGTAGACTATTAGAAGAATAAGTATAGTGCCTACGCACTCTATAGAGAAATATAGGTAATAGAGATACCTAACTAGTCTTAGTTAGATATCTCTATAGACTTTATTATAGGCCTACTAGTCTTAAGAGACTTTGTAATATAAGTATTCTATAACGCTATTCTTATAGTAGTAGATTATTTTATAAAGTAAGCTAAGTATATTACCTTTTGTAAGAACTTTATAGTAGTATAGCTTATATATATTATTAATAATTATATTATCTAACACTATAGTATTCTAAAGTTAATTATTAGTAATAGAGATAAGCTCTTTACTTTAAACTTCTAGACTACGTTATTAGCTACTATTAGAACTAAGAGAAAGCTATTAACAGCTTATTATCTATAGATAGATAGATAAACTAAGTAAATAAATTATATAATAAAAGCCTATCTACGTATCTATATTAATAAATAATAGAATAACTAGGTATTATTACTACCTATAGCATAGATAGCGTATAATAATAAGCTTTCTAAGTTTATAGAATAGACTCTATTCTACGCAAACTATAGAAGACACCTAAATCTCTTTATACGTACTTTTTCTAGTTAGAAGATAGAAGTAGCTATTACTACTACTAATAAGCTAAAGATAGTATATAAGTTACTTAAAGCAATACTTAAGAAAGTACAACGCTAGAATATTTTATATATTAATAAGAAACAAAAAATAGTACCTTAGCTAAAGAAGAGAGATAAAGTTTATTTACTTATAAAAAATCTTTGTACTAAGTAACTTAATAAAGAGCTTAATAACGTTAAGGTTAGACTATTTTTAATTTGCAACTAGAAGAGACTAGTTACATTTACACTTAACCTTCTACTTAATTTAAAAATCTACCTATAATTCTATATTAGTATATTAGAACTAGTAGACTCTAAGACACTACTCTAGAAAACTTTTTACTTTAAAATAGAAGAGGATAATATCTTTAAAGTTAAACAAATTCTTAAATATTAAAATAGTAATAATAGAATAGAGTACCTAGTTAAATAGTTAGAATATAATAACAGTAATAATATATAAGAGCTAGATATAAACTTTATAAACTACTAATTGCACCTTTAGAAGTACTATACCTAGTAACAAAGGCGTTAATTAACTCTATTATAGCCTATATAGCTAGCGAGAACTCTATACTAATAGAAGAAGTAGAATAGTTAATATCTTACGCTACTTTAGTTTCGCTAGCTACCTCTATATTAAAAGCTAAGCAAAGCGCCTTTCTACGCGCTTATTTCTCTACCTATTTTAGAATTTTCTTATTCTATAGTAACTACGAAATTACTGCTGCTAATAACTTTTTATTATTATTAACTTTCTTTTAGTACTTCTTCTAAGTATAGTCTAAAGACTTCTAAGATATATTTATATATACCTAACTTAACTAAGTGTACTTAGTGCACTTTAGATAAGAATCTAGTATAATAAGATAAATAACTTCTTTAAGAAAATAATAGTTATAAGAAGCTTTAGTAGAATAGTTAGCTTAAGTAATTTTAGAGCTAAGGCGTAAGCAACGTTAGTAGAAAGAGAATATAACAACTACCTTACTTATAACGTAGAGTAAGCCTTAGTTATTAATAGAATAATAAATTAGTTATATAATTTAAGAATAAATCTATAGAGAAGAAGAATAGTGTTATAATCTAACCTAAGAGATACTCTAGAGGTTAGCGTAATTACTTTAAAGAATTATACGTTATAGTTATAGAATTATAGTATAGAACTACGCTATAGTTACGTAACTACTTATCTATAAGTAAGATAACGCTAGACCTATATAAGGCGCTTATTAACAAGTATAAGTAGTTAAGCTAATAACTAGTAAGATATATTATTACTTATCTATAATTACTTATATACTTATCTATAAGTATAACTCTTATTAAGTATATAGCTTAGGCACTAAACTCTTATAGCTTAGTATGTTTAACTTTATATAAGACTCTAGTATTTAATTTAAGAATTATACTTTTTTCTTAACCTCTTATAATATTATATTATTCTACTAAACGTACTATTATACTCTTATACTATTATATTAATCTTCTAATTATGCTAGTATACTAACCTATTCTACCTTACTTACTTACTCTCTAAGAACTAACTCTTAGGTTATCTTAGAACAACCTTTACACTAGCTAAAAAGTTATTATAGTAAGCTTATAAAACTTTAATATAAGCTACTTTTAGAATATATAGTTTTCTTTTATATAGAAGTATATTATTTAGTTCTATACTTTAATAGCCTACCTACTATAGTTAAGTATTATCTAGTATTAATAGTGCTTCTTTAGTAAGGCCTACATACTTATTACTAAGTATACTTTCTCTAATAGCGTTGCGTATTAAGTATAGTAGCCTAGTCTAGTTAGTAGATAATAATAGTTAATCTAAGGCTATAGCTTTAGTTATACTTATAACTACTCTAATCTAAAGTTCTCTTATCTTTTCTAGAGTAACTACGCGCTTTTTAGAGCTATTTTTATTAGTTAACTATAGCTTACGCTAGAGCTTTACTAGTAACCTTTTATTACTACTAGCTAACTTTACTATATTCTTACCTAATTTATAATTTAAGTATCTAGATAGTCTATTAGTAGAGTTAGTCTACTTAAAGTAGTAGACTATAGTAAAGTAAAAAGCTACTAGCTACTCTACTTATTTAGCCTACCTACGTAATAGTACCTTAGTAAATATAAACTCTTATAAGTTATAGTAGTCTATATAAAAAGTAATATTATAAACTATACTCTCTAAGTAATACTTTTAGTATTTAAAGGCTTTTACTACTATAAGAAGTTCTTTATTATATATATTATAATTACGCTTAGTAAAGGTTATCTTATATAAATAATATATAATTAGATACTATAAGTTCTTACTATTAAGTTTTAGCCTAGATTAGTTTAGAATTTTAAAAATTATAAAGTCTAAGGTGTTAGTCTTTACTCTATAGAGTAGGCTAGAGTTAAAATAAGCTAGTATAGAGTTTATAGTAAATTTTTTCTTAAGAATCTTAAAGGCTTTAATAGTATTAGATTCTAGCTTAATTAGACGTAATTTCTTCTATTATTAGTAGTAGCTTTCTTTACTTACTTTAAGTAGCCTTTAAATAATCTAGTAAAGAGAAGCTACTATTCTAGAGAACTTTTTAATAAAGCGCTAGTAGTAGTTAGTAAAACTTAGAAAGATCTAGACGTTTTTAACTAAAGTAGGTATAGACTAGAATTAAATAGTATTAATATAATTAGTTTTTATTTCTACTTCTTAGAGAGTAACTATAAAACCTAAGTAGCCTACTCTCTAAGTATAGAACTTATACTTAGAGAGTTTTATGTATAGCCTATACTAAATAAGTTTAGATAGTATCTCTTAGATCTAGCTAATATACTTTTTCTTATTCTATAAGTAGATAAGAATATTATTAAAGTAAATAATATAGTAGATATTTAGTAAGTTTAATAAAATTAAGTTAATATAATTCTAAAATACTATAGAGGTATTAGTAAAGCTAGATAGTATTATAGTATATTTAAAGTAGCTATACTTTATATAAAAGGCTATCTTCTATTTATTACTTTTTTTAATATAAATATAGTAGTAGGTATTCTTTAGATCTAGTTTAGTATAGATTAATATAGATCTAAGTTAATTAAGAGACTCTTCTATAAGTAGTAGTAGATAGTAGTTCTTTATAGTAATAGTATTAAAGCTATAGTAGTCTACGTATAATTAGAGTAAGCTATTCTTCTTTTTTATAAATAGAATTAGCGCTTCTATCTTAGAGGTAGACTACCTAATCTATCTTCTAGTAAGGTTTTTATTAATATATTAATATAATATCTTAGCTTTAGTTACTAATAAGCTATAGAGTAGCCTATAGAGTAGGTTCTTCTCTTTCTCTAGATTAATAGATATCTTATAGAGTCTATATTTAGTAAGAATAGTAGTATCTTCTTTAGAAAAGGTCTTAGCTTAGGCGCTATAGTACTAATAAAGTAAAGTACTATTATTAGAACTTACCTAGTCTACTACTAGTAGAAATCTATTATTATTCTTATTAAGAAAAGTAGCTATAAACTACTTAGAGGTTTCTAGAGTAATTTTATAGTATTTAGCCTACTTTATAAATTATATAAACTTTAAAGTAAAGTTTAGAGTAAATTACTATTATTTTAGCTATAGTATACCTAGAATTATATTAAAACTCTTAAGATCTTTTAAGTAGAACTCTTTTTATTCTTCTTAGGTAGTGTTATAGCTATTAGTTATAGTATATTTTATATTTACTTAACTTAATATAGCTAGTTCTTAGCTATTAAAGCTATAGAACTAGATTATACTATTATAGTATAGAACGTATCTAGTCTTATTAGCTATAGCCTAGCTAAAAAAGTTAGCCTTAGCGCTACTATTAAAAAGCGCCTAAATATAGATAGGTTTAGATTTATATAAAACTATACTTTCTATAGTAATTAGAGATAAGTCTACTATCTCTAGTCTAGTTTTACGTTTACTACTTACAGTAGTAATAAAACTTTTAAAGTATATAATAAGTCTCTTAGACTATAGAGTTAGGTAGTCTAAAAGTATACTTTTCTTTTCTAAGTACTAGTAAAGTTAGAATATTTCTTCTTATAGTATTCTTTATAGTAGTAGTTATAGTATTTAATTTAGCTAATATCTTTTATACTTATTTAAGCTGCTAAAGTTATAGTAGACTCTCTCTTAAGTAGAGCGCGTAGCTTTACTTTTTAACTAGATAGACTACGCTAGTCTATATTATACTATATCTACTTAAAGAGTAACTAGTCTCTTTTAGTATTATCTATACTTATCTAGGTCTATCTAACTTAGAGTATAGACCTTAAAGCTTTATATTACTAGTTAGCTTTAGCCTCTAGCGCTACTAGACTATACTATTTCTACTTAATATTATCTAGTTATTTATATATCTTTAGATTAAAAGTAGAGTAGAAGTTATAAATATAGTTCTTATTAGTATTATTAAAAGTAGCCTAGGTATTAAGCTTCTTCTATTATATTTTAAAATAGTTAAAAAGTTTAGTAGAAGTATAATAGTGCTACCTTATATTTTTAATTTTCTTTCTAGCTATCTACTTATATTTAAAAAGAGAACTAAGAGATTTAAGTATAGCTAACTTTAGAGTAACTTAGATTAGAACTAGCGCTTTTAAGTTAACTATAATAGCTTTAGCTATCTTTTTTTAGTAATTAAGTTAGTAGTCTCTAAGCTACTTAATTATAAAATTAACTTACGTAACTAGATTAGATAGAGTAGAGTTACTTTTAAAAAAGTATTTATAAGCTCTAGCCTAGCTATTAAGTTATACTTTATTTTTACTTTTAAAATAAGTTAAAGGTTTAGACTTTAGAAGTAGAATCTTAAAAAATTTAGTTAAGTATAGATTACTCTTAGTAAGCGTAACTAAAGCTAGTATTAGTATAAGTAGAGGTAGAGTATAAAGATTACTACTAGTAATTATAGCTTTAAAAGCTTTACGTTAGGTATATAAAGTAGTAATTTTTATACGCTATTCTACTTCTAGTAGAAGCTATTTTTTCTATTTAAGTTTCTACTAAAGAGTTAGTAGTATTAGTTTTTTAATAGGTACCTCTCTCTTAACTAAAAGTATTTTCTTAGTAAGTATTAAAGCTTATAGCTTTTCTTTAGTAGTAGTTATAGCTAATAAAGTATTAACTAGTCTAGATTAGGTCTAGAACGCTGCGTTTCTTACTACGCTGCGTAATTATAACTAAACTATATTTATAGTATTACTAATAGTTATAAATAGAGGTTTATATTATAAAAGTAGAATAAATTAATATAGAATTATATAAACGTAAACTTCTACTAAATAATCTAAGTAGAGCTACTACTTATAAAAGAGCTCTTTAGATACCTACGCTAGTAGAGCCTATACTTATATAGACTAGTATAGTCTAGAGAGGTCTAGAGAAATCTAGAGTAGTCTATAGCTAAGTAGCTATAATATCTAGTATAATAAAGGTTCTTAAGCGTTAGATCTAAACTTATATTAGTTCTTTTAAATAAGCTTTATACTAGAGTACTTACTTTAATTAAGTTACTTAGTAGGCTAGTTATTAGAAGTTATAATATTATTCTTACACTTTATTAAACTAAAGAATATATTCTATTTCTTAGAGTAAGATGTTCTAGTAGAATAATAGTAATACTTCTTCTTCTATCTTCTAGTTATACTTTTATCTATAGATAAGTCTATATTATATATATAGATAGAACACTACTTTTTAGTAATATTTAAGAATAAGAGAAGCTTTAAAGAAGAAGGTAAAGGCTTTAATAAATTACTAGATAGGTAGAGTAGCTCTCTACTACTAGTAGTAGTAGTAAGAAATACTATACTTATTAAAGCGTTAGCGCGCTATTCGCGACGTTAGAGAAGTAGTAATATAAGATAGAGATAGTCTTATGTATACTATTATAATTAAGAAAAATATAAATTTAAGAGATTTTAGTATTATATACGTATTATTATAGATAAATTATTTATTTACTACTTAGTATAAGGCAGAAATTATATATATATTATTTACTCTAGTATAATTAGAGTAGAATAGAATAGCTTAAATAATAAGATAAAAGTGTAAAGATTTTTACTTAACTAGTAAGCTAGAAGAAGTAATAACTTCTAGAGTTATATATAATCTTAAGTAATTAAGTTTTAGAACTTAAATATTCTCTAAACTTAAAGAAAGCTACTAAACTAGATAGTAACTTTATAGTAATAGGTAATAAAGCTATAGAAAAGAGTTAATATACCTTTTAACTATATAAGCTAAAGTTATACTTTTAGTTTTTATAAAAGCTTTAATAAAAAAAGATAATTAAAAGTATATAAGTTATAAGTTAACTAAGTAATAAGTATCTTTTTAGGTCTCTAATCTAGATTATTAGTTATAAGTACTAACTTATAACTCTTTTAGAAGATAATTAGTAGACTTAGTATTATAGAAACTAAAGCTTTAAACTATATATTATAAAATAGTATATAGATAACGTAGATTAGGTAGCTACTCTAGAAGTTAAAAAAAAAAGCCTAAAGGCAGTATCTATAGAACTTTTCTAATTAGAATAAGAGTACTATCTTATTTAAAACTACTTAAGTAGACTTAGAGGTATAGTGTATAAGTATATAGAAAGAGTTAATTAGACTTAATAATATAAAGCGTTTATTTTACTAAATAACTATCTTAGATAAACGTTTCTAAATAAAGTAATTATTTAGCTATCTTTAGTAAAGTAGATTATTCTAAAGCTATAGTTAAAAGAATAGAGAATAAGCTATTTATATAGTTATTAGCTACTAGTATAGTAAGAGAAGTTTTAGTAGTAATTTTATAGTTTCTAAATAATAAAAATAGTAGTAAAAACTCTAATAGAGGCCTATAGACGTCTATATAGGCCTTAAAGCTTTACTAGAAGCTAGAGTATTACTAATAATAAGCTAGCGGCTAGAGTAACTATAGGTAGATAGATAGCTAGATAGATAGCTAGATAGATAGCTACTTATAGTAGTGTTATATATTAGTAGTAGAGTAGAAGTAGTAACTTAGTTAATAGTATAATACTTAAAAAGAAGCTAATAATAGAGCTATCTTAAGTTAAAGTAATAGGTATAGCTTTATCTTTAGTTTCTTTATATAGACTAGAATAACCTTATATAAAGATAATACGTTATCTCTTAGTAGCTAACTAGGCTAAGCTCTTAGATCTAAACTGCGCTAGAAAGTCTTTATAGATACTACTTTATTTCTTAGAAGTAATAGATAGAGGTAAATCTAGAGTAATAAGTAGATATTCTACTATAATAGTGTAGAGTTATAGAAGTGTAAGGCACTTTTATAGTAGCGCTAGTTCTAGAGGTAAGCCTAAGTTAAAGCTATTAGTATTAGCATAATTAGTTTATAATATAAGAGTAGTTAGCCTAAATAATAGAAACCTATTAGATATATATCTACTTTAGAAATAGGTTAAAAACAGCTAACTTAATATTATTAGTAACTAACTAGGCTAAGCTCTTAATTAGAAAAGTATAAAAGTAATAGCTAGAGAGAAGTAGGCTATAGTAGACTCTAAAATCTTCTATAATAGATTAGCTAGTTTTTAGTATAGTAAAGATTTTAATAAGTATTAAGCTAATTAGCTATATCTCTATTATAATATCTAATATAAAATAAAGCTATCTTACTTTTTTCTAAGTTAAGACTATTAGTATTAGTATAGAGTTATAGAAGTGTAAAGTATCTCTATAGTAGCTAGAGAAGTAATAGTTCTAGAGAAGAGCGCTAGTAGCTAGAAGATATCTAGAAGTTATATTCTTAGTGTAGAGTTATAGAAGCGTAAGGCACTTTTATAGTAGTTCTAGAGGTAAGCCTAAGTTAAAGCTATTAGTGTTAAAGTAAGAAGATAAAAAAGAAAACTAAAGATATAATACTTTTTATTATTATAGACTAGCCTTAAAGTATAGCTATAATAAGTATTAGTAAAGATATTATATTTCTTAGAGAGAGAGCTTATAGTAAGCCTTACTTTATATACTAAGCTAAGGCTTAGGTAAAGTCTAAGCCTATTATATACTCTCTATAGTACCTATAAAATTCTATATAATTTACTATTATAGGCTAAAAAATGCTTTATACAAAACTAATACTAAGAAATAAAGCTAAGTATTCTTAACTATAATAGTAGAGGTAAAGTACTATACAACTTTTATAGCTTAAAAGTAGTAATAATAGAATATAAAAAATAACTTCTAGAATAGATTTCTCTACGTAAATACTCTAAAAGTAAGATAAGTGCGTAATAACACTTTTATAGCTAGTGCTAGAAAACTTTATAGCCTATAGCGCGCGCGCTATAGTAGTTATATATATAGATTATAGTAGTAGAGTGTATAGCTAGTGCGCCTATAATACTAAGATACTATTAGCTAAGTAGATTTATATAGAAATCTTTTTAGGCTATATATAATAATACGCTACTATATATATATTACTATAATATATCTACGCAACCTTTACTACGCTACTCTACTTATATTTTTACTACTCTAATTATACTTTATATTAGCGCTACACTATTACTATAGTGTATTTAATAGTACTTAATAGTAGCTACAGCTTAGCCTTAAGTAGATAGCCTTCTAGTTACTCTCTAAGTAATTCTCTTAGTAACTTTATACTAGGCTATAAGGCTAATAGTAGAATTATATATAAAAAATAAGCTATTAATAGATTTAAAGTAGATAGTAATAGTAATAAGAAGAATCTTATACTAGAAGAGATAAATCTTAATATACTATATCTCTCTTATATTAAATTTACTAAGAATTATAGAACTATTTAGTGCTATCTATATAGTAAAGGTAAGTTTTAGGTCTGGAAGTTTACTATTATAGTACTACTAATATACTATTTAGAAATTACTTATTAGACTTATAGATATAAGAAGCTATACTATAAGTGTATTAATAACTTTCTTACTACTAATAAAGAGCTCTAAGTTTACCTCTATTACTAGTTTAAGCTAGTCTATTATAGTGTTAATAATAATAACTCTTATATTATAATAGCTAGTATAATTAGTACTAGCGTAGAGCTAAGAAAGAGCTAGAGAGCTATCTTTATATTTACCTTTAACTACTTAGCTAGAGTATTCTTTAAGCTTCTTAAGATAGTTTAGGCCTAAAGCTTTATTATAACTTTAGTACTTTTTTATACTACTAAGCGCTATAATAACTAGAGTAGTAGTAGTATAAAAGTCTAGCTAGCTCTATTAATACTTTCTTATAGTTATAGTAGTAATACTATAGTCTTAGTTAATACTATTATATATAATATAAGTAAAATAATAGCATAAATATTAGTAGTATAGTAGACCTAAAGTAATACTATTACTAACCTCTCTAATATTATAGTAAGTGCTGTTATAGTAAACTTCTAGCTTTACTTACTAACTTAAACTTTACTAGACTACTAGTACTACTAGCTAGTAGCGCCTTCTTAAAGCTTCTTTTTTATCTTTATTAAGGTTCTATAATTATTACTATTTGCGCTTACTACGCTACTACTTCTACTTACGTACTTTACTATACTATAACTATTTCTAAGACTACTATATAAGTAGTAGCTTTAGTTTATACTATAGCTTACGCTAAAGTTACTATAAACGTTACTATAGCTACTTTAGCTTTTCTATATACTACCTCTATAATAGCTTATATAGTAGCTATTATAGTTACTTTAAGTCTAGGTTTTATTTACTATCTTCTTTAGAGAGGCGCTGCTAACGTAACTAGCTAGGCCTATTATAGTAGTATTAGAAAACTTAGTTAGAACTAGATTCTTAGTAGATAGAGCTATAAAGTTCTTACTTATAGAATATAGCGTAATCTTAGATTATAACTTTAAAATTTAGTTTAGTACTATTTTATTTTTATATAAGTCTTTTATATAAACTTTAGTTTACTTTTTTATTTTTTATTATAGGTAAAGTCTAGTACTCTTATAGTGCTAGTAATAGAAAGCTTTTCTCTTTAAACTTATATTACGCTATTATAATATTATACACTTCTATACTTTACTTTAAACTATACTAGCGCTACTATATTTAGAAAATTCTCTAGAGAATACTATAATAAGTTAGCGTAGCTAACCTATTTTACTAGTACTTAATACTTACTATAACTCTACACACTCTTAGCTTATAGAATTTTCTCTACTCTAAATTTCTATAGTACTAGATTAGTTTCTTCTAATTCTAAGGTAGGTTCTAGCTAGAAATTAGCCTACACCTAGCTAGAAAGTAGATTTTTAGTAGTCTTTTCTACTAAATCTATATAAATAGTTTTATAAAGATTACCTAGAAGGTCTAATATAACTATAAGTAGTATAGGTATAGTAACTACTATATACTTAACCTGTAGCTAGTTAAGTTTACTACTTAGCCTATTTATCTTAATATTATATATTAAGAACTAAACTTTATTACTAAGTTAGAAATATTCTATAGAATATTAGCTATAATTAGTTATTTTTTACTAGCGCTGCTACTAAAACGTAATAGCTATCTACGCTAACTTAGCTTTATTATATAGGTATTCTAGAAACTTTATAGCTAAACTACTTAAAAAAGTATTTATCTTACTAGAAACTAGTATTTTTTATAATAGGTCTACTATATAGCTATTTAGAAGTAGGTTTAGGCTTATACCTATAACTAAAAAGTTTCTATTATTTAGTACTAATTAATACGTAAAGAGATAAGTAAGCTAGTTAGTCTACTTAAAGTTTACTATTATATAAAGCACTACCTAAACTTTCTAGTTTACGCGCTTTATTCTACTATTAGTCTAGAGGTAATATATAGTAAATAGAAGCTACTTAATATTTATAAGCTAGTAGAGAGTTTTCTAAAAGCTATCTAACTAGTTAGAACTCTAGTCTATAATAATAGTAGTTAGAAAACTATAGAAATACTACTAAGTATTATAAAAAATACGCGCGTAATACTCTATAGCTATTAATATTATAGCCTCTAACTATATATACTTTAATAGTTAGTCTATTATTACTAATAAGTACTATAGTAAGTTAGAAAACTTCTAAAAGAGCTTAGTTATAAAATCTATAGAGATCTATATTTAATATTATATAGTAACTAGTATTAGCTATAAAAAACTCTAATACTTCTTTTTTAAAATGTATACGCTATAGTAGTAGTAGTTATAAATATATTACGCTATATTAGCTAATATACTATTCTAATAATAGTTATAGCGTAGTAGCTAGAATATAGTATTCTTTCTAAAGTACTTTACTAGACTACCTTTATATATACGCTAAATAACTATAGTAGTTAAAAGCTTTTATAAAAGTAGCTATATAATACTATACTAAAGAAGTATACTATATACACTTACTATATAGTTACTAACCTACTAGTTAGTATACGCCTTAGTAGAGAACTTTTAGAACTTATCTAGTATAGTCTATAGTCTAGATACGTAACTATAGTTCTATATAATAGCTTTATTCTATAAATATTATATATATATATTTATAAAAAGAAAATACCTTTTAGATAAATATATATTACTAGTATATTCTAATAATATAAGCGCTATAATATTAATAGAGCATATAACTACTACTTTATTAAAGCTTTTCTAGAGCTAATTCTATAGATATTAGCTTAGCGCGTTAGGCTATATATAGAGACGCCTAGGCCTAAACTTAAGGCTATAGTAGAACTAAGATAGTAACTTAGCCTATCTACTTTAGTACTTACTAAGTTTATATAAATCTATAAAGTACTCTAAGTTCTTATAGTTTATAAATATAGTAAATAGATAAAAAATACTTTATAGCTTACTACTCTAGGCCTTTAGGTACTATACTACTATAAGAAGCTTCTTATTATAAATAGTATAGTTCTACTACTTTACTATTAGAGTAGTAGAGTAGTACGCTATAAAGTAAAGAACGCTATTAATATACTATAATAAGTATCTACTAAGAGCTACTTCTAAGTAGTTATATTTAATAATAGTATCTTAGAATAGATTCTACTAAACTAATATTAGCTTTATAATAAAGTATACCTTAAGGCGCTTAAACGCTTTATATTTAGTAGAACTCTATTTAAATAAAATATTTTAACTAGTAAGATAATATAAAAGCGCTACTATCTTAGAGAATCTCTTAATAAAGTTCTAGTAAAAATTTATAAACTCTAAGAAACTCTAAATACTTATTATAGTGCGTAGAAGCTCTTAATTCTAGACTACTTTTAGTTTATTAAAGTCTAGATAGATAGCCTTCTCTACCTAAACTATATAGCTAAGATAGCGTACCTTCTTTATTATAAATATACTTTTCTCTAAGTCTAAATTTAGACTAGTAGCTTAAAGTAGTAAAAGTACTTAGTGCGTTTTTACTATATAATTAGTATATAATCTACCTATAAATATTAGTATATTATCTAAATATATAGTAGAGTATTACTCTAAAGTTTTAGAGAGTATACTATTAATATATTATTAAAAAGTAGTAGAGACGCTAGTTAGTCTAAATAGGTAGATAAGCTACTTAAAGAGACTAAAATAGGTATAGAATACTATTAAGTGCTTATTCTCTTTAGCTACGTAGAGCTTATAGAATATAGCCTATATATTAACTTTTATAAACTACTACGCCTATAATATTATATATAGAGTTTTTTTAATTAGTAGAAGTAAATAGTAGTTAGACTAGGTAATCTTATTTAATAAGTAGTAATCTACGCAGAAGCGCTATCTACCTAATACCTTCTTAACTAGAAGTATAGATACGTCTATAGTAAAGAAGCTAGTATAAATCTAGCTTTTATTTATAAGTTCTATAAGCTACTACTATAGCTCTAATAGTTAATTATATAATATAAAGTAAAAAGAGCTCTAAGAGAGCGTAGGTAAGCTTCTATTAAGCTGTCTAGCTAACTTAATATAATAGTCTATAGCGCCTTTATAAAAGAGTAACTCTAAAGCTTTAAATTTATTAAAAAGGTTCTAAAATCTACTAGCTTATTAGAAAGCTTTATTATAATAAACTTCTTAAGTAGCGTAAAGATAAGCGTAATAGAGTATAGTATATTAATAGTAAAAGTAAGTTTATAAAAGTTTATTACCTATAATATCTACGCTATATTTCTACTATTCTCTATATTCTATATAAATATAGATACTATAGATACTACTATAGGTCTAAGCTCTAGAAGAAATAGGCGCGTAGTAGTTTTCTTTATAATTATACCTTCTACTACTCTAATATAAAGTTTACTCTAAAGTATATTAAGAATAATACCTTTATAGCGTATCTATAGTTTTTCTAAAATAATATTATAAATAAGCTTTAGAATAATATAGACTACTAGCTATAATATCTACTTATCTAGATTATATATTATAGCTATAAGTCTAGAAATATTAGTTCTCTCTAAGAACTCTATAGCCTAGTAAAGAGTTCTAGAAAAAATTATAATATAATTAGCTTATAGCTATAAGGCTACTACTTTACTAATAGCGCTATAGCACTTATACTCTAAGTCTACTAGAGCTTATACTACTTTAATACTATCTAGTAGTAGTAGAATAAGAAATAAACTTTTATCTATAGACTACTAGATCTTATAAATATTATTAGTAAGAAGATTACCTATAGACTTCTCTACTAAGTTAGTACTTACTTATCTCTAGTTTAGACTTAGACTAAGAGCTACTAGTTTTCTAAAATACTATATCTCTCTTCTATTATAGTATATCTAATCTTTACTATCTATAGTATAGTTACATTAGTGTAGCTTTAGTAAAAATACTTCTACTTACTATAGTAACTATAAGCTCTTAAAGCGCACCTAGCGTTAAAAATATTTTAGAAAATCTAGTTAGTATAGATACTACTTACGCTATACTTTATAAAGGTACTAAAAGTCTTTATAGCGCCTATATTTACTATCTAGATATTACTATTATAGTTATAAGCTAAAAGCGCTAAAAGTATAAAGTTATAATATAAACTCTCTACTTTAGTAGTTTTAATATTTACTATAATAGTTTTATACTTCTAGATAGCGCTATTAAAGTCTAAACACTAAATATTTTAGTTAAGAGTAACTACTTATATACGCTTATTAAGCGCGTAGTATAGCTTAGTAAGCTTCTAGTTACTACTCTAGCTAAGTCTATCTACTTGCGTAAGAAGCTAGCTAAAGTAAATAAGAAATTTAGTAAAGCTTTACTTTTTACTTTATTATAAGTAATTTAACTATACTTAGGCGTGCTTTTAGAAGTGCTAGTTACTATAATAGAACTTAAGATACTTTAGAAAAGTAATAGAGTTCTAATAGTTCTACTTACTAAGCTTATAGAATAGAGTAACTTTACGCTATACTATAATTAAAAGAAACTACTAAATATAAATAAACTAGGCCTTTATATCTCTAATAAACTTCTAGTTTATATTTAATTTATACTCTATTATAATACACTATAAATAAAAGTATATTCTATTACTAGTAAATAGCTTCTCTAGAGGTAAGGCCTTATAGCGTAAAGTAAGAACTACTATAGTAGTAGAAGAACTTAGAAGTAGTAGTACTATAGCTACTAAAAAGAATAGCGTAAGTACTAATAAGGTTATAGTTATAGTAATAAATAGTAATATTATAGAGCTAAATATAAAGTGTATTAAAGTAATAAGGTTATATAGTTTCTTATTTTAGAAGCGTAATATTACTATTATAATATAGTTCTAGGCCTACACTTTATAAATAGCTACTATCTACTTAGAGAGCTAGTAGAGTAATATAAGAAAAGAGGTCTCTAGAGATCTTTAAGTATTCTATATACTAAGTTCTACTATTATAATACTTAGGTATAGTGTATAAGAAGAAGAAATATAAATATTATAGACTAGCCTTAAAGTATAGCTATAATAAGTATTAGTAAAGATATTATATTTCTTAGAGAGAAAGCTTATAGTAAGCCTTACTCTATATACTAAGCTAAGGCTTAGATAAAGTCTAAGTCTATTATACTTATTCTTTAAAGACTCTACTAATACTCTTATTACTAGCTTCTTAAAGACTTTAATACTATTATTAGTAATTATCTTATAGAATCTATAGTCTCTATAGAGGTATATATATTAAAGTTAGGTAGTATAGACTTAAAAGAAGCCTAAGAGCGCGTAGCTACTATTATTATTATCTATAACTACTATTAAGAAGTTATGTTTATAGTGTAGAGTTATAGAAGTAAGAAATATTACTATAATAGTGTTAGTAGTAGTTCTAGAGATAAGAAGGTATTAAGAAGTTATATTCTTAGTATAGAGTTATAGCAGTAGTAGTAGTTCTTAGAGATAATAATAGTAGTCTTCTAAGTTAAAGCTATTAGCGTTAAGATTAGAAGAAAGAGAAGAAGAACTTACTTCTTATTTTTTTTTTTTCTAACTACTATCTCTAGCTTCTTATATTAGTAGACCTAATAATATAACTTTTAAAAACTCTACTAATATTAATATTAATAGAAATAGAAGCGTAGCGTTAGATAGCTATAATTCTTCTTTTTCTTTTTATCTTATTAGATAATATAAAATTATCTTTATTAGAGTAGAGACTATATTAATAGTCTACTAGCTAGGTCTCTCTAGTAGCTTTACTAAGAGCTTCTCTAGAAGCTCTATAAGGCTATTAGAGTTATAGATAGAAGTGTAATAATTAAAAATATAAGTATAGCTAGTTAGGCTACTTAATAGTAGAGTTTTAAAGTTATTAGTGTAGAATATAGTAGAGTACTACTATTACTCTTTCTAGAGTCTCTCTAGGCTTATTTACCTATAGTAATATATTAGAGTCTATAGTTATAAAGTTAGATATATAAAGTTACTATAAAGTTTTAAGTAGCTATATAAAGAAACCTTTATTAAATAATTAAGCTCTATACTATACTAGCGTAATACTAAAAGCGCACTAGTTTTACTAACTTATTTTACTACTATGTAGATAACTACTTATTTTCTATATTATATTTATAAATAGAGATAATAGAGAGTATAGAAAGGTAATAAAAAATAATAGAGAAGGCTTCTACTATAACTATTAGTTACTACTACTCTTACTAATAATATTATTTACTTATATAGTTAAGAAGAAATATATTAGCCTACTAGCTAGGCCTCTCTAGTAGCTTTACTAAGAGCTTCTTTAGAAGCTTTTCTAAAAGGCTTTATAAAGCTATTAGAGTATTAGACACTATTCTCTCTATCTTAGATTTCTAGTACCTACCTACTACTATATTAATAGTTAGACTAATAAGTCTTACTAGAGTTACTTTTCGCTAGTAGCTTACTCTAGTTCTTCTCTTTATAATTACTATTATATTACTTATCTATTATATTACGTTATATTATAGTTTTATATTATTACGTTATATTATATTATTATAGTAGTGTTATTAAACTACCTACGTTATAATTATTACTTTTAATAAAAGTAAGAATATTAGTCTACTAGCTAGGCTTCTCTAAAGACTCTACTAAAAGCTTCTCTAGAGGCTCTATAAAGCTATTAGAGTAAGTAGATAGCTACTTTGTTATTAAAGTTATAGTGTTATATATTAATATTTATTATATAATCTAAAATGCTAACCTCTATAATTATAGTAAGTAGGTATAGCTAATTATAGGCCTTTCTAGTTAGGCTAACTATAGCGTACGCTTTTGCTCTATTGTTTACAACTTTAAGAGCTCTATAAGCAGAGTAATAAATAAGTAAAAAATAATTAATATATAAGTATAAAGATTTTATTTTTTATCTTTTCTAAGTACTAAAGTAGTATATAACTATAATAGTATACTTTAGTTATTAAGTTAAGATTTTTCTAAGTTTTTATTTTATTAGTAAACTAATTCTATAGCGCAAACTAGTCTAAAAAAAGTAAAGTCTGTTACTAGTATATAAAAAGACGTATTTCTAAAAAGGTTAAAATTCTACGTTTAGAGGTGTAGGCGTTAGGTAGACTAAGACTTAGGTTCTTAGCGCTGCTGCCTCTAGCGTAGTTAAAGCTTTTAAAATTTAGAGTAGTAAGGTAACTATTCTATAAATACTAATATCTACCTATACTATAGTAGAGAGAATTATAATATAATTATATATTCTTAATAGCTTATAACTAACTAAGCTATAGATTGCGAAGTAATAAAATGCTAAAATCTTAGCTTGCAAAATTATACTTCTACATATATACTCTTTATTCTCTACTTCTATTCTTATTCTATAGCTTATAGTAAAATTAGAGATCTAAAAACTTATTAAAGACGTAAATAGTAGCTTAAATCTAATACTAAAAGCTGCACTAATACGTACACTAAATAAGCTCTTAACTACGTTGCTAACACCTCTTTTATAAGTTCTTCTAGCGTTAGTAAGTATGCCTATCTAAAGCTAATCTTATTACTAGTTGTATTACCTCTCTCTATACTTATATTAATTGCATTCTTATACTATATTACTTATTAAAGCTTCTATAGACCGCTCTAAGACTACTACTAAAAAGAAAGCTCTTAGTTAGGCTGTTCTAGTAATTATTATATAGACTATTATTAAGGCTATTATAAAGGCTATTATTAGAGCTCTTAAGACTTACTTTACCTATTTTATATTACGTTCTAAGACTACTAAGACTATTACTACTATTAATACTATTAATACTATTAAGATTATTATACTACTGCTATAAAGGCTTCTAATATATAGACTAAGACTTTTTATAGTTCTTTATTATAGCTAAGCTTTTAAGTAACTTACTAGTAATATATAGAAGTTTTTTTATAGGCTATACTTACTTTAAAGAAAGTAATAGAATAGTTATTATATTACTAGTATTACTCTTTCTACCTAGAGTAATTTATTAATTATTTATACTATTTATACCTATAACTTTATATATAAGCTTAGGCTATAGATAGCTCTACTTATAAAGATAAAGGTAGCTATTATATACTAGCGTAAGGCGTTTATTAGAATCTTTAGCTAAAGTAGTAATAAATAGACTAAAGAGAATAAAACGTTTAAAGCCTACCTCTAGTATAATAATACTATTAAATAGATAGTAGCTATGTTAGCGTTTTACTATTATAGTTGCTCTTAAAGACTAAGAGAGTAGTTATTTTTATTAGCTACTTAAGTTGTGTTATATTAATAGCTAAAGATTAAATATAGTAAGACGTTAAAAAGTTTCTCTTCTTAGCGAGGCTTTAAAAGTAATGTATTATTAGTCTATATAGAAGCCTTAGTGCTAATAGTAATATACACTAAATATATTAAAATTTTAAAATTTCCTAGCGGTCCTAGAACGAAAGCTAGGCGTTTTTTAACGTCTTTTTACTAAACAGAGTCTGCAAAATTAGGCATAAGGCACCGTCTAAGTTTTTATAGTTAAGAAATACTAAAGCCTAAGGCTTACTTCGGACACGTGATGCGGCTTTCTGATCAGCATCAGAGAGACAAGGCACCCGCCTGCCGAAGACGGCGGAGAGATCGACTAGCCACGGATACGATGTAACGTCTCAGGCGATGTCTCGTGTGATGATGTTGGTTGGCTTCTTGCCGACACTTCTTCAGTCGCAAAATGGCGACATTTGGAAGGTAGAGACTGCGACTGCTCCGACTGTGTAATAACGATCATACAACGAAGATGGGCGAACGCATTTAAAAAGTCTGTGAAGGTGGCTGGAATACCGCAAGTCTGATGGAAACGATGATGCTGCAGCAAGTGACGCATGTGGGGCAAGATGCGACTGACAGCTTATCTCCGGGCTGCGCGCCCAACACTTAACGCCTGATTCACACGCAGCGACTGCAGTCGAATTCAGCGAAGAGTAAGTAAGCGGGTGATGTGGCAATGTGTGAAATCGCCGCGATACTATGATAGAGAGCCGGAAGCATGACTTTTGTTAACGTATCCAGCCTTTCCCGGAGCCGCATCATACACACAATCCCTGGCACTCCAACATGAAGCAAGTGGACTCAGATAACCCCAGAATGGGCGGTGCACCCAGCGTCACTCTCCCAGGAACATCAGCCGCACTCAACGTAGAAGAGTACGCATCGCATCCACAAAGTCACGGCCGCACAGGTTTCCCCAAACAAGGTGGACAGTCACTTTCGTATTGGTTGCAGCAAGTTCGATGCGATCCACTCCTGGACCACCGCACTACCGATGAGCTACCACAAGAAGCCGATACGGTCATCATTGGGTCAGGCATCACTGGGACGCTCGTTGCTAAGCACCATCTCGAGACGTTTCCCACTAAGAAAGTCGTTATTCTCGAAGCGAGAGAGTTCTGCTCCGGCGCAACGGGTCGCAACGCTGGCCACTGCAAACCTGATCAGTGGCGGGGTTACGAGAAACATGCCAAAGCATATGGACACGAGCAGGCAGTAAAGATCTTGGACAACGAGCAAGCTACGTGGGAAACGTTGGTAGCGTACGTGAAGGAGAATAACGTGGATTGCGATCTCTGGGTTGGAGAGACCCTGGATGTTCCCCTTGACGACGAAGTTGCGAAAATAGCCAAAGAAATGTTCGAGAGGTTCGCAGCAGCAGGCGGAAAGGTGGACCGCATTCAAGTTACCCACGATCCTGTCGAAGCAGCGCAAGAGACTCGGATCAAGAGTGCGAAAGCTTGCTATGCATGGCAGGCGTCAACCTTGCAACCTTGGAAGTTGACAGCGCACATCATGCGCGACAACATCAGCAAGGGCGCCAATCTTCAAACTCGCACTACTGCGAAGTCTATCTCTGACGGAAACGGATCTAGAAAATGGATCGTCCATACGGAGCGAGGAGACATCGCATGTGACACCGTCGTGCATGCTACAAATGCATACAGTGCAGCCCTCGAGCCGTCACTTCGCGGTATTATCACGCCCAAGCCACATGTGTGCAACAGAGTGGTTCCACCACAGGCCTTCAGCGGCTCCAGAGCCATCAGCAACTCCTACGGTATTCTGCTACCGGATGGTGCATTTTTCAGTATCAACCCGCGTTCGTCTTCCGATGGCAACATCATGTTCGGTGGCTCCAACCCTGGACAAAAGGAACTGGATGCATGGGTTGAGAAGAACCCAGAGAACTGCATCAATGATGGACTGGCGAACCTAGAGAGTGTGACAAAGCACGTCAGGAAGTTTGCGGACTCGGCATTCGATGGTTGGAAAGACGCCCATGCAGGTCCTGGAGAAGGCTTTGAGTATAGTTGGAGCGGCATCATCGGGTTGAGTGCGGATGGTGTGCCGTTCGTCGGAGAACTGCCCGGAAAGTCTGGTCAATATATCTGTGCTGGCCATCATGGGCAGTAAGTTCGATAGTCTACAAAGAAGTGCGAGGCTAACGTCGGGACAGTGGGATGGGGCGAATCTTTACAGCAGCGCCTGGCTTGGTGAAGCTCATGAATGGTGAAGACTGGGCTGCGACGGGATTGCCGGAGGTGTACCAGATGACAGCCGAAAGACTCGAGAAATTGACGAGCATGGAGCCCGCACCTGCCATCGCGGTTATATGAGGAAAGGAGTTCGTACTTACATGACTCGCGCACTTAGACCGTCCCTTTTCTTTCTCTCCCAGCTACCAAAAATAGCACGCAGAACCACAAGAAAACACGAACAGCGCACAACTTTCCGTAGCCATGTCTGGGACGCTTGCGCGACCGCAATTTCGACCCCGTCACCTGCAGTGGTTCACGAGCGTAAGAGGCGGTGAACTGTCACAGTCGGAACCGTGAAATCGTATGCCACAATCCACACTTTTCCTCTTTTCTTTCCTAACGCAGTAACTTTGTAACTCATCTTCTGCTCGCCCTGGCATTAGATCATGGTAGCGAGGCCGCAGCGGTAATTTGCTTGGTGTTGTGCCGCTGCGAACGCTATTGGTTTGGGTGTTGTGGAAATTTGACACGGCGGTGTCGTGCTAGGTCGTTGTTGCCGGTAGCGAGGGAATAGGCAATATAATGACAGGGGCGATAACGGTTTGTACGACCGTAAGCGCATGGCTCTGCATGGGTGGTTACATCTTCAAATTCTCAGTTTGCAGCTTGCCTTTGGGGTCGTGACAGATGGTTCTCTGACAGCTCTTGGAAAGTGCGGGGTGCGCTCGGGCCGACATCGATGCGGCGGGTACGAATGACTTCACTCCGGACTATACATGTCCGCTAATATATACTTCGGATGACAGCCAGGGCTAGACGAGAGCCAACACTGGTCGTACCTCAAGATTGCAGGACTACACATACCCGGAAAGTTTACGTCATGTCTAGCCTACCAGACAACATCCGCAAGACGCTTGAAGTCCTACTTCCCAAGATCAGATCGCAACATCAGAAGTCATCAAAACCCATCATACTTGGTATCACTGGCCTGCAAGGATCAGGAAAGTCGACATGGGCATCAGAGCTGGTCACAATTCTGTCAAAAGACCATGGCCTCCATACGATAACGGTCTCACTGGACGATTTCTACAAGACGCATGATGAGCTAGTGGCCCAGCGGGATCGTGATCCAAACAACAACCTCTACCGTACTCGTGGACAGCCTGGTACACATGACGAACAGCTAGCCCAGAAGTTCCTCGGTAGTCTGAAAGAGTACACCGGGAAAGGCGACCTCAAGATACCGAGCTTCGATAAGAGCAAGTACAACGGCGAAGGCGACCGGGCACCAGAATCAAAATGGCCAACAATTTCACAAAAGCCTGATGTTGTCGTCTTCGAAGGCTGGTGCGTCGGCTTTCAGCCAGTCCCGCAATCATTCATCGAAGAACGACACTCATTGGCAAAAGCGGGAAAGCTCACGGTCAACACGCCTGCAAATCATCAGCTTCCTCATTTGCTCGAAGTGAACGAGAACCTCAAGCGCTACTGTGATGCGTTCATGGGACCTCAGCACTTTGACTTCTTCATTCACATCGACACGGATGATCTGAGGAACGTGTACACGTGGCGGCTGCAGCAAGAGCACAAGATGATTGAGGTCAAGGGGTCGGGGATGTCGAATGAGCAGGTTCGCGCGTTCATTGATGGGTATATGCCGAGCTATGAGATATATCTAGAGCGCCTGCGCGAAGGACTATTTGATGATAAGGGTAGGATGGTTAGGGTGGTGTTGGATAAAGAGCGAGGTGTTCAGAAGATTGAGGAGCTGTAAGAAGATATGTGTTTACACATCGATGTTCAACCACTCTTAGCCGACGATAGCAGAAGACTAGAAGGGATGATGGAACAGCAGAACTGAGATGCTGAACCGGCGATCATGAGATGGGGAGATTTGCTGAATATCTTTTCACAGTGTGCGCTTTGTCCAACATAGTCACTTTCACCATCACCGCGATTAGTTCTGCGTCGTACTAGCACAATCGTATTTGCCGAACGAACACCCCACCGCCAACGCCACCTCTTTGACTTTCGTTTTCTTTCTGCATGAGATCATGGCTAACGCGAATCACTATCAGATCCTCGGTATCGATATCCAAGCTAATGACGCCGTGATCAAAAAGGCATATAGGCGGGTTGCGCTCAAGAACCATCCCGACAAGACCCTGCACTTGTCGACAGCGGAGATCGAGCAGCGGACTAGAATCTTCAAGCTAGCGACTACTGCGCAGGAAGTTCTGCTCGATTCCGCGAAGAGAAAGAGCTACAACAGAACACTAGCGCGGGTAGTGAGGCCATCTAGTGCACCAACTGCGCGACCTCCCCCAGTGCCTGCTTCCGATGCACCAGGCTTCAAAAGGCCTCCGCCGCCCCGAACCACACCAAAGCGTCCCGATGCGTTCCAGCCTCCGAAGTTCCACTACTTCGGTGGCCCAAGAGAACCTCCATCAAGCAAAGCAACACAGACGCCACCCCAAACTCCACACCCCTTCACTGCCGGAAGCCCAACCACCTACCCCCCACCAACCCCCTACTTCTACGCCCCGGTAACAGAAACATCCCAACGCACAATCCTCACCTACTCCAACAACGACAAGTGGATCTTCAGTATCGGCGTCTCAAAAAAGTACGAATGGACCGTCCGCCCCACACTGCCTCTCCTGGGAGAAGAAACGAAAGACATGATTACGGTGAAGTTCTGCCTGCGCCGCACCAAATATAACATGGCCGCCGCATTCATCAAAGACGTTGTGCTAACCGTCGAGTCCACGCCTGACAGCCGGAGTATCGCGGTCAGTTCCATCTTCGCCGAGAGGAAAGACGGTATAGATCTTTGGATTACGATGGCAGGGATTGGTGCGGCATCTACTACGAATACACCACCGGAAGTTAAGCAGTCGTGGATGTGGGCGTGGGATATCGATTTGGGCTTCCTGGTTCCGTTCTATAAGGCATTGAGGGCGACACACTTGATGTTTTATCCGCAGTATCCCGTGCATGCTGTGGGCGTGGATGGAGCGACGCCACCAACGAAGGAGCCTTTTCTGAGGGGGTCGCCGGCGGCAGAGTTAGTCAACATGTTTCCAGGGATGGCGTATGTGGGTTTGACGAGACAGTTCTATTGTCAGGAGGTGAAGAGGGAGGGCAAGACGTTTTGGCAGCTTGCTGCTGTTGGGCATGTTTAAGTTGTCTTGGTCGTGCTATATGTTGTCAGCACAAACAAAGCGGCCACTACTACGGGGATGGACTGCATTCAACAGTGAATGTGTTGATAACGAATAATACTTCTTGATTCTATGCTCTTATGAAACCAGGCCGCTCAGAACGCCAAATATGCAAACCATCTAACAATGATCTATAGGACACCAGGGATGGGTCCCTTCTTCTCGTTGGAGCCCAACTCTTCCTCGTTCCATCCACTGCCAGCGCCAACCTTGCGTCCGCCCTCCTCTCTCTTAATCCTGCACCACAGACTGATGTCCTTATCCCAGATGAATTGCCAAATGACGTATACCCAGCTCTTGTGTTGCGGCAAGTCTTTGTAGAAGTCGTGCGCGATACGGTTCAACGCGTGGAGGCGCGTCCAGGGGATCGCAGGGAAGTCGTGGTGCTCGTTGTGTAGACCGACATTATAGGTGAAGAAGTTGAGAGGTCCGTAGTACGAGTAGGTCTCGGGAAGTGGGATCTTGTTGGCGGGGTTCGACGGGTCCTTCTTGGGCTTCTCGAAAACGTAGTGTTCGGCGATGAAGTGACCTGCGCACGGGTGTAGAGATCCGGCGAGGAAGCTGCTCATGATCAGGTAGCCCAATGCCCTGCCTCCTGCGAATCGGACGAGTGCGAAATCGAAAGCGAGTTGTACAACGACATTGAAGAGGTGAATCTTGGTCATTGGCAGGGCGTAGACGAACATAGGTCGGAGGGCGTAGAAGAGAATCTGGAAGGTCGCGAAGAAGGCCTTGCCAGCGACCGAATCGAGGAAGATAGCCTCAAAAGCAGTGGGCAGATCCGTGTCGAGACCATTGACACCCAGCGACTTGTGATGTGTCAGGTGGTAGGGCCTGAAGGAGGCGCTGTATGGAATGCCAATTGGCAGGTTCGCAAACACGGCAAAGATCCTGTTTGCCTGAGGCGATCGGAAAGCCAAGTTGTGCGATATCTCGTGAATGGCGAGGAAAAGGTTCTGGTTGGCCGTGGCACCGATTACGTATGCGGTAAGGAAGAAAGTCCATGATATGACGGGCGTATTGCGGAGGAGGTATGCGCAAAGGACTTGGATCGAGACGACGAGTAGGACGACGTATTTGGTGAGAGGCTCAGGGCCACAAAGCTTCGTTACCTGTATTCGGTTAGGTTATGCTCAATTGCAATGGTATCGTAAGAATTGTACCTCTGGATGTGCCTTGATGATAGCCATACGTCGTGTCCTATGGGGCTCTTCGGTGTATGTCCAGAAAAAGTGATCGTGTTCATTCTTGGCTTTTGGCTCCTGCTGTTTCTCCCCTTTCACAGTGAAGCTTCGGGGAACAGGCTCCTTTGACGGCACTGTCGCGGTAGAGACTGAAGACCGCATGTTGGGCAGTCGTGAGGAACAATTGCAGAGTGTGTGAAGGGCAGAGGGGTCCAGCTCTCGAAGTTTGTGGAGTACTTGACCCTGAGCTTGGCGCTAGTGGAGGCAGTGGGGCTGTCTCACGCCATGATTGGCTGACAACTACGCTCCGTTCGCCACCCCGCTAGCGCAGGAACGATAAGCTTGCCTTCTAGAACCGTCACGTTCTGTCTCTTCACAGCTTTCAAGTGACAACAGTAGTAGCAGACAAACATGTTATTTCATCCAATATACAATTTGTACCCATACCCAAGAAATATCCAATATCACTATCGCCTGCTGGTACCTAAGTACCTAAGAGGTACCAGTGCCGGCAGCTCTTGGCGGCAGATAATGAAAGACTGAAGAGCCTAGCCCCTTGTCATCACCTTCCAACAGCGGCATCGGCAGCGTATAGTAGCTCCTTAGCAATTCTTTAACGCGATCGTTTGTCAAGTCGGATGTTTCGTTGTCGGGGTCGTTATCGGAATCCCATCCAGGTCGACAGATGATCGCTCTAGGTTTAATCCGCCTCTTCTCATCTCTCGGGATAGGGTTCGGCTGGTCGGAGATGTACCCAGCGAGAACTTGGCGTATGGGAGTCTTCGTATTGAATGTGACGAACATCCAATCGTCGGCCATCCAGGGGGTGACTTTATCGGATGGCCACGCCGCTTTCCATCCACTTCCGTTTCTGCGTGCGTCGACCTCCACGGTCACAACACTGGACTTGGTCGGAGGAACGACCAGGAACTCGTTCCTCAAGAATCTTAAATCTTCATCGGTGTAATAGGCGTCTTCGAAAAAGACCTTGATTGTCGGCGTTTCGCTATTTCGTACTTGTTAGTCTCTGGATCGTAGCGCTTACAATTTGATAGTTTCGCACAACCAATACCTACTTCTGATCAAATTTGGTCTCACCATGCGTCGTCTCCATTAGAGACCGTACAATCTGCCGTACCAGAAGATAAGATCGAAGATTGCCAGGAAAATCCTTTCCTGGACACTTTTCGAGCGTCCCAAGCCCCGCTACAACAACCCTCCGGACCGTCTTACCCATCTTGAGGAGCATGTCTTCCAGTGCGGGCTCTTTGTGCAATGGCTCTGGTTCTGGTCTCCCCGGATCCTCAAGAGGAAACTCGATAGGACTGGAAACGATTTCGTTCAGACGCCATCCAAGTAAAGAGTGCCAGTGCTTTCTGACGGCTCTGTCCCAATCCATAACATCATGGCTGCCGGGTATCCAAAAGGAACTTCCTTGAGCAAGTTCCAAATCAGTGGCATGGCGACCTGGGACGGGACATTCGACGTGAGCGACGTTATTGTAGTGTTTCCAAGGATTCCAAGCCGATCCCGCGGTTGCTGGCTGTTTGGATGACTTTGAAGCTTGCATGATAAACTTGTTGGGTTTGTAGATAGCTGGTGTACTGTACAGATAGGAATATCGAGTCGATGGTGGTCAATGAAAAGGGTATCTAAAGCCGCCTTTTATACTGTTTCCTGTATGACTCGAAACACTGTCTACTCAAAGTCAGAGTCACATCCGTATACGAGTATGACCATGCGATGAGGCGCACAGTCCCACCGAGTTAGTATAGACTAACACGATCCTCGAACCACAGCCTGGTATCGTCCATGATCTGAGCAATAATCCTACGCGATTGACCCTGTTTCAAGTTACTCGATTCAACTTTTCGGGCTATTGTACAACGGCACAAGTCGGCAGCAGCCATTGCAAGTGCCATATATTGGCTCATGTAGCGGCTGAGTGGTTCACAGTGACTCCAAAAAGGTCGCACAATGAGTCCGAACATGTGGGCCAGCCTGGAATGCAGTCATGGCCAATGCTCAGGTATAGTGTGACGAAGATGGGATCTGACACTCCGTCGCGGTTGATGTTTGCACAGCAAACACAAAATACGTCATACTTCACGATCCTCTAACTGTCTTCCAAGGTTTTGCAGCAAGTCCGTGACGCATAGGAAAGAGTGTCTATCTGAGCAGGCCAACATCTCAATCAAGCATCATGATGGCATGTTGACATTGATAAGTGGGATTTCGGCAAAAGCTTTCCAGCATTGATTAGACTACCACAGTATCGTTACATAAATTATCTAGCTACACCTATTTACATGAGCTATTCTATAACCAGCCTGCACCTAGTCAAAAGTTCGGCAGCCTGCGAGCCATTCTTCTCTAGGCCTCAAGATCCAAAGATACATTTTTCCCTTGAATGGCCGATAGTCATCTACTGTAAACCTATGGACTTCTTTGTATCTGCTGAACCACTTGTCGACACGCGTATCGGTATCATCTTCACGACGCTCATTCGGTGCCAATGTTCCACGTTCCCGAGTAATTTTTGGAAATAGGATCTCCGTTGAATATCGGCAGATGATCGCGCGTGGCATGATAGCATTGGGTTCTTCTGTATCGTCCCAGTCTTCTCTATGATCCCCGTCCTTCCAAGTGTACTAGGCCAGAATCTGTCGAATGGAGTCTATGGGTTTGAAAGTCACAAAGATGTAGTCGCCGCTGTCTTTTTGAGTGCCGGTCCAGCCCGTTCCATCGTTGGTCGCTTGGACTTTGACCCCTTTGTTAAGGTATTTCTGGTCCAGGAAGCGATTATCCAGATAGTGGCGGTCATTCTCATAGTAACGACAATCCTCGAGAAAAACCCTCCAACGTGCTTCGTTTGCTGTATTCATTGTGTACGCGGTTTCGAAGATCCTACGAACCAACATGTGCTGCCACAAGCTGTCCTCATAGTCATCGTTCTCGCTGTAGAGAAGGCTTCCAAGACCGATTGCCACAATGTTATGGATATTGCCTCCAGCCGCCCGAAGATGTAGAGCCAGCTCGTTATTCGATAAATCAATAAACCCCGGCCATTGTCCTTTATCTTTCATCTCTGTAACCGCCGCTAAGCCTGCAAATACTTTTGTGGCGTCGCGCTTCGGATTCTCATCCTTAGGTTTGCCTTCGTACCAGAAGAGATCAGTTTCCACCTGAGAGTTCAGCAATCTCGTGGTTGCGTAAATTCCAGTCATATTAGATGGGTGTTTGAGAGTCTCAAGAGACCAAGGACATGGTTGTCGGCTGTCAGCCTTGGTGATTTCCTCCGGCTTGAGGTTTCTAGCACGAGTGGACATCTCTGGTTGTAGGTAGACTCAAAAACTGATGTGTTGTATGCTGATATGTCGGCAATGGATATGTGTGCCTGCTGAACTGACTTCTGGGTTATTGAAAGCTGCTTCATTGGCGCAAAGGTAACGAAGCCCCAGAGAAGGCTTTATATAGTGAAGAGTTTGATGACTCTACTCCGCGTGAGCATCATAGCAAACCTAGGCATGACTCCGATGAGGAAGATCGTGGAGCCAGGAATGGCCGATCATTGATCCTGAGCGCACGCAGGAGCGCCTCGTATACTTACTGACACTCGTCGTGCTACAACACAGGAGTCAATATGCCTCTGATGGAAGTGAGTATCCGTGATAACCAATCGTCGGCGCGTACCGTTGAGAGCCAACTCGAGACAAAGAAACCTGGAGCTTTGACACAGATCAGAAAGTGACTCTCCGCGCCGCACTAATCTTGAATCCCACCCCAAGATGTAGACTCATCGATAAGTGACCGCGGTCTGACTGTGTATTCTGCAATACACATGACCAAGAACAGATCAGCTCCTGCGCAAGTTGGGTGTGTGCACGTTCACCGTAGTACGAGATACTCAGCAATGTAAAGCACAGTCAACCTGTATGCTCTTGCTAATCTAAGGGACGTGCGACATGCTGGCGGGGTATCATAATCGTTTCGTTCCTTTTACGTCATTCCATATTTCTTTCCCAATGTTCTTCCAGTTCCCGACCTCTTCATCACTTCTCTTTCTCCGGGTGAGGCCTGATCGCCTGACTTCCACGAGCCATACCACGCCCCAATAAGCGACCGACAACGACGCTAGTATATATGCCAGCCATACGATCAGAAGCACGGATGTACCTTGATCCAGCTTCCCCCCAGCAACATCGATGATGTCACCAGCCACCGAGAAAACCCCAGAGATCAACACCGTGAGCAAGACGGCGGCGACAAAGGCGAATGCGCTCGCAAGGAATGACCAGAAGATGTTGAAGTAGGCGAGAAGTTTTGAGTGTGGAAAGATGATGGCTGGAATGGCGGAGACGGCGGAAAACCCAGCGCCGACGAGCGAGACGAGTAAGGAAGCGAAGACGGTGTATCGCACGCCGGCCAATATGGTAGCCATGGTCCTGAGGAGCGTTGAGACTAGAATGATTGGGGAGAGTGGGTCTTGAGACCCATCAGTCGGCGTGGTCAGTGTCAATAGCCCTACAGAAGTATGGTCAGTCAAACCTCAAACGCCTTTGAAATTGTCTTACTCACTGTCACTTGCTTCGCTATAACTTTCGCATAGTTCTACGATGATAGTATCGGAAGAATCGTATTGAGCATCAGAAATAGAGCCCGAACAAACTGTCCTGAGGTAGACATAGTAGACGTCTGCTAGTGCGTCGCCGTCCACGCTTTCCGATCGTCTCGATATTGCATCTGACTGCGAGCTCTCTCGGGCGATCGTAGTTGTATTCAGCTGCGGTTCGTTAGTATCTGACCTCATTTCACCTAGATCTGTATACGTACTGCCACGATGTACTGTCCACCAAACATATGTTCATCGCTCCCAGCCAGTACCAGTACCAGCGTGAAGACAAAGCTTGCGACCGCGAATGCGATTGAAAGGATCGCAGAGAACCGGTACTTCATCAACACCCTCTTCGGTGTCTTGGGCGGCGCCGGCAGGGCCTTGTCGGTAGACTTCCGCAAGTCTCCAAGATCGGGCTCAATTGCGATCTCTTTCCCCGTGTAGAAGGTCTCCTCTATGTGATCCATCTTGCTCATCGACACACCGTGTGGTTGAACGGCGCTAACAGCGAGACTGACAGTGCTGACGGATGTCAGTACATGAAGGCAAGTGCAAGATGTCCATAGCAGAAGACATATGCACTGTCGCAGAGAGATGATAAGTAAGGCGCTTCAACATGCGTGCAGCATGACGCAATGTTCCTGGTTATCGGGAATCTTCAATCTCGATGTCTGGGAAGCATGGATGTACGTGGTAGCCTTGTCGCATGATTATAGTGTTGCATGATAGACCTGCTATATACCGTCGCGGATACGGCACATGCAGCCTTGCGCGGGGATAGACCGGTGGTTTCAAACAACCTGCTAGTTGCCAGATCGCGATGGATGTGCGAATTCGGCGATCAGCGTTCCTGTTTCGGCGTCGCAGGACGTGGCCAAAGCGTGGCATTGAGCAACAACCAGCTTCAGATGGATGGGGTCTGAGATGTTTCGTCGACATCCGAACAACTTGCGCATGGCCGGGCCCACGCATTGGGAGTACGCGTCGTGCCGAACTGAGAGCGGTCGTGAAGTTCGCGAATGCGAGGTAGTAGCTCACGCAGAAACGGGGAGCGCTTCACTAGTGCGACTGAAACGCCAAACTTTAGGAGCGACGATCGTGGCCTCTCCACGTTATTCAACTACATTTGCCAAAGCCTTCTAGGAGTAGTTGTCGAAGAACGACGGAGAGCTCGTCAAATGCATGAACGTGCAGCTGTTCTACTGCTGAAAAAATGATCCTGGGGGATATTGTGCAAGAGGCTGTGGCTGAAGGTTGGGAAACGCGTCGCCCTAATCATGGGTTAGTCCAGTAGCACCTTATGAGCCGAGCTAAACATACCCAGTCGAGAGGTAAGGTATACTGGTCCAGGTCCATTGGCATGAAGCCAAAATCGAACGGGTGAACAAAAGCACTATTGCCCATGTCAAATGCATCCGAGTCGGGAACAGCAAATCCAAAGTTGTTGGTGTCGAAAACCTGGGATGGGGAAGTCAAATCAGGTTGGGCACCTATGTGAGCCGCTTTCGATGACGTTAGTAAATGTAAGCGGGTAGTAAATAAGATGCCGCTTACCGTGCGCCGGGTCGGTAGCCTGTACCCCACTGCAGTGAACTTTAGAGAGAACAAGCTTCACGGCTGTAGCAACCTTCCGCGCCTCCTGCGATCTCTTGCTAGCCCTGATCCAGATATGATAAGCGGAGCGCAACGACGCGACAATTTCCTCTTGCGTCGGGGACGCATGGTCCAGTTGCGCCCCGCTTTCCATAGGCCCAGAAGCCGGTGGGATGGGGGCAATAAGGTCTTCATCAAGCTCGACTACCAAGACTGTAGTCGCGAGTAAGAAGTCTTGCGCAATGATGGAGGACATGTACCAGCTCAAGGTAGAGAGACGCCACCCTGGTGAAGTTAGTCTGCCTCCTGGTTGGACCTCAGCGTCAAGCTTGCTCTGAAAGCGAAGCATCTCTATAGCAGCGTTCAAGCAGACCTTGCGAGAGTATGCATATCTGCTATCGGTTCGGCCGAGTACGAAGTAGGGTCGATGCAACATAAGTTCGGCCTTCAAGAAGGCTACGTGCAGATACGTGTAGCGCATGAAGTCTGGTGATAAATCGGTACTAAAATCGTCGAAGGTGTTTGATGCTGGCGACTGGGGTATCTTTCCGAAGACATCTCTTAGTGTGGTGTCCATCTCGGTGATCTCTCCGTACGGTGGCAGCGATGTAGCATTGACGAGATCTACAATCCTGGCCTGCACACTTCGCAACCTTGTGAGAACGATGGAGTAAAGTAGTTGCGTCAACTCAGTTTCGGGCCTTGACGGTGGTAGTTCTAACATGTCTTCGTGAAGATCACCTTCTCTCAAGTTGCGAGGCTCTTGAGTGTCGTACATAGACGGCATGATCGTCCGTGGTAGTCCGGCTTGAGAAGAAGTGGTAAAATCTAGCGACATGACTACGAGCCATTTACGACGTCTCAGCTCACCTTCGTGAGGCGAGATGTTCGGAAATCTTGACGGGTCCCTATGGTATCCCATTCGGAAACAAAGACGTACAAGCATGCCAACAAGCATGTAGATGCTGAATTGGCTGTCGGTTGAGCGTAGAAATTCGGTACCAAAATACAACAAGAACGCTTCGATTGTGTATGGCGGTGTTTTGGTATAGTTTGCAAGAATCATACCTAGATGTCGACGTACTGACTCAGCAATTGCGTCACATGTGGTCTCTACTCAGTTTCTGCTTACATTGCGCAGCCTTCTCGCGATAGAAGTTGATCCGCACCAGATCGGGAGCCAATGCAGTATCACCAGGCTGATGAGTGTTCACCGCGGCTTGGAAACGAAAGCCGAGAGCCAGTGCAGCGTAAAGTACACCCAACCACATCGTCGAAGTTTCGAATGGTTGTATCCAGAACTCATTGTACTGTATGGTGATTAGCTATCAGAGGTGGAGATGACCATGTGGTCTCACCTGTTTGAGAAACGTCGGCTTGTGGATGAGGGCTGGAGACATCAGTGAGCGCTCTGCAATCGAGGTAGTGAACATACTCGGATGTGATTCCATTGATATGAAGAATGTATCAATGAGTCGATCTGCTTCTGACCGTGGAGGAAGAGCGGCAAGGAGCTCTTCTCTGGTCGCATGGGCGTTACGTCCGAACAGCAGCTCTGGACCGGGTACTTCATTCACCACTTCGTCATCCGGATCGGGCGATACGGGCACCTGATCGAGATGTTCGCGCAGCTCTGATATCTGGGCTGGAATTAGAGAGGCAAGACTGTCTGTGAGAGGTATCACATACACTATCGAGTATGCTTGTCCAGTGACTGCTGTTCGTATAGCTTGTTGCATCGCAGCTGAGATTTACGCGATCCGGCGTGCCAGGCAACTCGCCATTACTTCCACCGTTATGATGTTGGCGCGCTTGTGATGGGCTGGAAAGCTCGGGATTAGCTGTATTAACAGCGTTTCCACCGATGAGATTGGTGACGAGCCTCTCGAGTTGGTCAATCCTGTCATGGACGCTGTTCGGGATTTTGGGTTCCTTTGGCGCAGGTGTGCTGCGAACATACACGCACGACAGTGAGAGTCCGCGATCGACACATGTTTTGCACGGCTGCTGTCGATCACATTTCAACCTCCAGTCAATTAGCATGCAATTCCTTTGGGCAGGTAAGCTAATCGTTTACTTGCGTCGTCGACAAAGGGTGCAACTCAAGATGGGCTTGTCTCTTCGTCGACTTGGAGGTACCACTCTCGGCGTCTGACCATCCGCGCTCATTTCGATTATTGTTATCACAGTGGGTCGAAACGACTGCAATGCGTAAGGGCACAGCTCGCGTTGTTGCGAAGATGCCATCGGGGCGGCCATCATCCCGATACCGAGGCTAACCGCTTCGGCCGAACGCCCCCCGCATCCCATTTCAGCTTACGTCACTGTCAGCAATCATAATGTTCCCAGTTCGCGACCACACCGGTAGAGATTCTCCTAAAAATCCTTGAATTCTAGCCATCCTCCTCCTTGTCCGACCATCTGAATTGGCGGCACACATGCTAAAGTTGCAATCTATTCCATCTCTGCTTCGCCTAAACGTCGCCTGTGTTCTACCCGGGCACAGTTCCGATCACGCGATCCCCGACTTAACTTCCGGTGGCAGTCGATAAACTTTTTTTAATTTAAGGCATCGGGCTGGCGCTCATGACTTTAGGCATCATTATAGACTATCATGTGCCCATCCATCAAGCGATTACAGTCACGACCTACCTTATTCTTCTGGGTTGGGCGAAGGTACCTTTTCGAAGTCTTCATCCATCCCGACGTCCAGGTCATGTCCATGGAAGTATGCCTGTAAATCAGTGCCCCAAAACAGGCGCCACGATACGGATTTGACATTCCGGAGGCCGATACGCTTAATGGCATGCTGGGGCGCGCGTTGAGAATGTGGAACCAGGCGACACACCCGTTTGAACCAAATCGTGGTAATCGTCCGGTTTTGCGGCGTGAACAGAATGGACGTTAGGTCTTCCCACCTCTTGAAGTCTCCGATATCGAAGGTGGACAGGCGGTAGAAGAGTGGAGTCGCTTCACAGCGCATTTGCTTACATGGAAGAGGAGGCCAACAGACTCGCGGTTAGAGATTGGCGCACCTTCTTATGTGGACGAAACCGACTTGATCGTTCTGCCTAGACAGCTGTATCCCAAATCTCATTACGCAGCTCACTAGCAAGCCGAAGAAGAGCCGACGTAAGCTGATTTCTCTTTGTACTATGTCTATTAGCGATTGATCAACGAAATGGAAGAATGCTTACATGGCTTGAATTCTATTGGGAGCCATAATTCAATCCTGCATCTCTGATGTGAGTGTTGAGGACATATTGGTGGTTAAAGTTGGACACTGGAAAAAATTATGAGAGATTGTAGGTGTTTAGATACAACTGCGGGTTCAAGAGCGCGTGAGGGTTTCATGGCAGTGCCTCAGCTCAAGCTTTCCGGAAACATACGATTTTCCATTCACCCCCGTACCTTGACGACCTGCAATCGACCCGATACATGCGTCGTGAAAACGGAGTAAGTCACTAGCAACTGAGAATGACCAGAATCGGCTCGCCTTCACGGTTGTCCATCATCGGCAGCTCTCAGGGTACCCTCCAGTCCTGCCTCAAATACAACCTCGATGGCTGGCTTTCCATGAACAAGGCGCAATGCGCGTACAAGTTGAGCCCTAGTATCGGAACTGAGGGCTGACAATTGTAGCCTTGAACCTTTGACGTGCAGCGTGTTCAAAGCCGGGAACGCGATTGCGTTAGCCCTCCCTTGAGGTTCAACCTCTTCCTGGAACCATTTCGCCGGGTAGGCCCAGTGTACATATTGGAATTCTACCGACAACATAGAGGTTTGAATCGAGGTGATCCGCGCACACCGCTCAGCTCTAATGGCGACGATAGCGGCATCATGGCTATAAGGCATAGCCAGTTCCATTTCGAAGGTCGCTGTAGAATAGAAGAGTGAGTTGGCTTCACGGCGGAGCTGCCGACAGCAGCAAATGAGACCGATAGCGTTGGTCGCGCTTTGTTCGCCTTTCCGCGGGTGCATACGTATCACAGAATCTGTAAACGTGAATAGATAGACGAGGTTACGAAGTTCTGCAGGAAGTCGTAGAAGAGGCGATATAAGTTGGTTGACCTGCGCGCTATTCTGGTCAGCGATTACATCCCCATGTCTCGAACAGTATCGTACGCGTTAGCCTTCAAGGTGGAGAGCTTACATTTGGTCGCCTGTTGTAGTCGTCAGACCGGTCGACTCAGGGTTGAGCGCCATGATGCAGTGGTCACTGTAGTAAATCGTAGTTGCTATGTTCGCAAAATGGGCGCCAGACAATAGAAGAACGAAAACGGACGGAAGTGTTGCCCTTCAGTCTTGATGGTCTGCCCGAACAGGCTAGCTGCTTCGTGGGTAGGTAATGACGTCATTGGCTGCTACCTCTAGAAATCAGCTTCTACCATCTCACACCTCAGCAGACATGTGCAGTGCGGAAGCTATAGCACCTGCATTCCCATAACGAACTTCGCGGCGATTAGTCAGGCTGTCTACAGGTCATCGAGAACAAAGATGTCGCCAGTCTTCGCTACACGCCTGATGCGTCGCTCGCAACCCCACACGCGCTCTTCCGCCACCAAAAAGCCTCATTGATAGTTTGCGCGGCCTACGAGTTCGACATCCGACTCCGAGAGATCCTCGCGTTTGACTTGAATATCGATAGCCTTCGAGATACCACCCAGAGACAGTCGATGTCCTGATCTTCGCATACGATAACGTTCGTCACTAGAGACGTAGCTGCTCTTCCCGGAGCTTTCGGATTTGCTGCATATCCTTGGAAGCGTATGCTGATATATTGCATGCATGGCCGGCATGCATGCGACTACGATAAAGAGGTTGGCTTCGGTTGCACACCAGTAAAGACCGGATACGTTGTCGTCTTTGATTGCGCGGTCAGTCATTGTGCAGCCAACAGGAGGAGCAGTACTCACAAGTCGGATTTGAGCTCTGATCGAATCGGACGAGAGCCCATAAGCGAAGGCAACTGACGATGAAGATGATGAAGCCCACAGCGAACATAGAGATAATCTGGACCTTCTTCTTCCAGGACATCTGTAGTCTCGCTAGCATGGGCAAAGGCAACGATAGGATCGCCACGTCGAGCATGATCTCAATGGCGCCGCGAATGAATCCAAATAGCCGAACGTCGACAGTGCATCGTCCACTAATTTCGCCTTTCCACCCGTCCCAGAAGAATGAGATAGGCTGACATTGGAACATCATAGCTCCTGTATTACCAATACCGAAGCAGGTAACGATCCCCATCAGGATGTGCGTAGACGTCCTTAGTTTTGGCGAGGTCGCGATCCGCAGGTAAAAAGCCAGGATGGACAGTTGACAGAAGGCTTCTGCGATTTGGTACATGGAATAGCTAACGTACAACCACTGCAGCGGAATTTAGCTTCATAACGGGCGCTAAAGGCAAGGCCTACCTTGAAGCTATTTGTTATCGCCGCTGGCGATATCCCCCACATGTCTCTGCCGAATCCGAGACGACCCGCTAGGAGGCCCATCAGTCGACCATTTCATCTATAGACGGAGTGTTGGGAGAGATTTACCGATAATGACAGGGACGTTCTGAAACAACGAGGCTAACTACCCTTCGTCAGCTCTAGCGCCCTGCACGCTCAATGCTCATGACTTACCCCAGCCAGCCCGATGAGTAGGTCGTCCAGCCCAAGCTTTGCCTTGGCTGAGAAGAACCGATCTGTCAGTCGCAAGATAACCATTGTTACAGCAAGAGCGCCGATAGATGTCACGACAGCGATCATTGTCTCGCTCTCGTCCCTGATCGGTATGCCGCAAGCCGCGTAGGTTTCGTTGGTCGCACTGAGTGATGCGGAAACGGTACAGTTTTCAGCATTGCAATTCGCGGATGCTGTCTGAAAGGTGGTGTCGGCACACAGGCAGTCGAAGTTGTCGGGCTTGCAATTGCTCGAGGGTAAAAGAGCTTGGAAACACTTTGCCTGTGGTTCTTAGCCGCTGGTGCCACGAAAGCTCAATCATCAACTAACTGCACAGTTCGGTAGTTTTCGCAGGAAATCGTCTTGCGCAAGTATAGGTAGCACGAAGATGGCGAGTGCTGCAAAGCACCGGAAGATCTTCATCGCGACTATGGTCGAGTGAAAAGATGTGTAGCGGCGCAATATCTGCCACGAAGGAAGTATTTGGGGTATATGTCCAACATGACGCAGGATCCATAGCTCAGGTCAGCGACGATCCGTTAAGGGGATTACTTTCTTGAGAGTCTGACAGCTCGCAGGATCCGATGGATCATGGACGTTGTTTCAGTCGCCCTGTCGAACGACCATGCCTTGGAATGATCCGCGCGCAATAGGAGACAATCACTGGTAGATTCCAGGGCTTGTCATTCCTTGACAGGTCTGTGCCGCAACCGATAACATTGACGTCCAGAATTTGACAGATTTACCCTTTCGACACGGCCCAAATCCTGCGGGAATTGCTACGCTTTGTTCTACTGGCGGAGACGTTCCCGAGCACTTTGTATTTGCATTGATGCGGCGCAGCCGTTCTAAGCGAACCGTCATCACGCAGGAAGATACTGATACGGCGAAAGATCTGGCTTGGCAGGACATATATCTCGATCATGTTACAATCCCGGCAACTGGCTTTCCTCATCACTGTCATCATCATGTCTATCGTACTATCAGCCACGATCGCTATTGCTTTCGCTACATTTGCCATACTTTACGCTACCCGTTGGCATCTGGGGAAAAAGAATGCGAGACCTCTTCCCCCGGGCCCAAAGGGCCTCCCGATTCTTGGAAATGTCAACGATATGCCCAAATCCGGCATGCTTGAGTGCCACCACTGGCTACGACACAAGGATGTTTATGGCCCTCTTAGTTCCGTCACAGTGCTAGGGCAGACTTTCATCATCATTAACGACCCTGAGATCGCATTCGAGCTGTTGCGCGATCGCTCAGCGATTCATTCTTCGAGACCCAGCCAAACCTTTAGTGGTGACATGTATGTGGAGAGTTCCATAGCAAAGTGAGGGAAGTGCTCGCTGACCATGCGGACAGGGTAGGATGGCGTCATGCAATTGCGATGACGCCGTATTCCGCAGAATGGAAAATTCAGCGTAAAAATATCACCAAGATAGCGAACACGAACGTTTCGGTGTCCGTGTTTGATGAAGTGCAAGAGACGGAAGCCGCGCATTTCCTGCTCAACCTTCTAGAGTCGCCCGACAAGCTATTTGATCATATACGAAAAGAGGCTGGCAGTGTCATTCTCAAGATCACCTACGGCTACACTACTGTCGCCAATGGCAACGACCCTTTCGTTGATCTGGCCGCCAAGACTATGGAGCAGTTCTCCGATGCTACAGTTCCTGGGAAGTGGTCGGTAGACATCTTCCCATTCTGTGAGTATCGCTTCTTGATGATTCACGCAGCTTCTGATATCGGCTAGTGCGGTACTTGCCAGCATGGCTGCCAGGTACGGGGTTCAAAGACACAGCGAGACGAATGGCGGCGCAGCTCAGCCAATGCACGAATCAACCGTATGAGTTCGTGAAGAAGCAAATGAGAGAGAAGAAGCATTCGCCGTCTTTCTTATCGCAGTGCATCGAAGGTCTTGGCTCGGATGCCGAGATGGAGTTCGTTCACAAATGGGCGGCATTGGCGCTGTACCTTGGTGGTGCTGACACAGTAAGCTCATATGCAAGTTCCCACACCAGAGTCGCTTTACTGACTCAACCAATAGACCGTGTCTTCCATCATGACCTTCTTCCTTGCCATGACTGTCTTCCCGGAAGTTCAAAAGAAGGCCCAAGAAGAGCTAGATCGCGTTATTGGCGGAGGCCGGCTACCCGTCAGTAAAGACCGCGAAAGTCTTCCTTACATCGAAGCAATCATGAAAGAGACCCACCGCTGGCACCTCGTCGCACCAATGTGCCTTCCACACTGCAGCACGGAAGAAGACACCTGCCGCGGCTACCGCATTCCGAAAGGTTCCATCCTTCTACCCAACAACTGGCATTTTACGCACGACCCCGAAGTCTATCCCGACCCGATGGTGTTCAGACCAGAGCGTTTCCTCGAAACAGCCTCACACAAAAGTGAGCCCGATCCCAGGAATTTCATCTTCGGATATGGTCGCCGCATCTGCCCGGGCCGATACGTGGCGGATAACGCGCTCTTCATTACTATCGCCCAGACCCTCGCGGTGTTTAACATCACCAAGTTCGTTGATGGAGATGGTCGCGTTGTGGAGCCGGAGGTGAAGTTTGTGCCGGGAACGCTCAGTCACCCTGTGCCATACCGTTGTTCGATCAAACCGCGATCGGAGGATCATGAGCGGTTGATCAAGGCTTCAGAGCAATTGTTTCCTTGGGAGGAAAGCGACGCCGAAGAGCTGGAAAATATAAGCTGGTAAAGTAAGGGCAAGCGCCCGCCCAAATAAATGCATGCTGCGTATGAGTTCTTTGCTACCTGCACGTCGGTAGCGCAGCGTTCTGCGAATGCGCAAAGTCTGTACCATAAAATGAGGTACAACAGAGTATTTCAAGACTTGTGATAGGTGTGAGACAAGATGCAAGCCGTGCTGTGGATTTCTTATTTTGGCACGCACTGCCTGTCTGCAGGCCGCCCTTCCGAGCCACCCCCCTCATATAATGTTGAAAGTTTCTCTAATGTACAAAGGTCGACAAATGCCTACGTGTACAACACAGTGCTGACAGTGCTGACAACAGACTATGGTGCAATTCGAGTAAAGTCTGAGCTCATGTAATACGCACGTCCCACCATCGTTGCTTTGACTATTCCTTCTTCGGTAGCGGATTGATAAACTTGTCCTCGTGGAGCTCTTCGTCTTTAGGCGCCACACCACGTTCTTGTAGTTGTTTCAGCGCCTCTGGAGCTACCTTCCCAATTTGGTGGCTCCTGAATGGATTGGTCTCAGAACGTATCAGCCACGTCAAACGACCCTCGATTTGCGTATCGTGGATGTTCTCGATCGCTTTATCTGCGCCCTCTTTGGTTTCGAAATCGATGAAGCAAAGAATGCGCGGTTCTTGTTTCTTATCGCCATAGAATGGCGCGAAGTCACTGATGCGTTCGATGGTACCGTGTTTGGCAAAATGCTCATCAAGGATCCGCAGTGCGTTCTGTTTTTGTTTGGCAATGCTGGCATTGGACGTCCAACCGGGTGTCTGGACTCTGATCATCAAGCGACGACCTTCGAGCAATGGGCGTACAGCTTCGAGTGCAGCGGCGGGGCCCTCGTCAAAGAAGTAGCGAGTAGCGTACTTGTGGTCTCGCTTGTCCTCCACAGGACCCCAAACGAAGTCGTCTTTGAGAGGCCTGACGACAAGCTTCTTGCGCTGTATCTCTGCGTCATTAAGCTCTGCAATGACCTTGGCAGCCTCTGCTTCGCTTCCAAGTTCCGCGAAACACCTGGTGTCGTTCTGGAAAGAGTAACGATCAAGACGCATCTGCAATCTCTTGCTGGGTGATCATTAGCTCGAAACCCTGGTTGCGAAATCTCCGAAGAAATGTTAAAAGACGTACACGGTGCATCCTTTTGATCGTAGTAGATCCTCGACCTCTCCTCTTGTCAGTCGTTTTGGTATACCCAATAAAGCAACCCCTGATGATGCGCTTGATGCCGGAGTGCGCGCATCAGTGAGTGCAATCTCTGGTCCCCTCGACGGTGTCTCGATGATGTCTTCTCGCCTCAGTTGGCTGACAGCAAACTCTCGCTTCGTAATTGATGTTCTGATCGACGGAAAAGCCGATGGAGCAACGCGTACGGAAGGCGTTGTCCGAGCAAAGAGACAGCACCCACGAGAGAGTATTCTGGGTACAGCCATGGTCAATTGTGCTGATCCGAAGGTGATGGTATGTGCATCCGCAATCAATGATGGCGAATGATTCGCGTCTGCTCGAAAACACGCCAGCCATTATCGCGCTAAACAGAGAAAGTTCCTTGGCTTGCCAAGACCTGGCTTATCGATAACACTGTCACGAAAGCAGCGAAACTGCGGCCGTCACGCCGTTCAGTCCTTTGTAACGAATAGCTCGACGAAGCTTTCGCCCACTGGATATATTGGCACGGCAAAAAACATCTTATCAAATGCTTGAGAGAAACTTATCAAGATAGTTCATGGATCCAGCTACTTGGGTATCATCTAGCCCTAAACTGTAAGACCGGCCCGTCTTTCTTGCTCGCAAAGACGTCCTGGATCTGATATTCAGACGCCCTTGTCCTGCCGACTTCCAAGTCCTTGCTTCCAGCACCCAATGTCGTGCCTGGCGCCAGTCTCAGATCGTACAGATAAAGTACCCTGGCAATCGTTACCGACAGCTCAACATACGCGAGACCCTTGCCAATGCATCCACGAGGACCGATGCTGAAGGGGTTGTACGCCGACTGCGCTGCCTGGAGACTGCTATGAAGCGGGTTGGCGGATGGATCAGATAGCCATCGCTCAGGAATGTAGTCGAACGGTTGAGGGAAGTAGTCGGCGTTGTGGTGGATAGCGTAAATAGGGACGCCCACGTCGCATCCGGCAGGAATATGGCGGCCATCGATGTCCATGCCACCGGCAAGGACTTCTCGGGGAAGAGCACCGGCGACTGGGGGTGTCATGCGCATGGTCTCGTCGATGCAAGCGCGTAGGAACGAGCAGCCGCTGAGCTTGGGTCCAGTCACGATTTCCTCAACATCATTGAATGTTTCCCGGATCTCTTTGCAGACTTTCTGCATCGCTGCGGGGTTGTGTGCGAGGTAGAAGAAGGTACCAGCCATGGCCGTTGAAGTTGTATCGGAACCAGCGATGATCAACAGATTCGACTCGCCCCACAACTCATCCATGCTGAAGCCCTTGCCGGTTTCTGGGTCCTTCGCGTTAAGCAGGTAGTAGAAGAAGTCTTTACGGTCAACGTCGACGCCCAACTTTGTTCGCTCCATGGCTTGGCCCTTACTGTACTGCATGTACTGTGCACGCTGGCCTGCGATCTTGCGGAAGAAGAGCTTGTCCAGGTGCCAGTTGTGGATGGTAAGGTGCGTTCCGCAGATGAGATGTCGATGTGCCGCGTTGCCAACCAGCTGAGTTGCGAAACGATTGGTAGGGCTTTCCAGCATACCAAAAGCCTTTCCGAATACCAGATCACCCATAATGTCGAAAACGAGCCACTCGCACCAATGTGCAGCGTTCCAAGCGTCGTTCCAGCCACCATCCTTCTCATCGGCGAGGCTCTTCTCGGCAGACCAGTTGTTGCTCTTGCGTCCGAGCAGTTCGCAACCAACACGTACATTTGCCAGGATGTACTTCTCGAGACTCTTGATGGCCGAGTCGCTGAAAGCGTGGCTCATCACACGTCTCTTGCGTGCATGCTGCATCTTGTCGATAGAACTATGGACGCTGACAGCTTTGGGTGTACTGGGGAAGGCTTCGTAGAACGACGCCTTCTTGACGTTTGATCGGAATCCATAGATGGTCTTTAGACCAGTGGCGGTGTTGACAGAAAGTAGATTCGGTCCAAGACGGACGTACGGTCCATATTGCTCGTGCGCGCGGTGGAAAGCGAGATGCCGAGAGCCCTTGTAGGCGTAGTACGCCAGATAGATATCTGTGATCTTTGCGAGGAAAGGGCCTGGGTATGATGCAAGAGGATGGAAAGTCAGGCGGTAAACGATGACGCCAAAAATCTGAGCACGATGTTAGCTTTGAATGGCATGAGAACGGGGAGCAACGTACGTAGAGAACCAGCGCTCCGAAGATAGAGGCCAGTAGGAATAGAATTGCCATATTTGCGACAGCTCAAGGCGAGTTGAATGTGTGCTGTGTTATTGGTATCGAACAAAGACCATTGCCACAAACATGCGTGCAGTTGTCAATTCGTGTGCACGAGAGCGAGTACCAAAACCGTTTCACCAACGAGATCCTGTGCAGATAAAGGTACATAAGTACTCAATCACCCTCCACCGCCATCCGCAGCTCCCGCAATACCCTCCCTCATCCCAGCTCCATCGCGATGACAAAGAATAACAGCGTTGTGGAGTAGTCTCGTGCCCTTCTCATCGCAGAATCGGCGAGCGGGTGTCTTGGGTATACGTAGCGGCGTGCCACGGCTAATGTCGGATATCGATGCAGAACGCCGTGTCGCAATCACGTGCAGCGGATATCACAGCAAGCGAGGACACTAGTGCGGACACCCGTGCAATCCCACCTTTTTCGGGACTGGAAGGGCGCGGATATCGTGCGCGTAAGCCTGGCAACAATCACGATCGCAGTGGGCAGCGGGTAAGAAGGATCATCATGCATTACCAGCAACGCATGCACAGACGCGAGCTCATATCATCTCGAGCTAGCAGTCACACCATGTCTTTGCTGCGGCTAGCGGGTGGGAAGCCGTGATGTAGCTTGTAGCTGCAAGTCATGTACTACCAGCGCCTCATGCTGGATGCTTTCTTAGACCCGGCAAAGTATCAATAGGCCCAGAATTCAGAGGTGAGCAATCGAGAGTGTCGCTGACGAGTTCATCGTCTGCCACGTTGACAGTAAAATGCACCAGCACCTTGCGGGACAAACGTTTACAGCGGAAGTTGACACTGAGTGATTTATCAAGAAGCACGATTAAGATCAAAGCCAAGGCTACAGTGTGCAACTGCAGTCGCAGTTCTGGATAGGGAACGACAATGATGTTCGCGACACGCCTGACGAATGAAAAGGCGCGAGTATCAAAGCGGATAGTGCCGTCTTGGCATCCATCGAGCTTCGCGAACATCACCAAGCGTCACGATAGTCGACCCAAACGCGCAACAGTACGGCACCCGCCCATTGACCCATTGACGCCCTTGCAGCCTGTCTGGAAGGCCAATTCCTCGAGATGTCCGTCGCTAAGAATGTGAAGACTACTGTCTTTTCGGTACGCAGCCCGAACCGATCTCGATATGCCTTTACCTTGCCGCCCCTCTTCGGCCAACAACCACTGCGAACACGGGTACTGACTGCAGACTTGTAGAAATACACCGTCCAGCCCACGGGAATCTATGCCGCGATCAACAGGCTCTTCGCGCTCGACCCCAAGCGCTCGACGGGTATCCCCATGAACCCGCAATTCCGCAACCCACCCCCAGGCGGTCTCGATCCCAACTCTTACGACGACCCCGTCACCCTCCCTGCTGCCGATATCGCCGAGAACCCATACTGGAAGCGCGACGTGCGACGACGATACCCCAGGCTCTCGACAGTCACCCAGTCCGACGCGGTTGCGCTGCTCGAAGTTGGAAGCGCGGCAGCACCCAAGCATGAGCTGATTGGCGAGGCGGGCACAAAGTCGCTGGTAGCGGCGAAAGAGGAAGGTGCCAAGGGACTGGCGGTCGCGTTTGAGAAGAACACTGGACTTGCAAAGGACGTGCTCGGTCCTGGTGGTATGCCTCCGCTACCGAGCGGGCTGCACACCACCCTTGCTGGCGGACACAAGCGGTACGAGCTAGAGAACGAGCAGTCATATGGCACAGCGTAGGTCATCCTATCTGATCTTGCAGGAACAACACTAATGTGATACAGATACCCATGCCGGACGTTTGCTTAGAGTATAAGATAAACTGGGTAGGTAGAGAAAGATGATCCGCATTCTGTATATATGGAGACCTTTTTTCCATGCTTTTCGTGTAGCCATCAGTGAACTGCTATTCCCACTCCTTGTCATGAGCGCGTGGGAGTGTTGTAGGAGAGGCGCACGTGTCCGAATGTCTGATTCATGTCTCCTTGTGTCTCACCGTGCGTTTGTGTCGATTCTTCACCTTGCATCCTTTGTTGTTCCTTATCGTCCGTCACTGCGTCGAGAAAGGAAAGCACGACGTGTGTTGATGTCTTGGCGCTGTTGACAGCGACTGCCTCGCCGTCACTACCATATCCCAACTGCACCCACCTCGCACCCGCGCGTCACTCCTGTCCTTCTTTCCACATCGTCGCAACCGCAGTCATGAGCGCCGTATCGGAGAAGGGACCAACGGAGCTGGGTACTGATCCCCTCAACTTCATCTACGCCTGCTCGGTGTGTTGCGCCTCCTTCGCCGATGTATACGAAGGTCATAACGAGACAGTCCGTGGCCTGTCAGATGGTATCAACCCCAAAGAGCGCCTTGTGACGCGCCTGTTTCTCGCCAGTTGCTGTCATGTCTTCTGCAGCAGTCATTTGGACGGCGGCGGTAAGTGAAGCGCGACCGAACATCAGGCAGCTGCTGACAGCCACGACAGGACCGCCTTTCCATACCGCTGGACAGCGACCCCAGTCTCCTTGCCCTGTCTGTATCAAGGAGAAAGGCGACAGCGAGCCGCGCGATCTCTTCTCGATACGCGGCTTCAAGAAAGATGAATACGATCCTCAAATTCCGCCCGCATGGTTCACCGCGCCTCCCATCCGCCTCGATGGTAGTGGAAAAGAGATGGAGGCACTGCGCGTACGTCATGTCGTTCACAGGTCATACACTAGCTAACAACAACCAGTTTCAGTATATTGCGCTTATTCGGTACTGCCAGAATACTCATGCGACCCGCAAGCCCCTCCAAGAAGCCTTTACCGACATGGAGAAGAAGCTGGCTAGTGCGCAGGATCTCGCTTCTAAGGAGCACGCGAAAGTTGTCACACTCCAACAAGAGAACGAGCGACTACGACTGCAAAAGGATCAGTTTCAAGCCATGAAAGCCGAGGTTCAGCGACTCCAGGGTCTCGATGAAGAGGTTGCGCATTTTCGCGATGTCAACCCAAAGGACCTCGCAACATTTCTGGCAAACAAGTCAGCAATACGCCATTACTTGAAGCTTGTTCCTATGCTAGTCGAGTAGGCTGAATATGCCATGCTACAAGGTGTCTGCTAACCGCTTCAGTCAAAACGAGAGGATGCAGAAGCGACTTGCCCAACTCGGCTTTGCGATGGCACTAGAACCTGTACCTAACTTCAAAGGCATTGACCCTCACGCATTCGATAGCGACGAAGCTTCACCTGAGCGCAGCAGACGATCGGACGGTAAACTACGAACGACTGCCTCAAGCCATACCGCCGGTAGATCGGCTCATACAACTGGGCGATTGGGAACAGCATCTTCCGGGTCCTTTGTCCCGCGACCCATGAAGCGGCAACGCCTCGATTCACCCCTTCCCACCAACACCCAAGCCGGCCATCCTTCGAGCCGAGATGCCATGCCACCTCCTCCAAAGCCGATGTCCAGGATGCAATCCATGCGCAAGATGTTTCCGAGCCTGCGAAAGAAGTTCTCCAGTGACCGCTCCAGGTCCGCAGCAGATGGGTCCTTCGAGGACGATGCAGACGTGCAAATGTATGACAACGGACACTGGCAAGATGCTGAAGTCGGTCGTCACCCAGGACGCGATGATTTCCGCGGTGAGACACCGTACATGTCGGGAGCGCTGCCCGTAGAACAACCCCATCAAGCCTCTGACGTTCGAGGATCGCAGCTACTTGCTAGTGTAGGCCTCCAAGACAACCGGTCAGACTTCACATTCCGAGCATCGTCTCCAGTCAAGATGAACAAGCAAAGCACTGGACATCGTCCGGTTCATTTGCCTACTGAGCCCTCATACATTCGCCTTATGGACGGTTTGTCGCGCGACAATGGGATGGAGCTAGGTCTGAAAGATCCTCGCGAGCAGACGAACACGGACTATCGTAGCGATGGCGGGAATAGGCAAGTACTACCTGCTTATCGACATGAGCACGCTGCAGAACGAGTTGATCACCGGAGGCCTTTGGATCTTGGACACCCGTTCATGCACCAGCCGCCGTACGGATCTTCGACCTCTGTTGATGCGCGCCAATACCCTTCCAGCGACCACCAGACTGACGGATACACAAACAGAGCTCACAATATGCCGGATCTTGGCCCCGCCACGCCAGCACCAAGGCGTCAACAACATCCCGGTCATCAGATCGAGAATGTGGTAAGTCCCTATTTCCGAAACGGTCATGACCAGGCCCGCGTTTACCAATCACCTGGCCGCGCTGAACCTCAGGATAGTTCCGATCATTCCGGCGATTATCAGTCACGAAGATCAAGGACGAACCAACCTCGGGCCGGCTGGGTTGAAGCTCGCAGTCTCAACGGCCTCTCATTCTTCGATTCACCGGTCGATTCTAGAAATGAGCCCATCGCGGTGGACCAACGTCGCAGATTGGTAGAGCTAGTACCAACACCATACTCGCATCAGCATCAAAGACGTCATCTTAATTCGCGTGGCTTCATTATACGTCCGGAAGAGGGACGCTCACCGTATACCAACGACAGTGCCTATGGCTCTTCCCAAGATCGAGATTTATACAATAGAAACGCACTCAATCATTCCCAAGCAGCGGTTAATGTACCACCCGCATATCGCCAAAGTCATTCCCGCATCGGTCAGGTGCCCTCTACCATGCCTTCCATCATTTCAAGCCGTCCACCTGCCCGGGTCCAACCTCAATGGGAGAACTTGCAGCGAGCGGGTGTCAGGAGTAGCCGCAATGTTTTCAGTAGTGTTGCTGGGAAGAATCCTGCTGCGCCTTCGAGGAATGGCTTCCCCAGCGCTGGTCGGCGCAATGTCAGACGGTAAAGGCAACCTGTTCTGTTCCTTTCCTATCAAACAGCGAACTGGAGTACTTGGCTTTATGGATGGCCATTTTCGCATGGGGATTCGGCGTATGTATGACCGGGCAAAAAAATGATTAGATCTCCAGTTCTGCTGTCAGCGAATTTTCACCCGTGAGCTACTGCTGCGAGCCTAAATTCTAGGTACGATCAGCGTCCACCTCGTCTATATGCTCGAGTGTTAATCGCCCCTTCATGACTACGATTGCAGCATGCAAAACGGAGATTCGCACCGCATTCCGCACACCGTTCCGTGCGGCGATCAAAAGCCCTCGCAGCGAGCAGATTTGCTGTCGCGCATCACGTTCAATCAAGAGTTTGCCCCATGATGCTTAGCACGCCCACGCCTTCCCTCTCTCAACACGGAGTCTGTCAGTTCGACTCACATGTAGGTAGACAGCCGGCAGATGGGAAGCTAGGACGAATGCGGTAAGGATCAAGGAGGTTTAATATGCGAGGACTATGCAACGAAGCTTCCTCGGCATGCAAGGGCCAATGCCGGTTTTCGATGACATTCATTGGCGGACTATCATGTCCATCTGATTGTTTCACGTACACACCTGATTACTGATTGTCCATGTTGCAGAAGTTCACCAGCTGGCGCGATGGTTTCATCCTAGCGTTTTTCTTCGCCGACAGGCCGTTATAGCCTCCCCACGAATCGTAATCCCTGCGTCCCCGCAAAGCCACCGCGCATGACCCACGATCCCGGTCATTGAAGCTTCCCTTAATATGGCCAAGCAATCTATCAGGCACCGCGGCTTCAAAGCTTCAGAACTATGATGCCACATTCAGCGCTTTCATATCGACATCAGATGAAGGCCCACTCATTGCCATGGCAGAAACGGAAGGCAAAGCCCGTCCATTTGTGGGGCATTGAATCATTGTCATGCGAACTATTTGCGGTATAAGAGTGATGTTTGCCCAGCAGATGAAACATAGAATTGTACAAGCATTCTGCAAACCTTCACACCATGCTGTTCAAGACTCTTTTGGCGGCGGCCGCTCTGGCCAGCACCGCTTTCGCGGCTCCTGCTGAGAAACGCCAAACTTCTCGCAAGATGAAATGGTTCGGAATCAACGAGTCTGGTGCCGAATTTGGCGAGAAGAACTTTACAGGCGTTTACGGAAAAGAATACACCTGGTACGATCTCAACACCATCGACAAGTTCATGGACGAGGGAATGAACATGTTCCGTTTGAACTTCCGTAAGTCATACCTCCATACGCCACAACTTCTCAAACCCCCGACCTAACACTACCCAGTAATGGAGCGCCTAACCCCCAACTCCCTCACCGGCGCCTTCGACCCGCTCTACCTCGGTAACCTCACCGAGCAAGTAAACCACATAACCTCCAAAGGCTCCTACGCCATGATCCAACCGCACAACTACGGTAAGACCTAACTATACGAAGTGCATGTAAGACGTATACTGACTTCGTACTTTCACCTCTGCAGGTCGCTTCCTCGGTAACATCATAACCGACACCGCCGCCTTCAAGACGTGGTGGACAAACGTGGCCGCCGAATACAAAGACAACGACCTCGTCGTCTTCGACACAAACAACGAATACCACGACATGGACCAACAACTCGTCTTCGACCTAAACCAAGCCGCCATCGACGGCATCCGCGCCGCAGGCGCCACAAAACAATACATCACTCCTGAAGGCAACAGCTGGACCGGCGCGTGGACGTGGATCAGTTCTGGCAACGGCGCTAGCATGGTCAACCTGAAGGACCCAGAGAACAAACTCGTATACCAAATGCATCAGTACCTCGATACCGACGGCTCTGGTACTTCAGCTACCTGCGTCAGTGCGACGATCTTCAAAGAGAGACTGCAGGCTGCGACCAAGTGGCTCAAGGATAACAAGAAGCAGGGTGTTATTGGCGAGTTTGCGGGTGGCAATAACGCGCAGTGCATTTCTGCGCTGCAGGATGGGTTGAAGTATATGGGCGAGAATAGCGATGTTTGGCTTGGGGGTATTTGGTGGGCAGCGGGACCGTGGTGGGCCGATTACATCTATAACATGGAGCCTACGACGGGCGTGGCTTGGACGGGGATTTTGCCCAAGATTAAGAGTTACTTTTTGTAGAGGGGAAGGGTTCGTGAAACGAGGTTAAGTGGAAGGTGGTTGTATATACTTTGCTGTTTTCTTCTTGTAGATATTCGTACGATGAAGCCCTCATTTGCTATCCTGCTCATCTTGATGTACCCCGTCATGTATCCAACAATCCCCCATCTAAGGCTTCCCCTCCCAAGCCTTACTCAAATACTCCTCCGCGCTCATAAACTTGTACTCCGGGAACCGCTGATTGAACTCATCGCTCACATCCCAAGCCCCCCTCCTAATCGCCTCAAAGAACATGATAACAAATGCCTTGCTGAAACCCTCCCTCACATCATCCTTAACAGTAGGATGACTAATCAACGGCAACCAGCTGGCTTTCAACTCCCCTTTCTCCAGATCCTCGCTCTTGACATACTCGACGAGCCAGTCTCCGCCTCTGATCTTTTTGCCTAGAGCAAGCAGTTCGTTGATGGAAGTACGGCATCCCCTGATACCACCGATCTTCGGCCACGGACGCATGTCATCGAGGGCGCGAGCGAGTATCTCGCAGTCGTCTTGGATGGCGGTGATGACGATGGGTTGGTTTCCATCATCCAGAATCATAGCACGTCGGTTCTCAAAGTCGAGGAAGAAAGGCCAGGTGTAAAGGTCGCGTTCTAGCGGGTATGGATGCGCGAAGTAGTCCATGAAGATGGAGGGTTGGAAGAGACAGTACTGCATAGATCCCAGTTCACCCTTGGCGTCTAGGTCTTCGAGGTACTTCCGGATGTAGTCTTTGTTGTCGTAGCTGGGGACGCCGGCGTAGTTTGCAATGCCCCATTCGCTGGGTGCGAAGCGGGAGACGCCTGCGGTGATGGCGGCGTGGATTAGATTCTTCTGGGCGACGTTGTCGGTGTCGAGGTGGACGACGAAGAAGGATAGGAGGGTGTGGAAGCCCTGGAGAGCCGTGGTGAGGCCATTGAGGTCGGTGTAGTCGACTTGCTTGTAGGTTACTTTGGGGGACGGGTGGGATTTAGTTGGGGCGGACCGCGTGAAGATGGTGATGTCGTGCTTGCCTGAGGCGATTGTCGACTTGAGCAAGTTGGTTGCGACGTCTTTGGAACGAGTTAGTAAGCGATGATGGGATCATAATGATAGCGACGGATGAAAGCCATTTGCTGTCTTGACAGCGGCGGGGCAGGCATGTGGGATGAGGGGAAGCATACTTCCGGTGCCGCCTGCGACTGCGATTTTGACCATGATTGCACGTGATTCGATATCGCGCTTTCGATGTTGAAGGATCCAACTGTAAGCACTACGAAATACAAGCTCCCTCCTTTTGTATCTCCAACGGCCGCTATCTATTGCTCCGCTTCGAGGCCCCCGCAATTTTTCGCTGCGAAGGCGTGTCTTCGGCGGATGACGGCATGGTCCTGACTCGTGTCACAAAACCCCAAGTTTTGAAGCTACGATCTCGGCTATCGCGATATCATCGATGTTTGAGTATTTCATGTGATGCTCGACGCATATCGATTACATGATAAGCTACGACTGGGCTGAGCGCTCTTTACCGATTTTGGTGGCAATCTCATACGAGCTGCCGCCCTGGTACCATGCTGTGCGACCAGATATGTTGTATTGCTTGGTAAACGTTGACTGTTGATCTTGGTTGACTTCAAAATCACAGTGCGGCGAATCGAAACGCCTTTGTGAAGACATGTGAGACAATAGATTGACCAAACAGGTTTGAAAATGAGAATGCAGAAAAGATTGGAAAGACGGAAGAAGTGATAGAGCGTAAATGGTGAATAGATGAGGTATCTGTAAGTAAATGTGAAGAAAATGATGGTCATAGATCGAAATGCTCAAGCATCGATCAACGGTACCGCCGGTAAAGGTTTCTCCGGCAGCGGTTTACTCGGCAACGGCTTCAACGCATCCTCATATGCCGGTGGTCTCGATGAGCTGCCTTCGTCCGGGTCATCGCGATACGCGCCGTGGGCGTTCAGCAGCGCGCCCTCTTCTTCAGCCACCCTATCCCTCCTCATGTTCTCCCAAACATCTTCCATACCGTCCCACTTCATGAGCTCGCGCTGCGCAACGATCCACCAACACACCTTCCATAAGAGAAAGATGGCGAATAGGCCGCCAACGACGCTGCTGAAGATAACCCAGAACAGGCCCCACCATTCCCAGTGAACGAACTCGCCGAACATGTCGCGGAGAGTTCCTTTCTTGCCATAGTAACCCCACTCTTCTTTGCGGTAGAGGAAGCGACTCCCCTCTAGTTCCCAAACATCGCTGCCGAGGAAGTGACCTATCGTGCCCCAAATCGTCAAAGACTTCTTGAGGGGAAAGGTGTAGGCTCGAGCTACCAGGCGCATGTCGACGATTTGGTACTCGTAAATCTGATCATCCGTGGTGGATTGACCGAACGGGTCGGCGACCTTGGCTGGTCCTCCTTTGTCTCCTCTTTTCAGAGGTGTTCCTTTGACGCGCATCCACAGCATCTGCTGCTCCGGGTTGTTGAACTTCCAAAGAGGGTCGTCAGGGTACCGCGACTTCCCAATCACGTCCAGCGCAACGCTCCAGTATTCCGCATCCGCGTCATCGCCCTCCTGGTTATCGCTCGGGTTCGTGATATATAAATAATCGATATACATTCGCGGGGCATGTGTCAAAGGTACTTCGTGGCACCATCGTCCTCTGTCACTCCAGCTTTCTCGACAATACGGGTCTTCGGAATTTAGGCCCCAGTACAGTTCCGCGTGGGAGAGGTTTTGGCGATATCGTGTAACGAGGAAGGTGGAGGGTGTGGGTATAGTCGGTAAGGGATATAGTGGGCGATCGTTGAGGAGGACTGTGCGATTATCGTGCGTGAGGGTTACGTTGAGAAGCTATAGCGCTCAGGCTGGTTAGCACCGCTCTTTAGGCACATGCTGGATCTAGGCTTGACACTTATACATACAAGCACATGATCACTAGTTATGACCTCGTGATCATCAGGGTCCTCATAAGGGCAGTCCTTGCATTCTATCTTCGCGATGTAGGACGATCCGGGTACCACGGCTGCGACCGGTGCAATGGGCGCCTCGCACCCTTCAGGCACTTTCCCTCTTCCATCCAGTTCGCAGTCGAGGACTTCGGGAATATCTGCAGCATAGGCCGAAGACAGAAGGCCGGCCAGCAGCGCGATACCGGACAGCAGCATGGTGGGCTGGTGGTGGAATGATCGAGGGCAGGTGCCTGGCGCTCGTCGCTGCCGCCGCTGTCAGGGGCGTAGCGTGGCGGAGCCTTGCAGGGGTGTCGCGCGATTAGCCGGCGATCATGAGGCACGAACGCTGGTTCCCCGCCAAACTTCTCTGCCACCTCCGCTCACAGCGTGCGGAAACACCGATATCGACGACGATGCGATCATCGTATTCCCATAATTTCAGTGCTGTATAACTTTCGACGGCTCCCATTGCTCACGCGCCCACGATCTACCTCAACTCAGACAACATCATCATCAGTGCTCTATGGAGCCATAACGATGCCATTTTAGATCAAGAGTTGATGTGTGCGTAGAGTGGCTAATGGTTCTATTGCGAAACATCGGCTGCTATGCGAAATGGGGAAAATAATGCGACCATTCAGGAGTGTCAAAAGCCGACTCGGGAAGATGGAAGACGTCCAAAAAGCACTCGACGATAATGAAAACTCTGCAGAATATGTAAAAGAGCCACACAGTAGTGTGCAGCGACCATGCCAGCTCAGGCCTCAGCAAGATCCAGCGGCACGTCATACCTATTCTTAGCACTCCGTTGTGTAGTTCCTTTCCCTCTGGTGGGAAAGTCGACGCCCAGTCGACCGCAGTCTCCCCTATCAGATAGACTGGTATGAAAAGCAGCCCAAAGACGCTAATCGTTGTGGCGGATATCCTCCACAGAAGTTCTTCAGTTGCAGTTCGAAAGACATGGTTCCATACCAACATATGAGCTCCACCATAGCAGAGATTGGCAAAGACCAACCTGTGTGTAAGCACTATCTTCCAGGTACGGTCTGGTCCACTGAACTCGTCGCGGAGTTTGAGTTTGAGCTGTTCAGAGGTAGGTCGCGCCTTGATCCTTCGCGATAAGATATGACGCTTAGCTTGTACAGGGTTGAATCCGACGTCGGCATGGACAAGGGCGTCATAAAGCGTTACCTTCTTCCCTCCGCCACTTTGCGGCAGTGGCATGAGATCAAACTTTCTGGCAGCTTCAGACGCGAGCTGGAGAAGGTATTGTTGCGAGTCCGCGGCTTCTTCGCCTTCCAACGACAAGCGACTGAGATCTGAACCGGGTAGAGAATCCGCGGCCGCTAGGAAAGCCCCCAGAAGTTCGATATCCTTCCCCTGTAGAACGAACCCTTCCTCCACGTCCAGTGGTTTGCTCCACATTGTGAATACGTGGTGCATCAGAGCGCCTGCACTGTGTATCCCTACATTCAATTCCAGTAGCGAAACCGTTAGACCCTGCGAGTGTCTGGTCAGACATTGGATGCAGAACCACGCCGCTTGAGAGCATGCCAGAATCTTCACCATGGGGTTCCCTTTGCTCTTGTCCAGGATGTACGATTCTGAAACTCTTTCGAAGAACTTGGGGACGTGCTTTGCAATAAATTTGATGCTGGGGACGGATAGAACCAGCCTGGTTTCGCCGCGCGGTAGGTAACTCTCTCTATCTCCGGTGTCGATGACAAAGCCGCCCATGACGGCGAAGAACGAATAGGTGTCTGTCCAAAGATGGGTTGATGGTATTTTGCTGTCCTGGACCGTTTTCTGACGTCGTACCTTCGAGGGAATGTATCGGACGGCGTCTTGCAATTGCTGGTAAGCTCTGCGGATGATGTTTGGAGGCGGATCTTGGTTGAGCTGCGTTCGCATGTAATCGCCCAGCTCCATCGCCTCTTTGTTATGGCAGTATGCTTGAAACACGACCTACAGTTGGGACAGAATCAGCGGAGTCGTTGTCAGCACTTGAAGGATGGTCGTACCAGTTCTGAGGTGAACAGCGCCATCATCACCCAACCAGCTTTCCTCCAGAATAGATCGGCTGTTTTACCATATTCTGGAATGTTTACATGAATGGCTTTCCAGACGCACAACACTAGAGTGAGGATGCATGTAGAGAGTATCGAAAAGGTTCCGCGGTTCTGAGGCTCAGCCTTCCAGGTATGATATTGCGTGATGTTTTCGGTTGAGTTCATAGTGAAAGATAGGCTCGGGTGGAGTTGAAAATGCGAGATCGTCTTCGTCACGGCGTGTGAAGGATTCTTATACCATATCGCGAACCGTGTTTTCATGTTGGCACGGAGATTTTGCACACAGTGGCTTTGCTTTTGAGCCTTTGGGGGCGTAAACCAGGCCATTAATAGAGTTGGTATGCAAGGGCGTGCTGAGTGGCTGGAGGAATCCTCCAGTAAGCGATTGGTTGTACAACGCAAGTTCTGTGCTTTTTCGTCTACCTGTGAACATCCACAAATGGGGCCGATTTGGCTGCATCTGGATCTCGTACTGAATCTGATGTGTCATACACCATTGGGCTGGTAGGGTCGCATCGACCAGACAGCCTATCATGATCCTATCTTGGAAAGTGAAGCTTGCGTGGCGAGTTTGGACCACACATCGGGTACCACCTTCTTTTCTGTCATGGTATCTTTTTTTCCTTGCTTCTTAACTCTGTTACGATTACGGTCCAACCCGGCGGCGTTCGACTGAAGGTGATAAACCGTGTTGTCTTGCGTAGAGCCGGCGGTTTTGACGATTAGTGACACCACGCTGGCTGAGCAAAAGGCACTACAGACACCTCTTCTGCACATATCAAGCTTGCTTGCTACAAGTGCTGTCATCCATCGCGCAGATTCCTTTTCATTTGCTAGCAAACCATGTCGAACGCATGTCTACTCAGTTGTGTTCTCTCTGCTATTCCCTTCCTCTTTCACCGCAATCATGGCGCAGCTTTCCTGTGAGCGACGTAGTGGGAATATCATCAGAGTCGACGATCACCTGGAGATCGAATTCCACAGGACATCTATCGATCCCGACCGCGACCTGGCCGATCTGCTTCCTGAAGACGGTATATTTCCTCTGCATTTTCTGCAAAGGGACAGTAATGGACAGCAATTTGATGAGGCAAAATGTAGGGGGCTTTATCTACATATGAAGCGTGAGTCGCATACCAGCAAATCCACTCACACGCGCTAACCATGGGGCAACTGCAGAGAGTGAAGCCATGTGGATCAAGCTTGACGCAGACAGGCTGTACGTGATCTGTATCTACATTGACAACGTGAACGTGGTAACAGGCCAAACATCGCAAGTACAAGGCCAGCAAGATTATTTTATCGTGCCGGATCAGGCCTTCGTCAATGGATACAAGTCCAACATCAATGCGTTCACGAGACAGTTTCGCCGTCCACCGTATGCACCGAATTCTACACAGCAAGATGCTCAGACCGTACGCTTCGAGGTAACCCCATCCACGAACACTGGAATACTGACAGGCATCGGTATGGGTGTTGAGGGTGAAGTACTTAACCGAACTGTAGTAACGTTACCCGGCATGACTGTTAAGGATTACACGAGGAAGTACGAACTTCAATTCGAAGATGGTGTTGATGTCTCGGCTAGACTTACCAGTAAAGGGGAACAGGTTGACGGTATTAGGAGCGATCATGTGGTGTAACACAAGCTGACTCGATCGTAGACACTTTCTTAGTTGCTGACTGCGAAAATCTTCATGTACGTCTTAACGTCCTTTCACGACGAAGATTACGCTGAAACCGTTGATAGGATCATACAGTAGTAGTGACCAACCGCGACGGACACCTACACTCTCGCCTGCTCAAACTCGACACTTATCCATCTATCGGATGGGAGCCACATCGCACAACCATCTTCAATGTTCGCATGCTCAATTCGAAAGCAGCTTGCGACCTATTTGGTGCGCCCAGATTTGAAGAGACTGACAAAGAAGAAGAGAGGTTGCATGGAATCGATGGCCTTCTCGCAAAATTCGACCCCGAACCAGCATCAACAAAACCTTTGGTACTGTTTCGTAGAGTACCGCGACCCCTCGAGATCTATTGAGGGGCAAGCTGGAGATTGACTAAAGGCCCTTGTCTCGTAGGTAAATATCTGATGTGAGTTGGTAATGTCGATCAGTCGAGTAAGCCACGACCTTCCCATACAGCGTGCAAAGTGCGTCACAACTCCTGTGCGGCAATCACGAATCTACGCATCAGACATCAGCCAATCCCGCATCTCAGTATCTTTCGTTTCCGCCCCTGGCGTATTTTACATTCGCGGTCCGTCCCGGCGTCGCTCGCGTAGTCATCGGCGTTGTCCATTGGTCTTCCGCAAAGCCCACGGTTCAGCCGCTGGGCTACACTATGCTAGTCGAGATGACGGAACTGTGGGCGTCGTTCCTTGATGCGAAAGGGGCACGCGACAGATCAGTCGCGTCGAGTCGTGGAGTGGTTGGTTGTCGTTTCGTGTTGCTGGACACTATGACGTCACTCATGAGATCACAACGCGTAACACGACCTCGGGCCATGAGTAGGTTTAACAACCCAACAACCTCGCAACTCAAACATCTACACGAACAACTTCATCCTACCTAATCGTGGTAAACCCAACTCATCGAACTATACAACCCAAACCACACACTCAGTCCACCAACCACCCACAATGTCCAGCTCGACCTTCCAATCCTTCAGCACCTCCTCCTCCAGCACAACCATCAACGGCCAAACAACCTCAAAATCCGAACACACCTTCACAGACCCCAGCGGCACCCGTGTCGAGCGCACACATCAAGCTCCAGGTGAAGCGCCGCGCGTTGAGCGATTCGAAACAGATGCTGCAGGAAGACAGCTAGAGGACCACAGATATGCGGATGCGAAGCGAATTCAGGATGTGACGGAGGAAGAAGAAGCTAAGGTGAAGGAGAGGGAGTACGAGGAGAGGATGCAGGATGAGTATGCTAAGAGGGAGGGGGGTGCTTGAGTGAAAGTCATATTGTGGACATAGTCGTCTTGAGTAGAGATATATCACGCCAAATACATATATCACGAAAGAGGTTTGCAGAATACAATGTGAGCGGGAAGACGCCACCGGCAAACAAGCTTGCAGCCAAGAGACTCCATTGAAGTATATACGCGGCCAGAGCGCGCCGAGAAGCCACCCAAGAGACCACAACCCCACCCCAAACTCCCCAAACCCAACCCAAAAGACCACCCAGGAGGTCACAACGCCCCAGACGTGTCGTCATCGTCGTCGCCCGCCGCCCCGTCGTCCTCAGTTGTGTTGGAGGGCTCGCCAGCGGTACTCGTCGGCGGTGGAGAGGGAGTTGACGAAGCGGTGGAGCGCCGAGCCCCGGATCCCGTGCAACTCCCACTGGGTAAAGACCCGAGGGGGAGGAGGGGGCGGAGGAGGCGGTGGCGGAGGCGGCGGCGGGGGAGGAGGAAAGCCACCTGCTGGGCGAGGCGGCGCCGGTGGGTTGACCCAAGGCGGGATCCGCCGTCCCTCGAGGGCGAAACCGGCGCTGGCGGGGGGAGGGACTTCCTCTCCATCGGCCTCAGGCCCAACATTGGCAAAGCAACGCCACATGATGATGTATTTGCCGGTGGTGTTCCGGACTTGGTGGTGTAGGATGGTGGGAGGTTGCCGAAAGGTCTTGTTGTTGGTGTTGAGGGAGGAGGGAAGAGACTTTTAAGAATTGTAAACAATTCTTGATCTGGGCAGAGTGATGTGGTTGCCAAAGAGCAGAAGAGGGATCCCAAAATTCGCTTGTTTATATAGTCGGCGCCCCGAGGCCCCAGCGCCCGCGCCAAGACGAGAGCGACGGTGACCTGTACTCGACGACGACCCTTTATTGAGACCTAAAGAGGTGATACTATTGTTCAATGGCCATGTGGCAACCAGCTCAGGCAGTTGCAAGCTTGTCCGGGGCGTGTAGCACCTCTATTGTCTGCGTGAAGTACTGTTGACCATTTGGGTGACCCACTAGCGCCGGGATTCTGCTGGGGTTGTGTGACTTCTATTGACTGCAAGGGTAGGCGGGTATGGTGAGAGACCACCGAAGGTCATAGGTATTGTTGAAGAAGCATCCCAAGAATGTATACTGATCAGTCCTGTCCGGGATATCTTTCACTGACAGCAGTCTTATGAACCTCTGACGGCGACCTACTAGGACAACGTTCGATTCCAGACTCTCCAATCTACGGCCTACATCGTACCGAAGCCAGCACAAGAAAGCCACGATGGGTACAAGGCAAAGCGATAGGCGGGCAGGAGGGAGGCCAAGGGGGTACGCGGTTCCTGACATATGTAGACGGAGGCGGTAGGAATGGCGAGGACGCCTTGAGCAAGCATGGAAGTGTGACAGCAGCGGCGGGACGATGTGCCAAGGGGATACCATGAGCCAACGTAGGAGGCTCTTGAGACGATGAGGAACATGTATCTAGCATGTAGCAGCTGCAGGCGATCAGAGCAATTGATCGCATGCCTTGTACACTTGTTACTTGATCTCCATGCTTGACCTTCGTGCTTGACATCGCATGAGACGATCCCCGATGTCTATAGTGCAAGCTACTCAGGAGCGCGTTGCATGCAATTTTGCAGCGTTCGAGGGCTGGACGCAGGCATGCTATCACGATAGGCGCTGTTTGTACGTGGCCAAATCGTGGGAGTCTTCTTCTAGCCGCTCCGCAGAAGGCCAGTAGGGTTTGGAATGCAGACCTTTAGTTGTGCAAGGCGCAACTCCCAGCTGTGCTTGGGCGCATGCTGGTATCTGGCTTGCTCGTTCACAAAGGGTCTCCCGCTACCCTATGCTTGACGCATCTCCTCAGATTTGATGAAGGGCGGGCTGCATCGTGGTGGGGCTGATATCGTGCTTCGTCTCGCTCCGCCGACCGCCGCCTCAGCTTCACCACACACACGACCACAACGCCATCATAGGAGTGCGGCTACTCGCCAAAACTTGACCAGAGTCTTGTCAAGCGCGAAGGCCTCTACTGCGACCGCTTAATCAGAAGGCATCATGACCCGCGACGGCAGGCTCGTTCCAGGTCATTACACGGCAACAAGGCACGACTTCGCGCCACGAGCTCCTCGACACCCAAGCGGACGAGAGAGGCTTCCTGCGAGCTTCTCCGACATCAGAGTATCGTCGATAACAGGCAGGATCGCGCGACGTCTCTTCGAAGGCATGGCTAAGATCCCCTCACCCCTGACGGAGAGCTCACTCACCCCAAGGCAAAGCCAGCCGACGGAGTGGTAAGCTACTGCGCAACCTTTACTGATGATTGACAGACGAGCGGCTTCCTGACAACGGGCAGTAGCGATACGATACACCCATGTTCGGCTTGTTCACTCTCGGGGTGGCGGGCTCCTCCGCGGCGTTGAGAACGAGCTTGAAGACTTTTGCTGCCTCAAGACGGCGACTGGACACACCAGATCTGAGGCCGAGGTGGAAGATCCAAGAGCGACTGACAAAGGATACAGTGATCTAGAGCAGACCTTGAGCACGCCCTATGACCATTCCGAATCGCCGCCATCCTCGCGCACAACCTTACACGAAGCCGCAGAGCGCCTCCGCCTAGACCAGTACCGCCAATATATCTTGATCGCAAGGCAAAACAAGGCTTGGATGAGCTGCATACGGAACGCGAGAGCGGCGACAGGCCAGACAACAGCGAGATAGAAGAAGCACCCCTTGGATGGAGGGCAGCTCGACGAGACGGCGGCCGAGGCTCCAAACGCGACGGATACCGGCGATGAGAGACAGCGACATTCGAGCGGCATATCTGCTTCTCCCGCATGCACACTGCAACTGGAGAATGCCATCAACGAATCGCGACTGGTTGCTTGAATGGCGCGTGGAACACCATCGACTGCGGACAGCCTCAAGCTTGAGACGCCCAGCAGCACACAACGAGGGCACGAGCCTCAGGACGTTGGAGTAGGAGAACGCGGGCAAGCCAGCGCGACCTGTCGCCCGTAAACCTCGCATGACGGAACAAGGCTATCCTCTCTACCCATCCTCAGCGGCCAAGCATCAAGCCGTCCGTGCTGAGAGTCTTCGGCAAGAGGCCAATGAGCCGCATAATCGACGCGACAGTTGGAACGATGGATAGCCTGGAACGTGTTCATCATAAGACGAGCCAGCCCAGACAGACACGTTTGACGACAGGCATAGCGAAGCCGGCCATACTCTCGTCAGGTGGTCAAGATCCGGCTTTCGGAAGCGATGTCTTGAGGCTGAATGTCCTTATGAGCTCGGAACGGCGATGAGAATAGCATCGGGGGTGCGCATAATCATGGCTAAAATGTGCATGAGCATGCCGCTATGAGATGCGAGCAGATTGCGCAGCGTCGCGCGGTTCGTAGGACGTCTTCCACGCCATTCGACGCCCTCACAACGGAAATCCGAAGACCATGGCGCACAGCTTTCCACGTTGCATGCCGCGACAGTATTTTCCTAGCTCTTTCTATCGCCAGCGAGATGAGCGATGATATACCGGTGTTACGGAACAATGGAAGATGAGTTGGCGAGCTTCTCGATGAAGTTTGCGAAGAAGGGACGAAGACGTGCGGTCGGAACTCCGGGAAGGATGACGCGCGGAAGCGAGTGTGGGTCGCCATCTTCCGCCCAGCCACCGTCGACGTGCAGCCGCAGACCATCCCTTGCCATCCTCACGGGCGATCTGGCATCTCCAAAATGCTTCGCCGCTATCGCCATCGACATTGAGTACATTCTGGTATGGGCCAGAGCAGGCAAACGTCAGCAAACATCCGATGATGAAGATGGGGGTTACATACCGCTGCGAGTGTGGCAACACTCATTCGCTCACGACTCGATGCATGAGGCCCGCGGGCTAACGAAGACATGTGGTTTATTGGAGATAGATTGGAGAACTTCATGCGCATTTGAACCTCAACTCGAAACCAAGACATCGCTCATATCCCATCGCCAAATCCGTTTCCACAAGCCGCCACAAACTTCCAACACACCGCGCCGGGGGTTCCGACGACATCTCCCACCCTTTACCAGTCATACACTGTGACCTTTCGCGTTCGGCCTCTTGCTATTTCCCACAAGTCGGACTGGTAATGTGGCTCTTCGATCCATCTCTTCCGCGCGGTTGATTTGGGGTTGTCTCTAGCATGATCGCCGCTGACCATCGCGTTGTAGATGCGCTCTACGTTGCGGTTGCGATCGCGTTCGAACCAGCTCGATAGTCGGGTCAGTGGCAGGATACCTCCCGGTTCTGATCCTTACATCTGGAATATCCTTCCGCTTGGAATACGCCTTAGGTGCGTTGACGAACATGCGGATCTGCCACGCCGAGCACATGACGTTCTCGCAGATGCACTTCTCTTGTGCGAGGGCGGTGACGATGTCCTGTCGGCCAGGAAGCCGAGGTCTTTGTCCTTTTCCTGGATGGTGTCGACATGGACGACGTTGCAGGGTTCACCGATCCAACCCCCTAGAGATGAGGTCGACCTGGTTCTTGACATCCTCATAGTCGTCGTTGGTGAACTCCCACACAGCGTGCTCGGGATTGGCATCGATGAACATGGCAAGGAACATCTGGCCTTCGAAAGGCTGGATGTCTCGGATGTCCTTGGCCATGGACCGCGCGAGGTCGTCCATAGTGGCGTAATGGGTGGCGAAACCGGGTCCTCGTCCTCGTCGGATCCTTCTTTCTTCCACGGCCGGCCAGCCTCACAACATACAACTACTTGCGCTGACGTTTGTTTGCTGCATTGTGAGGCTGGCCTTTCCGTTTCTTCTAGACACAGCGTTGGGAGCGGCGCCGCAGAGGTGCCATGCGAACCCAACACAGAACACTCCATACGGCGCTCAGTACCGAGCCCGACGGCAGTATTCTGCATCAGGTCGCAGGCGACCTGAGGCGCCAACCACCCACCGGGGGACCCGATGGGTGTGAAGGCGGCTTACGCCGGCCGAAGCCTAGAAAAGTTAGCTCATGCCTCATGTGCGGTTTGGATAGGATGTTGCTTGGACGTACCGCTGCGGTGCCATGCTAAAACGTTCCGTGGATGGCATAGGCGCGAGCGATCCTCCCATAACGAACACATTCTTCCGACGAGTCTACGAACGCGAACTCGAGGTTCTTCGGTCCAATGTGCTCGTTGTAGAAGTTGCTCAAGCGCTCTACGACACCCACGGATGGAACCGGCGTTGCGGACTTGGTCCCATGTGAGGGTTGCCACGGTCTCCGTCACCGCGCCGAATGATGTCAGCGTCTTACGATTTCCCACGAAGACCAAGGCTAGAAGCTTTTACGAACGAACAACTCTGCGCAACGAGTTCAATGCCGATGGTGGATAGGGCCCCGACCTCGCCCATATCCAGTCGCCCCCAACCGAATAACTTGGGACGTCCTTGATGATACTCGGCGTTTGTAACTTTGCACTCTTCATCGGACTATGCTTGTCAGTGGCTGGACGAGAGTATGCGAAAAGTACTCACGAGTGGCTTCTTCCGCGCCTTGCGCTTCTTCTTGCCGGAGGGACTCTGATCTTCCAAGTCGGCAACAACAGCTGCACCTGCGCGGCTCGCACCGCAGCGGAGACAGGCGGTGTTCTTCGCGAAGTTGTGGTAGCTGCCGTCTCTCTCTTTGCACGACCAGGGCGATGGTATCATTCCCCGTTCAAGCATCTAAGCCTGCGTATCAACCTCCATCCCGTATCCTACTCGTGTCCAAAGCTATACGTCGATCCTTGGCTTTGACAGGTGGTTACTCTGAATCGCTGTCAGGAATATCGCCACGGCCAGACTTCTTGAAGCGCGGCTTGTCCTCGGCAAGCAGAAGCACTTGATCGCGTCCGTCGTATCTCTGGCCGCCGAATCTCCAGGCCACAAACTTCTCTGCGTCCTACATGATGCAGGAAGCTTTCGCGGAGGTCATCAGGGCAGCTGCATGGCGTGTTGTCGGTGCGCCAACCCCATTAGGGGAAGGCGACTTACTGCTTGCAGGTCCAGAATGCGATTGGACGTCCGCCGAATTGAGTGAACCAGCTCTCAAGTTCTGACTGAGTAGTGTCGTGGGGGAGGCCGCTCATGTGCAGAACCTTGCTTCGCTCTGACAAGAAAGCGCGAACGTCGGCGCGAGCGTCCATCGGCTTGGTCAAGACGTCGGGGTGGCCTTGTGGTAACCACAGCCGTTCTCTCCGCACTTCCAGTCTCCAGCCCTGAAGGGCACAGCGCCAGTGCCACCGCGCATATGTCCGCCGCCCATTCCGTGGCCGTGGCCATGACCCATGTGATGTTGAGGGGGGCCCAGCCCTAAAGTGTACAGCGCCGGCGCCTCCACGCATGTGTCCGCCACCCATGCCGTGGTCGTTTCCGGTGTGACGACCCGCCAACACGAGTTCTCTTCTGGTATCGAACTTCTTGATGGGGTGTTCTCGTGTTGACGGGCTTCACGAGGACCGACTCGCGATGCAGCTGTTGTTGAGTTAGCGCTTGGAGTCGGCATTGGATCGGACAGACGTACCTCTTCGCACGACTTTGCCGGTGAACTTGCCCTCCTCGTCTTTGTACATGTTGATTCGAGGCTGAAGAGGGCAAGTCCTTTTCTGAGGAACATCACAAAGAGGTGCGGCACAGGCTTTCTTGTTCGGCTGCATCATGTCAGCGAGTGGTCTAGAAGACTAAGACGGTACTAACCTCAGGCTCTTTCTCGGCCTTGCGCTTCTTGGTGGTCTGCGGCTCTGGCGGTGCAGTCGGATTCTGAACCCGTACTTGCTCTACATACCCTGTTAGCATTGAGTGGACTAATGGCGAACGAGGGTTCAACATACCAGCGCTGTAACTGGACATGATGTGTTAGAAGATGTCACTGCACAAGAGGGCGTATATATCGAAACAGCGCCATATTGTCGCACTCAACACTTGCGACGACGGTCTCGGGGAGCTTGACATTTGCGTGCGGCGACTGGTGCAGCTGCCCTCTCCGTGCGACGGCAAAGAATTGGTGGTAGATGTCCATGCGGTCGTTCTCGGGCTCGTCGCACGGGTACATGTAGAGGCCTCTCCGGAAGCCATGATACCAGCGGCCGTTTTCCATGTAGTTGCTGGTTTGGGTCGTTCTGACTGGCAGTGCTCCATGGCCTAGTAGAGGGGATCGTTGGGGTCGAAGTCGCTCACGCCCTGGAGGTTGAGAGATTCGGGCCATGCATGTTAGCCATGATATCTTGAAGGTAGGCTGCGGGTACGCTTCGTTCTTGCTCAGGCGCGGGACCACATGCACCGCACCCCGAAGACATCACCGTTCTTGCTGAGGTCCACAATGCGGGCATGCTTCTCCTTGAGCTGTGTTAGTAAGTTCTAGTGCGGAGATTGCTAACGCAGCACATACCTTGAGCGACGCCCAAAATGATGTCTTGGAGGTGAAGTCGAAGTAGTTCTCTTCGTAAAATACCTCCAGGGCGACGGCCTGGAATTGACGAGATACGAACCACTCCGACTCCACCTCATAGCGAAGCGTGTGGCGTTGATGAGCCGCCCGTTCATGCAGAGCGATTCCGCAGCCTATTCAATATTAGCAAAAGCGGGTAGATTGCTAATGTGGTACATACCTCTTCATGGGACAAGAAGATGGCAAATCCAGTTCCGGTGGGCTTGTGCTGGTCAGGAGTGCGGAGGGACCTGCCCGAAGGCGAGACTGAATAGTATGTTAGTATGCAAGAGATGGAGCAAGGTTATAAAAGAAGAGTCAAAAGAGTACTGGAGGGGAGAGAGCAAGACGTTGCCAAAGGCGGGGTTGAAGGCGCCTCGCAGCGACTTGGGGCAGGATGGGTATATCGTGCGATCCACAGTACAGAGCGCGAAGAGAGTACAGCGCTCAAGCAGGCAAGCAGTGTGAGTATGACTTACCAGGTACGTCGTCATCGAGGAGGTGGCGCACAAGCGTGCATGAGTGCACGTATCAGGCTCGAAAAAAGCCTTGCGTTCGCCCGCCGGCTCTGATGAGGTAGTCAGAGAGTGCACGAAGAGACCCAGAGCGGAGTAAAGGATTGACTTACGTATCGTGGGGCAGACCGCTCATGTGGAGCACTTTGCTGCGCTCCGACAGGAAGCCACAAGGGCGCTGTCCAGCTCGAAAGTTTGCATATAGCTGTGGTGGTGGGTGGTTGAAGAGTTGGAGGGGGAGGTCGGTGGACGAGCTTATATGGCAGCCCTGGCCAGGCTGCCAGGCTTGCAGCTAAGGCTTGCAGCTAAGGCTCACGGCCTCACGCTCACCATCACTTGGCATCAATGGACGCTCAAGATGCCCCTGACGTCGTATCAACACCAGGAAAGTTGGAGGAGCTTGCGATGGGCTTGACGGTGCTCGTCGTAATGCCCTTCGGGCTCTGGGGAGGATGGGTGTTAAGGTATAGACAGGCTTGAGGGGAGACTCAATAACCTGGACCCTGAGCTTCCAGATAGCACTAGGGGTGAAGCAGAGAAGCAGTTGCGACCGTGCGCGGTGGCGGAGGCTCACCCCAAGGGTGTAAATGTGGGAGTGCAACTCCACCACGTCGAGAAAGAAACACCAGAAAAGTTCGAGGAGGATATCGTGAGCTCTGCGCTGCTTTTGGCACTCTCCAGAATTTTTTTGGTCTGGTGGTGGTGAAGATACAGCGTGGAGGGAGTGGGTTGCCCGAGGCTCCTCCGCAAAAACCAGCTCAAGGAGTAAAGGAACATCAAACTTTTCGCCGGAAGCTTCACAAGGGGGAGCTGTCAGCTCCATGCAACGCGGCAGTAGATGTGCATAGGGGTTGACAAAGCACGAGAGCGAAGCCCTGAACCGTACCTTTCTCCTCACACTTTTTTGGACAGAATCGACAAAGTGGTTATGGAACCGCAGCTCGGACAACGCGAGACCCTCGAGACTTGGGGGTAAATCACTGCCCTACGACTTGGAGAACATCAAGTTGGCCGCGGAGGTGGCGGGCGGTGCAACACCAAGACCACCGCGCCGACCTGCAGCGTCACGACCACGAAGAGCCACCGAACATCGAACGCCCCCGGGCTTGCCTACACCAATACCTAGACCCTCCGACTTTCCTGGGCCAAGTCGCATATGCTACCGTAGAGCTGCTGCCTCGAGAACGCGAACAACCCTCGACGATTCACCGCAATTTCATCCCACCATAGAGCCCGAACCCGCGATCGACAGTAGAGCCCCGGGTTAGAGACATTATGGGAATCAGATTCAAGGCCTCGCAGCAGGAAAAAGCTACACAGCACTGTGGGATACATGTTGGTGGCTGAGCGTCCAGAATTCTGTACAGGCTGACATGGGGACGGCGAACGGCTTTGGGTATACGGAGAGGAGTATACCAGCATGCCAGGGTACTACAACGCAGATCTGAGGTGCCATGCGGCTTCTGCAAGCCAGGGTTTATGAATATATACACTAGAGGCTTCAACAGGATCATACATGGATGGGCCAAAACGTCTACATGGGTGCTCGCAAGCACAAACAGAAGAAGCAAGGTGCAATGTCTGCGTCGTGGGTACTGCAGAGCTATGCATAAATCTACAAAGATCGAGTACCGAGTTGGCGAATACATTCCTTGAGAGGTTGGTGACGAGAGCAGCAAGGAATCTACAATGCGAGTCTGATGATCAAGACATGGATGCCATGACCTCCAGGGTTATACATGGGGATACTGGAGGTGACATGCAAGGTCAATATGTCTAATATAGGCGACATGACCTTTGGGGTGTTGTGGTTGCGGTTACTGAAGTCCTTTGTCTACGACAGGCTCCCTCGTGGTCGGTGCAAGAGACTTGACTTGAACCAATGTGGTATTATCTACTGAGTGAGGTCATGGTTGTTCAGATGCATCTTTTATGGTATCTTAACGCAACTACGTATCCTCGCATCATCCCTGCATGGTCAGGAAGACACGCGAGCCAGCCATCCTCCTACTCATCTACTTCCATCGCATCTTGCTCGGGCATCGCCCACAACTCCCTCTCCAACCAGTTCCTCACCAGAGAAGTCCCCACCGTCCCATCCTTCCAGTTCACCTTCCTCCAGCCCACCGGCGTCCCATCAAGGCCAACCGGCCACTTCTCCCAAACCTCCTCCAAATCCTCACCATCTACACTATACGTCCACCAGCCTCTCGCAGCAGCCCGGTGACTTCCAGCCAGCTCCTCCCTGACCTGCTGCGTCTGACCGTATAAGGATGTATACATCCAGTCTCCATCCGGAGGGTGTCCGGCGGGAGGGGCACGGGTGTCGTGAAGGGCGCTCAGACGCGCGATCTCGTCGTGGTAGAGACGCTTCAGAACGTGTTCGTTCTGAAGCGGCGTCAGAGAGGGGTGTGGGAGCGGCTTTTCGAGGTGGCCGATCCAGAGGGGGCAGTCTGATCCCTTCTCGAACGTGAGGGTCGAGATGGCGTCGGCGATCTTGGCCTTGGCCTGGCTCATTTTAGTACTGATGGTACATGTGATGGGATGGACGGACTTACCTCTTCTTCGACCACCTCAGGAGTGGGAGTCGACGTAGCACCGGCAGCAGGCTTTCCGCCCACGACAGTGCCGTCTTCCCGAATACGACCCCGGTTGAGGTCGGAGATGTCGCTCGGAGGCTCACTCAAGACGCTGTCCTCGTCGGAATCTGACCTGTCTCCGTCACCCACAAGGGCCCTGTTGAGCTGACGATCCCTCCAAACAGAATCGCCGCCAGCCGACAGGATACCCTGGTGACGACGTTGTCCATCTAGGACCCACTGCTGCTTCTTTGCCTCAGTCGCAGCCACCTGCTCGAGCTTCTCTTGCTCTATCTTGGTTTCGCGGTCGTAGAGGACTCTCAACAAGGCCTTTTCAACCGATGTGGCCCTGCCCTCCAGACGAGCGGCGACCATACGGTTGACCTCATCTACTTCGCGCTGCTGCGGTGACTTCTGCGCTTCCTTGATGACCTGGCCAGTCTGAAGAGGGGTTGAAGTTAGTGGCTGCTTATCCTTGAATTGAGGTAATGGTGACTTACGAAGCCGACGGGAATGGGCGTCTCCTCTGGTAGTGAGGAGTACGCGAGTGCATGGCGACGGGCGGGAGTGTTCTTGTCCTGGACAAGCTTTGCGTAGTAGGCCGCGATGTCGCGTTTGGCTTCGCCGATGGAGTTGGGCGCCCTGCGCGCTTCACGCTTGGTGCGGGCCATCTTGAATGAATGAAGCGAGTGTATAGAAGTGATTATACGTGTAAGAGGGAGGAGTATAGAGAATTGAGGTAAAGTTGTGTTGGTGGGGTGGGAATATCGGTGGTGTGTGGGCAATGAGGGAGTTTGTGCGTTTGTCGAAAAGCTCTTTCATTTTGACGACCGCACCGCCTCCTAGTTTTTCCGTCGTCTGATGTTTTGCTTTGATCTTCACATGACCGGCGCCGGTGAGAGATTTAGCGTATGGGCTTTCGCATCGAGTGGTCGCGCTCAGTCTCTGCTATCAGGTCAGTGGGCTGCACAACGGCGACGAGGATATATGAAGACTTACTGTTGATGGATCAGTCCATGAGTTTCCTGCCTTGATCCGTATAGGAGGGCCTCCCTGCGGTATAAGTAGTAGAGAGTGTGTGTTTGCAAAATATGCTCGCATCCACGAGACCGCCGGTCTGTTTGCCATCTTCTATCAGGCGCGGTAGAGCATGTGAACCTAGACAATGGAATGACGTTTGTCAGGCTGACGTGATCACTCAAATTGGCGCATAAGGTGAGAAAGACAGTAGACAAACAGATCGAATATGCATAGAGACATCAGGGGTATTATACAAGCGCTCATAGCGACATAAGAAATCCAACAACTCCGCGCTCCACATCATTCAACATCATGATAAAAGAAAATGAGAACCAGCCCAACCCGCCGTATCGATGGTCGTTTCAAAGCGTGGCGCATTGGGTTGATCTAGACATGGTCGTGTCTTCCGAGCAATTTGCCCTTCTTGCCGAGAGCCTTGGCCTCGCCCTGCTTGATCTTCGCGAGTCTCGCCCTGTATACTCATTAGCAACCACTCAACATCATATCATTGATACATGGTAGTACTTACTCCTCAGCAGCCTCACGCTCCAAACGATGAACATGCTCCCGCGCCTCCCTTACAGCGTTCTTGGCAACAAAGAGCGCACGGTCAGCGTCCCTCTCCGCAGCCTCAGCAGTCATCAAACTCTGCTTAGCAGTCGCAATGCTAGGGTCTCCGGAGCCACGGCTGAACATGCCAGAAGTACGCTTAGGTGAGGAGGTGTATGTTGTGGTGGTGCGGCTGGTGGAGCTGCTATGGCGCGAATCCCTGTACGAAGGGGAAGAAGAGCGACGCCTAGAGAACATGGAGTGCTTCTGAGGCGGAGCAGGAGGAGGGCTGGGCTCCCGCTTGGATCCGAAGAGAGGCATGTTGCTGGTTGGGTATAGAAGTTATGAGAAGCTTCAAGATACCTAGGTAGCGGACAGGAGATCTGGACTGCGAGATGCGTGCTTGGCTAGACGTTGGAGATGCTAAAATTTGGAGATTTAGAGTTGAAGATTCGGAACGCACATGCCGGGTCTTATATGTGAAGTCCTCCCTGTCATAGCGCTCCTTCGTCGTGTCTTTCCCAGCTGTCTGTCAAGGTCGCGAAAGCAGGGTTCGGGAACCTGCATTGCGTGACGTCAATGCCCCAAAGCAGGGGGTGATCTGCGCCTCCAACATCACAGAAAGCAGCCGCATCGTCATCGCTAATCTACAAGATGAATTGGGGACTAGAATAAACGGTCATCGCGAAACGTTCATCGCGATATTGTGAATTGAAGCTTAGCGTGGTGTTGAAGTTTGTTGTGGGTCTGTGAGTACGCGTCCTGCGCCGGATCTGGTGCCGGAGGCACTTGGTGTACCGGACTTGAGGAAAGCTAGTGAGCTTAACGAGACTCCAATTTCAAGAGATTTGGTGCCGATTGAACCGAGGAAGACGAGAATAGTCTTCGTCAAGCCTTCTTTTCGGCGAAGCGACAATGCATGTGCTCATTGGCAGCAAGTGATGATATTGTATTCCAAGATTCTGTCTAACAAGATCGGTGACCCCCACCGGCCTTCTACGCCATGCACATGCAACGTGTATACCAGAACGCCACCCAATGCTCGCTATATATATGATACAATATAGATCAACTACATTTGGCCCCTTCACTATTACCCATCATCGTTTTACTCGTCGTCTTAATGATGCTGATGACCATAACGATACCTCCAAATGCCGCAACAGCCCCAGCCAAGTACGTCTTCCAGCTTCTTTGGCTCAGCTTCATGTAGCACAGAGGCGGCAGAATGAACGCCAATGCGCATGCAGATGTTGCGCCGAACAATTCGAACACTATACCCAGGTCGCAGGTAAGGAGGGAGAGTGTAAGGGCGGAGACGACGAGCGAGGTCGTGAAGATGAGATGGCGGTTCGGGTGGTAGGGTTCGTCTGGAAACCAATAGTTGGTCATGACTTCCCGACATACAAAGGCTTCGAGCGGAAGCGTAGTAAGCATGTTGAGGCCGAAACACAATCGCGCAATATTGACCATGAGGTTATCATTCGGAAAGTTATTCAGCACGTTGCCGAGGGTTTTGTCCCCGAAGGTCAAGTAGCCTGTTAGTGCCATGACAAGACATGCGACTAGAGATATACTGGTGCTGTAGTGTGTAACGCGTGTAAATCGATCGATCGTAGGTTTGCGGAGGGAGCCATAGATGAGGAGGCTATTGTGGTGGCAGACGAAGGCGAAAGCGATTACGCCAATTGCTTCGAAGATTCCGGGTCGGATGATGAGGTTGCCACGAAGTTGGCCCTTCAGCTCGGCGGGTACGCGGAAGGCTTGCGTGACTACGGTCACTATGATGATGGTCATACTGACCAGTGCTAGACCGCTAGCTTTCGCCAGCTACAAATTGTCAGCCCATATACAGCGTAGAAGCATAGGTTTAGTACCTTTGATATGTCCCGATATAGCGAGAGTGGAAATGATATGCCAAGAATGAGCAGGATCATGATGGCCCGTCTGTTAGTCAGTAGCCAGAGAAACGGCATGTCTGCTAAGGCAGGGAACATCGAATCCAAGACCCTTGGTATTGTATCTCCGACTACGACGCAAAACGCGACCATGCCACCAAAAGCGCTGTATGTTGTCAATATCCTTGCTGCCACAAGTCTTAGGGTGAACATACAAGAGCCATTGCGCGAGGGATATCGCTATTAACCCTGATTTGCCGAAACAGTGCTGTACTGTGGCTTGGAACGAGTCGGTGCCGCTGAGCTTGGAGTTTATGACGATGAGGCGTATGGTCCAGTCTACCACGATGGTGAGGCCGATGAGGAGGGCGGTCCCTGTCACGAGGCCTGCGTTGCGAACAGCGTAGGGTTGGCCGATGATACCAGCTCCTCTGCTTTGTGTTAGCTTCCTTCTATGGGTTCGTTTTCGGCGGCATACATTATACTGTTGGCCATGTTCATGAACGCGCTCCGCATCCCGCTCCGTGGTCGCGCATTCTCGAGATGGTCTTCCGGATTGAAGGATTCTTCGGCGACTGTGACGCTCGGCGCCTCGATTCCAGTGAGCAGAGGAAGCCGCTGCGTTCTTTCTCGCCCATCGCCGCCGTCCAAGTAGTCGTCTCCATCCAGCTCGAGCCAATCGCCGCCATTGTTGTCTCCATTCATGCTCCTCCTGGGTTCCTCGAAGCGCACCCGATTGGGAGTTCTCGGTGCGCCATCGGGCCGGGCTTGCGCGAACGACGACTGCCGCTTGATGTTGCCATTTGGACGTGACCCCGGTGGTGCTGGAGACGCGGAGGTGGTTCGCGATGATGAGGGCGATGGAGACAGGTGTCGCGGACTTGCTTTGCGCTCGTGTTCGGGTTCTGAGTCGCTGTCGGAAGGTTGCTCATGCAGGAGCTTCTGGCTTTCGCTCATCGTGGCATTGTCGAAGTTCAGGGAGGTTTGCAGCTTGAATGATCGTCGACATGTCATTCCCGACTTCTGACATCGGACATTGGACCCCTGTTTCGCCACTAGGTCGTATATGGCCTAGTGCCCATCGTCACTTTCGGCGAGAATTGTGGGGTGGATTTGGCTGAGCAATACAACATCATCTTTGTACATCTTCTCGGCTTTGCGCTGCACTACATAGTCGTTCTATCTATGTTTGAGATCGCTCAAGCTCAACCCTACAACTGTTTTTGACACATCTTTTATGAGGGTCTCCGTTACCATCCCGAGGGTACAATCATGGCCATGAAATGCTTCGTGGATCCAAGAAGGGGATTGCATGCCTTGCACCTGCCCACAAAGTGCAGAAAAGCTGATATCGGGGAATGGCACCTCGGGTCGAGTCTCATATAAACCTAGACGACTCATTTCCTTCATCATGCTTCCGAGAAAGAATGATCCGCACTCGAATGACAAATTAGAATTGGACGGACAAGCATAGTCGGTCCGACGATACTTGTCAAGGTGCTGGTAGAGCTCTGCGACGACAGATTCAATTGCTTGATATCGCTTACAGTCGAGTTCATCTGTACTGCATAAGATATCATGTTGTCGTTGACAGTCGAACACACGTACCTGATACTATCGTAGGAATAGGAAGATCTAAGGTTTGAACAGATTCGGTACTCTCTCTGATAACAACGGTGGTGGCCTGAGTGAATTGTTCTTCAAGATTGAAAACCCATGCGACCCAAACCCATAACACCAGATTTCTGCGATATGTCGCAGGTATACGAGTCTGTCTGAGAGATTCGACCCATACTTCAGTGAACAGACAGAGAGATTCTCCGAAGCTGTAGTAGTCCTCCAAAACAGCGATTTTGGCCATCATTTCGAGCGATATGTCACGTGGAACCTGTTTGTTGCGTCCATGGACAATTTGCAAGACAATAAGGAATGCTTCAGGGTCCCAATCGCTAGCCGCTATGTGGTAAAGGCCATCGGCTTCGTTGCGTACGGATTCGGCGAAGCCGTCTTGTGCCAACATCCGCTTAAATGTGGAGGATGCGAGCATCAAGTGGCGCGAGGACACATGGTAGTGTATGGACTGCTCTTCAAGCTCTCCAGGCTCTTTCGGTGCAATTGGTGGCGGCGTATGCTGCGTGGCAGATGAAGCCTCCTCAGGCGCGGTAGATCCGTTATCCAAAGGAAGCATACTGCTGTCTTCAGGGATCTCGGCGGCCAGAAGTTCCGGAGGTGGGGATGGAGCAGGTGGCGGAGCCTTCTTCGACTCCTTCTTCGTTTTCTTGATGATCTTCCTTGCAGTTGAACTCCAGTCGTCGACATCGTTTGGCTGCTGCCCTGGTGCCGGCTTCCAAAGCGCGAAGATTGTACATGGATTCTTGAGCACAATGACTGTATCCGGATCAGGATCGATGATGTGGACGATGGGTGCCATGATTGATGTACAAGGGCATGTAACGAGACGAGTGAAAGTGTCGGCGGCCTTGTAAACCAGGCGTCACACGGAATTGAAATGCTTGATAAGAGAGCGGGATGTTAAGCCTTCGGTCGAGAACTAAAGTAGGCTGACGCTTCCATGTCGCTTCCACACACTGCGCATCCATTACATTGACCTGCGCATCATGTCCAATAGGACATGCAGGACCAGCTATCAGTGCGGAGTCGTGCAGCAATGTGTTTGCTGTTCAGCGCCAAAACAACGGAAAAGACGTACCATTGGAGGCTCACGTTACACAACGTCACCGAGCTGCATGGCCAATACCCGTGGGATAAGACATATATGCAGAGGTCGGAATATGAAGCGAGGAATGATTGGATGGGATCGCATAGCACTGCGAGCGCATAACCGGCAAAGTCGTAGTGTCGTGGCTTGAGATTCTGGAGAGGTGGATAGACTAGAGAGAGACGAAGGTGGCGGCTAGCAATGAAATGCGCAACTGCCATTGGCAGACATCATGACCATAACCTCCTTCCTGTACTCCCCTTCCCAAACACCCTACAACGCCTTCCTAACCGCACTCTTAAACGGAATGATCTGCACATCATCCAAATTCCACACACCCTCCTTAACATAAACATCCTGCTTCAACCTCTCTACAACCTCCTCCCTCGTCTTAGCACCGATGAGGCACGCCGAGCCCTTCATCTTCGGTGGGTTCGTGTCGCCTTCTTTGATGGGTTCCTCGAGCATCGCTCCTACGAACATGTAGCATTAGCTTTATTCTATCTCAAGTGCTCGTACAAAGGAAGGATGTGAACATACCACCCCACAACCACATATCCTCCCTATCCGCCTTCAAACCCTCCAAATGTTTCGGGCGACTCGCAATACGTTTCTGCAACGCATCCTTGTGATCAGGCACGATGATGAGCCATTCTTGTAGTGGAGCGGTAGACGATGCCATTGTACGGTGTCGGAATTGCGGTACGAAGCGTGTTGGTGTTGCGAGGACGGGACGGAAGGTGCGGAGGGCAAACATATGTCTCTTGGAGCAAGAAGGTGGGCGTGTGGGGCTGCGGCTATGAGAGCTTGGGAGAGCTACGAGAAGGAGCGCGTGTTAGCTTCTTGGTAGAGGGAATTGAGTGGAGAAAGATACGTACGGTAGGCAGTACTTCCAAGGGCGCGTGTTGGTTGTACTGTGGTAGGGCGCAATGTGGGGAAGATGTAGCTTCCTCTTCGGAATTAAGCCGCGGCTTTCGGAACGTGACACGCTAATGTTGGAGCGTGGGGAAATTGAAGACATCACGGTGTGGGCGAGATGCAATTGCTGCGGAAAAAAGTGTTACAAAGAACGTTGTGTTCGCTACATACATTATGGCTTGACAGTAAACACATCCAACTCATGAGCTCATACCTCCTTGCGTTAATCCAAGCGTACCTACGCGTAAAGACCACCAACGCCGAAAACAAGCGGAAAGACCATATGCGTAAGAGCGCTGCTCTTAGCTAAACCCGCCCTGCCAATGTACATTGCATTGCTTAACCACTGCACATAACGCAGGACTCAGGGTTCTCTATCGAGCAAGCAAGGGCGGCTTCAGCATAGATGTCACCATCCCGGTCCTCGCTGTCATCCTTGGAGTCCTCTTCTTGTTTGTCCTTCCTGGTGATCTCCTCGTCGGGCTTGACGGCTGCATCAGCAGCTACCATCTTTGGGCTCGCGCCCTCCTCCACATCGGCCTTGAAAGGCTTGCTTGCGAGAGCGTTGCGGGTCTCTGTGACAGGCGTTGGGGTAGCATCTGAGGTAGCACCTGGGGTGGGAACACCGTTCTCCTCCTCCTTCTTCTCCTCGCCGTTGGTAGGCTTGGTGGCATACATTGGGCGAGGTGCTGAGGATGGGGTTTGAGAAGCAGTGACAGGTGAGTGTCGGATAGCCTCAGGCTGGAAACCCGGTTGCTTTCGCACCTTGGGCAGAGCACGAGCAACGTTGGTGTCTACGACGTTAAGGGCCTCTTGGTCGACAGTAAACTGGATGGGTGCCGAGGCAGCCATGGTGCGAAGGTAGTACATGCCTGTCTTGAGACCAGCCTTCCAGCCAGCAAAGTGCATGGAAGTGATCTTGCCCATAGTCGGCTCCTTCATGTGGATGTTGAGAGATTGAGACTGGTCAATGAAAGCACCACGGTCAGCGGCCATCTCAATGATCCTCTTCTGCGAGATCTCCCACACGGTCTTGTAGAGCGTCTTTGTCTCCTCGGGGATGTTGGGAATCCTGGCGATGGAACCGCCATCAGCGATGATGCGGTTCTTCATGTTCTCGGACCAGAGGCCCATGTCGACGAGGTCCTTGAGCAACCATGGGTTGACGACCTGGAACTCACCGGCAAGGACACGGCGAGAGTAGATGTTGGATGTGTATGGCTCAAAGCACTCGTTGTTGCCCAGAATCTGAGAAGTAGAGGCAGTCGGCATGGGCGCGATGAGCAGAGAGTTGCGTACACCGTGCTCAGCGATCTTCGCCTTCAAGGCAGCCCAGTCCCAAAGGTCAGTAGGCTCGACACCCCACATGTCATATTGCAGTTGACCCTGGGAGACAGGAGATCCCGGGTAGGTCTCGTAAGGACCAAGTTCCTTTGCAATATCGCATGAAGAAGTGAGAGCAGCATGGTAGATAGTCTCGAAGATCTGAATGTTGAGCTTCCTCGCTTCATTGGACTCAAAAGGCATGCGGAGGGCAAGGAAGGCATCAGCGAGACCCTGGACACCCATACCGATGGGTCGGTGGCGGAAGTTGCTGCGGCGTGCCTCTTCGACTGGGTAGTGGTTGACCTCGATGATCTTGTTCAGGTTGCGAGTGACGACCTGTGTGACTTCGTGGAGCTTCTTGAAGTCAAACTCGCCACGCTTGTAGTCGACGAAGGAAGGCAGGGCAAGAGAAGCCAAGTTGCAGACGGCAACCTCATCAGGAGCAGTGTACTCGACGATTTCAGTGCACAGGTTGGAGCTGCGGATGGTACCGAGATTCTTCTGGTTGCTCTTGCGGTTGCAAGCATCCTTGTAAAGCATGAAGGGGTTACCAGTCTCGGTCTGAGCCTCAAGGATGGCGTACCAGAGCTTCTGGGCGCGGACAGTCTCGCGACCCTTGTTCTGCTTCTCGTAGCTCTCGTACAGAGCCTCGAACTCGTCACCATAGACATCGGCAAGGCCGGGGCATTCATTGGGGCACATGAGTGTCCAGTTTCCATTGTCTTGGACACGCTTCATGAACAGGTCGGGAATCCATAGAGCGTAGAAAAGGTCACGAGCACGGACCTCCTCTTTGCCGTGGTTCTTGCGCAGGTCGAGGAAACCGAAGACGTCGGCGTGCCATGGCTCGAGGTAGATGGCGAAAGCACCGGGACGCTTGTTGCCACCCTGGTCGACATAGCGAGCAGTGTTGTTGTACACACGGAGCATAGGGATGAGACCGTTAGATGTTCCGTTGGTGCCACCAATGTATGAGCCAGTAGCACGAATGCGGTGGACGTTGAGACCAATACCGCCGGCAGTCTTGGAGATCAACGCACATGTCTTGAGTGTGTCGTAGATACCGTCAATGCTGTCTTCCTTCATGTCGATCAAGAAGCATGACGACATTTGTGGCGATGGTGTACCCGCGTTGAAAAGTGTCGGCGAGGCGTGTGTGAAGTACTTTTGAGACATGTAGTCGTAGGTCTCGATGGCCTTCTCAATGTCGGCTCCGTGAATACCGACAGCGACACGCATGAGCATGTGTTGTGGGCGCTCGGCGACCTTGCCGTTGATGCGGAGGAGATATGAGCGCTCAAGCGTCTTGAAACCGAAGAACTGGTAGTTGAAGTCGCGGTCGTATACTATAGCCGAGTTGAGCTCGTCGGCGTTGTCCATGATGACCTTGTAGATGTAATCAGATATCATGGGTTGGCGGGTGTTGTTCTTAGGGTTGACATAGTTGTACAACTCTTCTACAACTACAGAGAATTGCTTCTGTGTCTGCTTGTGAAGATTCGAGACGGCGATACGCGCAGCGAGGATGGCGTAGTCGGGATGTGTGGTGGTCATGTATGCTGCCGTCTCGGCGGCCTGTCGTCTGTTAGCCACTGGAAAGACATTGAATTCATTGAAAGCCGTACCAAGTCGTCTAGCTGGACGGTGTTGACACCCTGGTAGACACCAGAAATGACCTTCATGGTGATAGCAGCGGGGTCAACATGGTCTGGGTCGAGGCCGTAACACAGCCTTGAGACTCGTGCTGTGATCTTGTCGAACTGCACGCGTTCCTTGCGTCCATCTGAAGTCAATCGTTAGTGGTGAAGATTTGAGGCGGTGAAGGCAAAGCAGTACATACCACGCTTGAGGACGAACATGTTGAATTAGAAAAGTAGTGGGGGTATCTGTGTGGGTATCGTGAAGAGAGTGTACTGAGGAGAGTGCAGGAGTGAGGGGTGGGTGGACGCAGGGACACTTATAACGCGTAAAGAGAAGAAACGCGTCCCGTCGCGTTGCTTGGGTCACGGATCCGTTTAGTGCTAAAGTGGCTGCTTGCATAAGCAGAGCAGGCGTGGCAGGGATGTGGAGTCGGGGAAGCGACCGCCGATGCCCGAACTTTTCGCGGGCGACAGCATCGCGGCGTGCAAGAGGCTGAGGTAGTGCAGCAACATCAAGACTCCCTCCACGCCCTTTCCGGTCTATAAAGAACCAATTGCCCGTCATGGCAGGCGGTCACATGAAATATCGCCACCTCAGTCGGTCGTCGTCGCATCGTCAAGCGCTCCTGCGGAACCTCGTCACATCGCTCTTCAAGCACGAGACAATAGCGACAACATGGCACAAGGCGAAGGAGGCACAGCGGTTAGCGGAGAAGCTGATTACCCTCGGAAAGAAGAACACCGAGGCGACACGGCGGAGAGCGACACAGATCTTCTATGTACGAGCCCCAATGGCATGTCCAGAGCGCGCACTGATGATATCAGGAACCAAATGAAATGGTACCCAAGCTATTCGGCCCCATAAGAGAGCGCTACGAATCCAGGCCCGGTGGCTACACCCGAGTTCTCCGCGTCGAGCCCATGAAAGAAGATCAAGCCGAATCCGCCATCCTCGAACTCGTAGACGGACCACGAGACATGCGCTTCGCCATGACCGCAAAGACACTAGCGAGGAGACCAGCAAATCTAGGTCTGACACCAGGAATCACAACGCACGTCAAGAAGGTCACACAATTCCGCAAGGACGGTGTAGATGGCTTGCGGGACATGGTCGAGAGATTACGGATACTACATTCCACAGGTCTGGACAGGAGGACATTGCCCGCGCCTAAGAAGGTGTACCCAGAGATTGGGATGAAGAGGGACATGCATTACTTTGAGGAGGTTGATATGGGCAAGGCCCCCAATAAGGTCGTTGGACCAGGAAAGCAGAAATACTTGATAGAAAGGAGCCGAAGGTTACAGCAAGAGAAGGAGGAGCGCACAAGGGCGCATAAGGAGAGGATGGAGAAGATGAAGAAGGTCAAGGCGTGAGATGTCACCCTGAAAGCGAGGGCGCTGTCCCGCGAAGCCTCTGTAGCAAATGTGTACATGTACAACGAACAGGTGTTCAATACTCCTTCTATGCGGATTGATGAAGCCAATTTCGAGCAAGCTTTGTGACGCAGCGTACGTCTTTATAACAACGCAGGTGATCACAAGTCCCTCAGGAATCTCAGTGCCACTGTCTCACCCAGTTTGTAATTTGCTCATATACACGCTCGAGATGTCGAGGTGACCCAGATCTCGAAGTCTGATATGTCGTAGTGAAGGATCCCCTCACTGGGCTAAACGCCGCAGTGACCACGATATCAAATCCGAGATAAGGCTGCCTAGGTATATATAAACAGATCTTCTGCGACTTTGTCTCCCTCCCTCCTTCATCCCCTAAACGCTATCTTCGCAACAACCAGTATGGCGTCCACCAACCAACAACAGCAATCACAGACACAGCCGCGTATATCGTAAGTCATTATACCCGAGTCCCAGTACTACCCAAGATGCTAACCTCAATAGAGCACCCAACACCGCTATGGCAAAGATTGTGGTTGGCCCCAAGGCAAAGCGCTTCACTGTGCAGCTCAACCTTATCGTCTACTACTCACCCTTCTTCCTCGCTGCCCTTAAAGGACCCTTCAAAGAAGCCAAAGACAAAGTCGTCACCCTGCCCGACACTGAAGCGAACATCTTCGAGCTCTTCGTCAACTGGCTATATCGTCAACGGTTTCCTACGCAGGCAGACTCTCCCCAACTACTCGCGCTCTACAGCCAGGAAGACAACCCATACTTCCAATCCGCTAGGCTGATGAAACTCTACGTGTTCTCCGACAAGTACAATGTCCCTAAGCTGAAGCGACAGTGCCTAGATGCGCTATTCGAGCATCTCGGCGATGCATCTGGATATCAACTGCCGGATCTAAACGACGTTGCCTACGCGGTCAAGAACTTGAACGATGAGGATCCGCTTCTTCGCATGATCGTCGACGGCTTCTGCTACCACGGTAACAGTGAATGTTGGAATGATGACCAGATCCAGAATTTGCCGCTTCCTTTCATAGCACGGCTTATGAGACATCTTAGCGATTTTCGCGATTATGGTCAAGAAGACGTTAAGGAGCCTGAATTATGTGACTATCATGGTCATGCAACGGATGAAGAGAGGGAGACATGTGAGAACAGGCGGGAGAGGGAGGAGGAGGCGAGGGATATGATGAAGGATTGAGGATCGAGAGAAGCTTTGGTGGGTTCCTGAAAATGACGATTGAATGAGCTGGAGTTGCAAGGTGTTTTACGGCATGGAGGTCTAGTTGGCGAGGGTAACAACTTGGAGTACCGGAGTTGATTGACTAATTTTGTATTTCGAATTGGCGGGTAATGGTATATCGACGAAGGAAAGGCCTATTTGGCGAGGGTATTCGGACGCGTTGTTCCTTCGAACGCAAGATAGACTGCTTTTCTTAGAATCACACACTTGTAAAAACCCCATTTTGATAGTCGACGACAATTGCCTTCTCGAGTGCCGATGCTGCCGCCTCCTTGAACGTCTTGTGAACTGGATCATCATTAACGTAGTAATCACGGTCTTCGATGGAATGGAACTGCAGGACGAAAGCGTGGCTGATGCCGTTCTGGTCGACAAGGTCAGATTGTTGACGATCTCCATGCATCGATCGGCGCGGAATACCTGCAGATTCTCAGTCGAGATATCCTTCCCTCCCGAGATCGAAACGATGTACGGCCTCAGCGTAGTTGGATGTATGCATGTTTTCTTCAGCCCAAAGAATTGCGCAATCACCTAAGAAGTGGTCTCAGCGTCGCTCATCAGCGTGGGTCTTGCGCGCGTCTAACCTCCTTGACAGCGAATTTGCTGGTGCCATCTTTGAATTGGAACAACACGATATGCGTGGTGTAGGGTATGACTGGCCCATACGGCCCGAAAAAGTACTCGGCGAGCGAATGTCCCACCGTCCGCGAGAAAAGTATAAGGCCTGTCGCGAGAAGCAGGCAGACAACGAGCCCGAAGGCCTTCTTTGGTATCATCATGCCGCTAGGAGATAGCTCCGTGGAGCGCGTGAAGTTGGCAGTGGTTCAATGCAAAAGCAAATCTATGCGCGCACTTTGCTGCAAGACAACAGCGGAAGCGCATTGGCAAAAGTGCGACAAGGATAGAGGGAAAATCATCCCCCTCCCCGACGCAAAGGCAAGGTGTACCTGTCGACGAACCGAGGGGGATGCGAGCGCTAAATCCTGGAAGCACACAGCCCGCAGCCGCAAATTGCTGGCAGCGGATGGGGTAGTGGGTCCGAGCTCCCTGCTCACTCCACTTCCAAGTGACGTACCTGAATGAGAAACGCACGAAGGAAGCACGTCGAACGTCGAAAAGCCAGTCTTTGGCCGTGCTGTGGCCATGCTAAAGTTGCTATGGCGTGCAGTCCAGGCCCGCTCCAGGGCAAGTGGACGGGACTTGCATCAATTGGGACGGGCTGAGCCAGGTTCTGGCTCGATTGTCCACGATTGAGTGGGGCCTTGGCATCTACGTCATAGGAATGTCAGGTGCAGGCCCTCGCTGCGGGTGCGACTACAAAAGAGCTCGTCTTCCTGGTCTCCTGCAAACCATCACCACAAGCAATCTCACTTTACTCCTCCCCATAACCTCATCAAACCACACACTACAATGGCTTCCCTACACTGTAAGCATACACTCACTCCATGTCTGAGCTGCTGCCCGCACTTGCACGGGCAATTGGCAATATCAGGCAGCTTCCGCATCGCAATTGAAGAGTTTGACTAACAATTCATCTCAGACCTTCCCCCCGTCAAGCCCTCTGCCATCGCTCTCGGCACGGCCTTCAACCACGCCGTCTCCCTCGCTGTCCTCGGCCCCGTCTTCGGTGACGCTTACCGCCGCGCACAGCAGGCCAACTCCAAGGAGGAGTACTTCCACAGCAAGGAGGCCGCTACCGCCGCCGCGTCGTGGGGTAGCTCCGTTCTCGGCTCTGGTATCCAGGCCTACGGTGTCGGTGCTCTGATCAACGCTACCGGAACACTCACCTACAAGGGTGCTGCTTACCTCGGCTCCCTGATCTTCTTCGCCTCCGCTGCTCCCTCCGTACGTCACCACACATGTCAACCAAGTTATCCGAATATACACTAACGTGTCATCAGATTGTCTCCCAGGTCGTCACCGAGAAGCGCCCCATGGACACCATCGCCATTGGTGCTCTTGCCCGCGTCCTCGAGACCGTCGGTCTCAGCATGTTCCTCACCTACTGGGGAACCCGCACCAACCCCTTCGACTAAGCGTCTCGCCCTATAATGGCAGAGGAGTTTAGGGATTCTCATCTTTGGCGGTTTAGATTGATGCTTCAGTCAGCGAATGATGCAGATGATATGAGCTAGCAAAAGCTTGATAAAAGGCTTGCTTCTTACGATGTAATATACCTCAATGAAGGAAATAATTCATGCAGTCGTCTTGATCATGCAATTGTGACTTATCTTGATCGTGTTTCTAATCAATGCGCTTGAAAGTCATATACGTCTATGAGATAATGTCCTGGAAACCTGGTAATGTTAGCACCTATCCGGACGTATGAATTGCTCGGACTCATTCTTTGACGTGCCCTGTGTCTTTCTTTTGGACACGCTGCGTGCATGAAGACGTTGATTTATTCTCGCACAACCTTTGCCATTCCTATATTTTCGCATGACATGACAATAGAACTTACAAGTCTTAGTGACCGAAGACAAGCTGTTACGGGAAACAAAATCAATTCAACTTGCTTTACATGACATTGACGACATTGACGAGATTGACTCTTGTCTTTCTGCGAAGGCGTGATGGTGATGTCGAAGCATGACAACTATGACGTTGAACAACTTCGTGCTATGAGTTACCCGGAAGTCTTCCTGAATACCTTACCTAGATATGTTCGCTGCCTGCAGCTGCAAAGAAGACTGAGGCTTGCTTATCAAGACCGCAGCTGTGGATTGCATTCAGAAGAATATGTATGCCAGCGTGGGTATCATCATGTTGTGAGCGGAATCTTTTGAATGCCTTTACTAGTAGCAGGAAAAGAAATGTTACCAAGATGGGTGTGATGTAAACACGGCTAGTAAGAGGCTCTCCATGTCTGCGGTGATGTTAGTCGTTAGACTCGTGACGATGTCTTTTACTATAGTTTTAGAATAAACATATTCTACTGAACACGAACGAAGAACTGGATGTATTGTAGTTCGAAAGATTGGGATTCATGCGCAAAAGCCTTGGTCAATACAAGAAGTTGGGGACGGAACAAAGCTTTTGTAAAGAATGATCATTCTTAGGGATGCTGTAATGCTTCTGTCGACTTGCTCCCCGTGTGACTACCGATTCTTTCGACATAGGATCTGCTGTACCGTGATTGCGGTATCTAGGTGTACTCCTGGTGTATGGACAGCAGCTGATAATTTCTTTGGTGTTGGTCCTGCGCGTGATACTGAGAAGAGCGATGTTTTGTGGCAGTCTTCGCTGTGGTTTCAGCCTGAAGCGGACAAGTCATGGATCGGAACTCATTATCTGGGAGGACTTCCAGATGCGGCCGCGATGCTGCATTATCGTTTCGAACGACGAATGCAAGATCCACACAATCGCCATCTTCTCAATGTCAACCGTTTATGTTCCCCCGCAGCTTTTCTTCATCTTGCAATCTCATTGCGCTTCCACACCTCACCCCCTCCCCGCCGCCTCCAATAACCCCGACACAGTCGTAACCCTATACCCCCTCCTCTTCAACACGGGCAACACCTTCCTCAACATCGGCGCCGTCCACCCCCTCCGATCATGACAAATAACAATACTACCCTCCCTCACCATACTAAGCACATGCCTCGCATTCACCCCCGGGTAAGCAATCTGCGCATCATGAGGATACACACTACCCAGCACCATCTGGTACCCCATCTCCTTGATCTGCGCCCTCATCCTCGTGCTGAAAAACCCGGAGCCAGGGCGGAAGTAGCGCGGCGGATGCGGTTTTCCGACCGCGTCGTAGGTGCCGTTGATGTAGCCTTCTACTTGCGTTACTTCTGCGGTGAGGGTGGAGGGGCTGAGGGAACGGGATGGCTCGTCGTGCATGGCGTGGTTTCCTAGTTCCATGCCGCTTTTCACGAGAGCCTCGAGAGCTTCTTGTCTTCCTGGGACTTGGCCTCCAATGACGAAGAACGTTGCGTGCGCATCGTATTCTTCTAGAACTTGCAGAATCTCCTTTGTGTACTCCGACGGCGCATCGTCAATCGTCAAAGCAATGATTTTCTCCCCTCCCACTGTTTTTGGTAAAGGCACGTGCCAAAGCACATCGGGCCACCTCCGCTGGAAATACCGTATCAACGCATTCGGCGGCTTATAAATGACGTAAAAAGGCAGCACAAAAGCCACTATGACAAACACAAGGAAGAACATGGTGTACATGCGTCGACGGCGCTTCGCTCGCGTTGTCGGCAGGCGGAAGAGGCGCAGCGGAAGGCGGGGCATGGTATGCCGGTGTACAATGGGATTTCAGGATCGCGATCTTTCATCGTAGGGAATGCGGCGCGAGATTGGAGGAAGTCATGTGGGGTAGGTATTTAGGGTGTGTGTTGAGGATGCACGTTGGTGGTTGCGTTGCGTGGGTGAGGCTTGCTCGTGTTGGTGGTGGATCAAAGGGGTTAGGGGCACATGCAGGGTTGTTCCATCGGGTTTAGCGCAGACACGTGCAGGCGTGGTTTGAAGAAAATCGCGGTCCGTGAAGTTTCTTCTCTCGTGTACTCGACACCGCGCTCGCGATGCGCAGTATTTTCGGCTGCACATCGCACAGTATTGACGCGTGTACGTCGTGTATGCTGGGCATGGCGCGCATCATTGCCTATGATGCGGTGCTTATGTCGTTTCCAGAGTTTGAAACGACTGAGGTCCACCAGGATATACGCGCCCGCGAACCTCACCCGTACTCGTCCGTACATCACGATTTTCAACCTTTGTAGAATCAGGAACCAATTTGTCACGCTTGCTCGAATAGCTACAACTTCGATACAAGCCCTCTAAGAATGTTCCAAGAACGACCCCGTGAGCGTTTAATTGACCTGGCTGCCTTACTATGTGGCTACTCGGGTCTCATTGCGTTCATACATTCCCTGTCTAACCTCGATGCCCTGCGTTGTTTTACGAGGATGCTGTACGATTTGGAAGCATCTGGAATGTCGGATTCCGGCAGCACTACGGCTGTCGAGACGTGTTGAGCGGGTTGTTATATGGGTCTACCGGTGCCCCTACCCGTCGACATGATGATACGGACACCGCGTGCTCTCTGCCCTTGTAACAACGGGGAAGCCTTGGCGGTAGTTACGGACGACCGTGGGGAACATTATAGGCATAGCCGCACTTGAAATCAGCCTTATGCATTCCTCGAAAGGGTATCCTGGGACGTGCAAGAACGCCTCACATTATCTTAGCATTTCCATATTGACTCTGGATGACTGATCTCATCTCCGTATATTACCAATCTGGTAGATAGTCGACGGCATTGTCTTGACCCGTATACGGCGACCAAAAAGTGATCATCGATAGATGAATCATTGCTTACCTGTTTAGGACTTTCTCCGCGTACTTGCGATGTGACGGCTTAGCTACATCTTTAAGCTTTTAGCTCCCGTCAATGCTGTTGTACCGTTGAGACACATCATCTCCGCGACGCCTCAATTCGGCAGTTGGTCACAATTGCAGGTTCGCGGCTGATGCCTTGTCGGCGGCACGAAGCGAGGCTGCCATCGTTGTCAAAAAGCAGAGTGGATGCCTGTAACGCGTTTCATCGGAAACAAGTTACCGTAGTGTGCGTGTTGGCATCACATCGTGATCCAAGACTTTGATGTGATGAGCGTCGACGCGCGTGCAGCCTTTACTCCGGAGCATGTATTTGGTCATCTTGATCAACCTTCGGTCCAAAAAGTCAATAGTTTGGGCTTCAGAAGAATCGAGAGCAACACATAAGACTGATGTACATATAAGCCTCGAGGCCCATCGTACGATTATGATGGATGCCAAGTATGAAGTAGACTAATCGCTGCCAGAGCAGCACATGGTTTATCGATTAGGAGACTGCAAGGTTTCGAAAAGATGCCCCCGAGACTAAAAGATACATCGGTGTGAACGGCTTCAGGGTACGAATTGGGTAAGCGAGTAGATTTAGAGTGTAGGGAAAATCCCGAAGGTAGGGAAACTTTCCACACAAGAAGGCCCGATGCGCAAAAGGGATAGTCCAACGAGGTGGAACTTGGTGACTGGGTAAAGCTCGGATGAGAACACCATGTCGCATGCGGCAAAACTCTGCAACTTGGGCGAAGATTTGCAGTCTTGATACCGCGTTCCGGGAAAGCTCAAAAAAGAAGTCCGATATACGACGAAGGTCCGAAGTCGATGGTAGTGTGGCTTGGTCTTGCTACTACTGTTCCCAACGTTCAGGGCCGGCAACAGCAACGTGATGGGTGCGGTCGAGGATTAGGCCGCGCTCCCCTGCATGCCTTGTATGTTGTGCATAACATTACGGCTGCTGTTCGCACGGCTGGTACCCTCGTGAGCACAGGGTGCTCCTTGTGTAAGCGCGGTTTTGCCAACGATTGAAGTTCTTCTAGCAACATTCCCAGCCGCGGGGTCATGGCGCTAGGTTTGAGCACAATCTGCGGAGAGCACTCCGCGGCTCGTCTGGACCGACAAGGTTTGGCGAGCGATCGTGGGGGAGGCCTGAAACGCTCCTTGTCCTGAGATGCCGTCCTCGGCATTGGAAAGTAGACGCGCGGGAATGAATGGAAGGTGTCAAAGTCAAGAGAACCGGCACAGGGATTTGCTGTACAATTAGGTATATTGAAAGGGGAATCTGGGTGTATCGGTAATTGCTGTCTATTGTCAAGACATGCCGCTGCAAGACCGAGAATATACATTGCGGTCAACGTCAAGAGACGCTAGATGTGCTGGTGCGCTACTAGTAGAATGTAACAGAGGTGCTCGTCTGACATGCGTATCCTACAGGTGTGTGTTGTTACAAAGTCGTAATGCATGAATGTACAAGGAGTGGTTTCGATGGCCCGTGGGCGGATGGGTGAAAGTCTGTTGGCAATTAGACTGGCGGCGTCTTGGGCTTTCTCTTGCCGATGTTGTAGCCCCAGCTTCTTAGAGTTTTGACCACCTTGGGGAGGACGGCTGCGGTAAGTGGCACGCGGAAGAAGATCAGGGATTTGTGGACGAGGTAGGCTAGGCCGAGCTGTGACCAGATCGCTGTGGTGGTGGTTAGTAATTTATATAGCACCAGATGTAGAGGGGTTGCGTACATGCGTTTGACCCTCCGTCGTGTCCTACGGCCTTTCCAGCCTCAACGTAGCCTTCCCTCGCGGTGGCCTCGGCAGTGGTCTCGTCGGCTTCGACCTGTACTGGCTTCTTGCCTGCGTCGGGCATGACGAGGCGGACGACACTCCAGAGCGCTTCTTTCAGCACATGCTCGTAGTGGCCTATCCGGTCCGTGCCCAGTAACCGCACTGCCATGAAGCAGAGGGGGAAGTCGATGAGGGACAGGCCCAGGTACACGCCGACCGCCGTCCAGCCATATTCGCGAGAAAGCTTCTTAAGTCGCTGCGATACCGAGGGCGCAGGTTCGGGACTGCCAAGGTGTGGCGTGGGGTTGTGCGACTGGACGGGAGGTTTGTCGCTCTTGAAGCGCAGCGAGCGGAAGCGGCGGCCGAGGGCAGATCGTTGGTAGCGGAACAGCAGCAGGGCGCCTTGGTGCAGCGATTTGCTTCCTAGGCTGGACCGGGCGGCGGGTTGGGCAGAGGTGAAGAAGTTGCGGAGGAAGGGCGCCGATGGGCGTGAGGCGGCACCTCTGGCGGCACCGCTAAACGGCAGCGTGGCAGGCCACAGACGGGCGACTCGTGGCTTCATGGCATGGACGATCGGAGATGGGCAGGGCAGGTGAATCGGCTTTCACGTGGGGCGGTGTGGTCGACTCAGGCTCGTTGTCGCACTCTCAAAACCTCGCCAAAGCTACCGCCGTTGGTGCATCGTCACCATTGCCATATAATTTAGTCAGGGTCCGTCCATCGGATCATGGTAATCCCGCCCCCCGACAGATTCACCGTCGCCGCACGAGGGCCCATGGCGCCATCCATGGCTGCACCGCGCGCGCATGCACTCTTCCTAACGCGATTGCCGACTCTGCTTTACCCGTAGACACCACACGCTGTCGTTGTAGTTGCTGCCCGGAGCATACCGTCGGCGACGGGCATCATCCATACACCGCGTGGTTCTCGTCTCGAAGCAGAAGACGACGCACAACATCCCGCCGTGGACGCGCTAGAAAGAAGAAGCCAGAGTTTACCGAGTCACTGACCGAAATGTCGCTGCCTCAACCCTCGTGTCATTGTCGTGGCCATGTCGCATGTCGGATCCTACCGATGATATGTCACGCCGCACTGATGGCGTGAAGCAGCCCTGGTGGAGCAGCCGCTCAACAGTTTCGCCCATCTCTGCCAGAACTGTCTCATTTCCTGAACGCCTTCAGTTTCTACACGGCGAACTGACCCTGCCGTTCGTCCAAAGCCAGCACGCCGGGGTCGTGTCGTGCGCACAATCTCAGAGTTGCCTGACAGAAGCGTCAGCCTGCATTAGCCCAACCGTGGCCAAGAGCTTCCTCGGGGAGTCTCGAAGCGTGTTTCCTGCAAACATCTGTTGCAGTCCACGACCAGAAGGGCATAGCACCAAGCCCCCTTGCGGGCGGAACATGGGCAGCACTTGCAGCGACGCACGCCCGACTCCTTCGCCTTCGCTTGGCCAGCAACCTCAGTGTGATGTCTCGCAAGCGCGCCGGTCATTTGCGGTGCCAAAAGCCCGTCGAGCACGCCCGAAGTGTGGCGTTACTAGGTGGCCGCCTGCCAGCCGGCATCACACTCGAGATGCATCGCGCCAGCATGGACCTCCATGGCGTGCCGGATTGCATTTCACGCGTCGTATTTACTGTGCATCTTGAATTCTAAATTGCGGGGTCACCACGCGTAGCTTTATTATCGACCGTGCGGGTCCTCCTCTCGCTGTATGCGAACCTGTTCGCTGGTACCGAAAGCGCAGGAGTAGTGGAACAGGAGTGCCCTCCGTTACAGAAGTCCAGTCAATACAATCGTTTCACAACCCACTCTCCTCGCAATCGCATGCCATTATCCCGTCGCCTCGCCTCGCATGGGGTGACCTTTGGTGGGCGGTGGGTGGGGCTGATCATCCTTAGGTATGACAACTGCCTGCAGCATCTACATGGTCGAGCGTCTGCTCAAGGGCGTTGGCATCTCGCGGACGCATCCGGCCTCTAACAGTCTCCAACGTTTTACATTAGCCTGATTCGATCTGACAAGGTTCCACACATGGTTCCGCTGCGCTGCAGTCGCCGACTCGTCCTGATGCCTGGCGACGCGTTTGCAATTCCCGGCGCCACTCCCACTGCCGAACTGCATCACGACATCGTCAACCTGCGCCGACCGTATAGTATGCTCATCTGCTTTAGTGGGCGTTCACCTGTCATTAACTGGCTCGCCCTTCCTTTTCGTCCAACTCTCTAGCCGACATTCCTGCAGCACGGCTCGGCGCCTGGCTGCGAGGGCCTGGGAAGGTTTGCAAGTTGATCCTTTAAAGTTTTCGGCGTTCCCACAACCCTGCAACCGCACCAGTCTCAAACTTTGAGCTTTGGGTACTGAGCTGACGAGTGATGGAGACCACTATTCATCTACCTGGCCTTAACATCGCTCTCTTGCCGCCGCATTAGCCCCTTGATTGGCCCGTGGTCACGAGCGTTCCTCTGCTCTGACGTCCCAAAGCACCGGACAAGGGCTCCTCTTTGAACGGCGCCAGCGTCGTCTGTCCCCCCTGCTAGCTCGGCTGGACTCTGGAGTTGATCGCCATGCCCTTGCAAAAGCTCGGCGCCGTTTGTGACTTCCTGGCGGCCCAGGGCCCTGGTCTCTCACATTATTCGGCGGGATGATACTGTGCTTTCGTGTTACACCCATTCCTTCGCTTCACAACTTGACAGCGCCCAAAACGGCACGCTCCCGGAGCCAACTGTTTGAGGCTTCGACTAAGCTCTTACCCTGCGCTGCTGCATGAGTTGTTGTTCAGGATCTGCCTGTTTCTCCACGTGGGTTCGTCTCATTCTCAACTTGCCTATTAATATGCCTTCGTATGTAGACTACCTGTCCGCACTACTTCCTCACCTATTCTGCACCGTGTCTCACTACCCGTCACCGCTCTCTTGACATTATCTTCGACTCCCACGCTCCTTATCTTGTCGACACTACTATACTACTACTATCAGCCGTCGCTCCTTCCTCTCTCGTTTAGCCTCATCACCAACCAATATATCCTGCATTACACAGCAACCATGGGTGGTAACACGGAATATATAGCTGGCCATGGCTACCTCTCTCTTGGCCAGGCTGTTCACGTTGCTCAAAACAGTGACGGAGGCGTTGACCAGCAACTTGCCCAATTCCTTGAGAAACGCCTTGCCGTGGTCTGGTCAAAACTCAACGCTCAACCACAATCCTACATCCTCCCGCCAGACGAATTTGCGCTCATGAACTACTATCGCACACGATTCGGAGATAACGAAATAGTTCGCAACGCTACTAAGAGATTCTGGGACAACCATAAAGGCGGCCAATAAGAGCTTGCCGGAAACAACTGCTCTCGTTCTCATACGGCGGGGATCTACGGAATTAGCAAACAACGGAACGGCAAAGCAACAACGATCTACCTCGCAACCGCCTATCCAAGCCTTCGCCCACAACACCTACTTTCCGCAACCTTCCGCCGCATTTTGAATGAGGCAACAGCTGCATTTTTGAATTGACGATGTAAGTTTCGCCTGTCTGTCACAAATTACATCACTTACTGACTACAATCAGCTGGCTATCGCATCGTCATCGACTTTCTTATTTGGCGTTCATCGGTGTACCAAGATACCTGGACTTCCGCAAGATACCTCTCCAACGGAGTAACGGCGTTTTTCCACAGCAGACCGCCACTGACCGGTTGCTAAAATGGCGTTTAGCGTGTGCGATTGGAAGCGCAAGAGCGATGGAATTCATGCAAGGCGTAACGGCGAACTATTAGAATTGGCATCACCTATGGGAGCGGTACCCAACAACGGACGACTGTGTCTCGTAACTCTGCTCTTAATACTAATGACGCTATCTCAATCTACTTCCGCTTTACTCACGACTACCCCGCTTGCGCAGCCCTACCCCCAGACCGTGTCCTTGAGAAACCGTGCTACGAACGAATCATCTCTGCTAGAATGCCTACAGGTTGCGCCACCAGTCCTGAGTCCAGTTGATGCATGCCAGCAGACATTGATGGTCCATACATTTGCCTCCTCGTACGGACAGCCATTCGTGGGAGAATACAATCCGCCGGAGTGCAGCTTCAACAGGGTTACCTTCAACTTTACCGTTACCTCTGCCGGCCGGCAGTTTGACCGACTCGGTGTGATGTTCCTTGATGATACCGAAGTGTTCCGTACTTCCACCGCCGAGCCAACACAAGCCGGCATAATATGGACATATGTCAAGGACATGAGTAGCTATCAATCTCTGTTCAATACGCCACAAAAGATAATCTTCGACCTCGGTAATATCGTCGATGATACATACACCGGCTCCTGGTACACCACGCTGACTGCAACATTCTTTACCGCCGAGGATGCTATCGAGCCCGCGGATGTTATCATCCCAATCTCGGCACGGAAGTCGGGTCAAGATGCATCCAGCGTATTCGTCGTACCGGAGACAAGAGCAGTCAACAGCGTTGTGCTTCCGCAGAATGCGACGAAGGCCGCCTTCTCCATCTCCGCATGTGGCCAGGCTGCCGAGGAGTTCTGGTGGAGCAATGTATTGCAATCCGACATCAATGCGTTCGGCAACGACACTACGCTATACGGTCACTCGGCCTTCCGAGAACTCCGTCTTCTGATCGACGGATCGCTGGCTGGAGTCGCCTGGCCCTTTCCCGTCATCTTCACTGGTGGCGTTGTTCCTGGCTTCTGGAGACCCATCGTAGGCATCGATGCATTCGATCTGCGAGAAGACGAAATCGACATCACTCCGTTCATACCACTGCTCAGCGACGGCCAACCCCATAGCTTCGAGATTCAGGTTGTGGGCGTCGATGATGACGGTCATGGGAACGGGAACTTTACGACAGCGATCGAATCGAATTGGGTGGTTACTGGAAAGATCTTTGTTTGGCTCGGCGCTGATAACAACGCTATTACAGGTCCTGCACCAATCTCTGCCTCGACATCCAGTATCGTACTACACTCGTCGAAACGCGGATACTTGAACAGCAGCGCAGGCATCTCCCTCGACTACTCTATTCAAGTCACTCGCGATTTAGAAATCCAATCCACGTTCGACATGCCTGAAGGATCCAAAGCAGTTACCTGGACCCAGAAGCTCACCTACTCCAACGTTGGAACTCTCAGCAACGGCGGTAACGACCAAATCGTACGTCAGTCGACGACCGGTACACATACAGCATCAACAGATTATTCCAAAAGCTTCGAATACCCTCTATGGGTGCAATCGTCCTACAGCGCACCAGCAGGCGGCAACGTCAGCATCAACGCGAGCATGTCGCGAAGCAAAAACGTGCAGCAACAAGGCGACCTAGCCTTCCCAAATGACTGGAAGACATCCGACTACACGCGTCTAAGCTTGACGCCCTACAACAACCAGACCTTCACCGGCTCAGACGTGGACAACTGGCAAAATGGCACAGCATCCTACCTCTCGGTCCCCGCACTGAAAAAGTCCTTCGGATCAGGCAGCACAGAGCAGCGCCTCACACTCAGCGGTGTATCCACCGGATCACAAGACGCAGCACCCCAGCAACTCTACCAAAGGCACATTGCCGCCACCAACGACTCGGTCGTGTATGACGACGAGAGCTTCGGCGGTCAGCTGCGAGGTCAGAGCAAGTATGCCGCTCCCAGCGCGCCGGGCACGCAAGACGTCGCGCATGAGTATGCGGCTGCAGGCGTTAGAGCGATGCTAGGAAGGGGGCCAGCTTAGGCGACTGCGAAGCATGATGAGTAAAGGCGGTGGTGGAGGTGGATCTGCATTGGACTGAAAGGAAGGTTTACCGGTATCTGCACGACATGTGTCGAGCAACGCGATGGATGGATGGGGCACTACAGGCATGGGCATCTTAACAGTCTGTGGGACTTTCGGTGGTGTGCGTACTAGCTGTCAAGTTCGCTTTTGGGATAAAGCAAGCGAAGTGGAGGGATGTGGTGGGTGGCCTTTGTGGTGGATGACTATATTCGTTGCACTGCATTTATTCTCCGTTATCGCACTGCATGCGGTTTCTCGACGTTGATGTTGGCTCTCACGACATATGCGCTGTCAGTCTTCTTTCGGTATCGTTTGGCGAGACAGCATAGTTTAATCTCAATGCACTGCACTGCACTCGCATTCTCTTCCAACAACGCGAACGCGGTGTCCTCATACCATGCACCGAGCCGTCCAAAACAGCTAGGCGCCGAGGAACAACGGCCTTCTTCCCAGCGCAATGGTAGTCGCAATACGAGTCGCGTGGTATAACACACCTGCACCTCATCTCGCCATCAACGTCTTGGCTTCCCAGCCACCAAGTCCCACAGCATAAACTTTGCAAATAGTCATTCGGGCGAAGAAATACTGATCGTCCTATGATGCCCTCAGTACAGCAGTCCCAGCTAACAGCGAAAATTTCGCTTGCAGCTATCCATCTTGGCTAACTACTCGATAGTTCGCTTTCATGCCGCTTCCTTCCGCCCCGCCTCACCCTATCCTATATCACCTTCGCTGCTATACTATCCCGCCTAGCTTCCCTTACCCGAATGTATCATCCAGTACCCCACGCCGATCCACATAGAACGTCGACCAGGAGCCAGGATTTGTATTTCCATCACCCTTGGTTCTTGCGGCTTTTCACATCATGGGTCTTCCTTGAGCGCGCTAATGTCGCCATCTCCGAAGCGGTTTGCAGTGCCGTCGTGATGTGGGGAGGGGAAAAGAGACGGTAAAGGGACACCAGTGACCGGATATCGTCTGTTCCGCTCGAGGCGCGCCATCATAGTCTCGATCTTATATGCCCTAGCTTGTCTTAACGGCGGCCTCAAACCTAATCGTAACGTTGAGTGGGCAGGCAAAGCGTCGGTATAGCTGTCCGAAGCAGAATATCATTATCCCTTGCGTATATGACAGAAGAAGTTTCCTTTTTAGCATTCTTTCAAATAGGCAATATTCGCAATGGCTTCATGTTGTCAAGGCTATCATGCAAAAGGTTGTTGGTGATACAGCGCGCTTAGGTCACGTTGGTTGGAGAATCCAATCCCTTTTAGCCGACGGGCTTTCGTTAACGCGCGCTCCCGCGGGGCGCCTTGGAGCGGGAGATTTGCAGTCGATCTGTGCGTACGCTGCGTCTCCTCGTGGCAAGCCTGAAACATCGGTAATGCACCGTGAACTGTGGTTTTCGCCTGGGGATTGTCTACCTGGTGCAAGAGGAATCCCGCGCGATGCCCATTCCAAGGTTCGTAAGGGAGGAAAGGAATATCGCTAAACCAACAAGCACACTACGGCTAATGTTTATCGCTAATTAAAGAAGATGCGAATGCGAGCAGTTCGTCTCGGATGCGCATTTAGGGTTTGTAAAAGGAATGCCCTTTGCAGGTCGGGGGTTTGAGGCTGTCTGCCGCGGACACAGTCTTGCGAAGAGAGTCTTTCCGACCCCTGGAGGTACCTAGGCAGATCCACTGTGTTGGAAAATTACGTTCCCTCTCCTGGGAACCGTTAGCGATTGGTCGATGGCAAGGAGCGCTACAATGAGAAAGACATTCATCACACCAATATCACGTCGAGTGTAGCGCGTGCTGCCGTGTGTTCCAGCCTTATCCGCCCCATAGTATCCATACATAGCTGCGAGTCATGGTGGTCGTTATGAAACGCTCCACCACTCATTTTCCTTTTTCGTTCCAGCTTACTGGTGCTGTTATGGGTCCACACATGACGCAAGGATGGTGCACACTTCTTTCCCGAAAGTCGTAAAGTAAGTTCAGAGATTATCGCTGTCAGCCGTGGTGCTGTGGTTCTCATCTATCTGTAACACAATGGGTATCCCAGTTTTGGTTGCCGGGCGCGATCCCCGTATGCGGACGTGTGACTGACAGGCCGGGGTGAGCGCTTCGCTTGCATCAATTCCAATGTGTGACGAGTGGTAGCGTTGGTGATGGTCAAGCGATGTCCATGGATGGCAGACGGTGATGTTGTGCACTAGAGCAGTGGACGCCGTTTCGCGGGCTGGGAGATGCCGCATCTCGCTTTCGTGGGCCGTGAACTAGCGCTACTGATGCCGGTAGTGGTGTGCTGTGAAGTATCGAATATTGACAAATTCGCTCGAAGATGGGGTCTGGCCTGGATTCACCGGTTTGGTGTTGTGATATGTTGTCACACCTCAATTGAAGATAGTGTGGGACGCCTTGATCCGAGAAACAGTTTGCAACACTCCAACGTCCCTCACGGTAGCCTATCACCAGACCTGCGGCAACCTCTTCAAGCCTCCAATTTGTGGCTGCGAGCCGTTGGCCCGTTGAACTTCGTATTCGAAGTTTGTTTGAGCCACACACCCACGCGCGCAAGCATGGCTAGTCCTGTACGACATTTGACGTCTCCAGCCGTTCATCGGTGTGGTAAACCTTCGGTGGGCGCGACGCGCCCATGTGAACGCCTCTAACTTTGTCTCGACGACCCATGCATAACAACGGTGGGCTGATGGGTCCTTCAACAAGTGGATCAATGTGACTAGATGGTGATCAGGTCAACATTGAGCTGGATCTCCGCGTTCTCGAGGGTGGCTGCCACCGAAATTGCCTGTAACCGATGTTCGTGGTTGTCTGATGCAGTGTTTGGGCTGCGCATAGATGTGGGCTGCAAAAGGCCCGGATAACCCCATCCTACGTGAAGACCGACTTTGTGATTCCGGACATTTTTCCGGACTAGGTACCAATCGAACGATTCTTGAAGATGGAACCGAGGTACGTCCGTGAGCGATTATGCCCGACGTCATCGTGAGAAAACCACATCCGAAGTCCCAACACAATCTACGGAAGTCTCTCAAGCTGCGCGTAATGCATGGTGCGCACAAGATGGATACTTTTCCATGAACCAGCGGGGTCTGGGGAGAAGCGACGCGAAGGAGGGGCGAATGTGTGGATCCGGGGCAGTGTCGCGTGCCTGTGACTCGTTGAGATGGTTGCGCCTTCCTCATTGACGAGTGGCGCCCATGGCTGGGCTTTCGAGCGCTTTCCATCATATCTTCATGTCGTCGTCACCGACTCACAAACCTCCATGAACACCTCATGAAGCATTATGGTTCAGCCGCTTTTTCCCACGTTCCCTCAAGACAATGATAAAACCGCGCAGCGTCTCAGCGAGCACGAAATCGAGGCTGAATCGTCACTTAAACCCGGCGATAAAACCGATGAGGCGCTAAGCGTTCATCGCGGGGCAATTCGTGTTCCCTCCCCGAATCCGTCCCTCATATCAATAGACGATGCGAACATTGTACGACTTGGTCGGAATCCAGACTATGCTCCTGTATACCATGAAGAATATGCTTCACGCTCATCCGCCCCTCCGCGGACTCTCAAAGAGAAGATCGACTCTTTTTGGACAACGAACAAGGGTTTAGCGTATGTCTTGCTCGCTCAGTTCTTTGGAAATCTTATGAATGTTACCACGAGGATATTGGAAATGGAAGGAAACAGCGGTAGGTAGATGCTCGTGTAACAACATGCGCTTGTTCTGACCTAAGATTATAGGTAATGGCTACCATCCATTCCAGATCTTGTTCGCAAGGATGAGTATCACCACGGCATGTGCTTTATTCTACATGTGGTATCGCAAGATAGAACACTTTCCATTCGGTATGAAGGAAGTGCGCTCGTTGCTAGTTGCCAGAGGATTATTTGGCTTCTTCGGAGTCTTTGGCATGTACTGTAAGTCACTTACCCCCCTTCTTAGGACCATGTGTATGCAGTAACTTGTCTCAGCTCGTCCGATATTAGATCGCGTCTGAATGTTATTGCTACTGCGTTGCTGTGATGGATTCCACAGTACATCATATGGGTCTTACCTACTTGACATAGTGCTGACTCTTATAGATTCTCTGATGTACCTGCCTCTGGCCGATGCCACCGTCATCACATTCCTCTCGCCATCGCTCGCTTGCTGGGCGTGCTCATACTTCATCAACGAACCCTTCACCAGGATGGAGCAGATAGCTGCGTACATCTCGCTATTCGGCGTCGTCTTAATCGCAAGACCTGTCTCGTTATTCTCTGCGCTATCGCACTCCAGCGACCCGGTCCCTCCTGCCTCTGGCGGCTTGGACGCCATTCCGACAAATACTACTACGGCTTCGCCCGATCGTCTCGCTGCGGACTACGATGATGTGACACCCACGCAACGAGCAGCAGCAGTGGGGGTCGCGATGTTGGGTGTGATAGGATCAACAGGAGCATACACAACCATTCGATGGATCGGCAAGCGCGCACATCCACTCATATCCGTCACCTACTTTGCAACATGGTGCACGATTGTTAGCGTAGTGGCAATGGCTGTCATGCCAGGCGTCGGCTTTCTACTCCCCAAAGGCGTGAAAGACTGGTCTTACCTGCTCTTTCTGGGTATCTGTGGATTCGTCATGGTAAGTCTGGTCTACAATCTCACGTCGCGCATCTCTTAACGTGAAATAGCAATTCCTCCTAGCCGCCGGCCTACAATACGAGAAATCTTCTCGCGCAACGAACATGCTCTACATGCAGATGTTTTTCGCGCTTGGCTTCGACAAGTTGATCTGGGGCACTACGCCGAGTGCCTTGTCCATTGTTGGGTCGTCGCTCATCCTGGGTTCGGCTATATACGTCGCAATGAACAAGGAGGAGCCGAAGAAGAATGTTGAACCAGCAGGTCGAGGAGACAGCGAGGAAGAAAGGGGTTTGATGTCGCCAGTTTATGACGTCGAGCGAAGGGATGATGATGACGCCGATATCCAGATGCGACCACTGAGATGATGCTTCAGTGTTCTCTTTTGGATTTACTGTAACGCTTGATGCGCTTTCGCGCAGAGATCGCTAGACGTTGTGCTTGAGGATAGACAGAAACGTAGAACATAGACGCTTCGCGAAACCTTTTCTTGTCATTGTACACAACTATTGCGTATTATCAGACCTTTAAAAATGTGCGCTCTTCTTGTCGCTCTTGCCATCGTGGATTTCTGATTCGTTGTTAGTACTCTCATGAAATGTTGGGTGATGCGACGGCGGAGGTCTCGGAAGTGATATTAGCTACCCCACCTACGCTCCACGCGCAATCGAGGTGATCAAGTTGACCAGAAGCCCCTCAGGCAGGCACTCTTAGCCCACCATCGTCGACACTGCTGTGCTTTATAATGCAATAATTTTGCCAGCACTTCATCAACAAATCCTCTGTGGCGCAATTGGCTAGCGCGTCTGACTGTTACAACAGTAGCTAGTTATCAGGAGGTTGGAAGTTCGAGCCTTCCCGGAGGAGGATTGTCTTTTTGCTCCGCAGGCATCTTTTTGCACCCACCATGTCGATGCAACATTTGTATCGAGACTGCAACGCGTCAAAATATCATGGCAGAATCGATGAGGTCGCTGCATTTTTGCTTGTACAAGGAAGTAGCTCCATTGCTACCAAAGAGAGTTATCTTTTTATACAATCGATAGCTTGTTGACCACTCAAACAGCTATGGGCTAAACTCTACTTCTCTGCACACTCGTAAACCTCATCCTCCCATCTTCAATCTTGAGCACATTGACCGGGACCTTGACGCGCAGCGGCTCTTCGCCCGGTAGATTCATCGGGGCAGAAAAGCCCGCTACATGCGAAACAGCACTGTCGCAAGTCGGGCACTTCCAGTTTCTACGGCCTGAGTCTACATCTTCGTCGCTGTCCTGATCGATGCGCTTAATGCAGATGTTGCAGAATTGGTGATCGCAGGGACGAATGCTGGGGCTATGTGAGCAGAGATACCGGGGAGGGGTAGTCAGGGAGGGAGGGAGGAGGACTACTTACATGCAATCGCAAAGCCGTAGTTCGCACGTCGTGCACATCTTCGGTTTCGTTGGGTCGAACTCTGGTTCAGTGCTAATACCAATGTGTTGGTCCATCTGGCTGACGCTCTTTACGTTGTCGAAGTCACCTCCGTCAAGTCGTTCATCTACCTTTTCCTCGACGACGAAGTATTGGCCTCCGGCCTCGGTGTATGCCTTCACGTCGGTATTTGGTGGAGTTGGGACGATGTGCGTCACTTTCTCACAGCTTACAGGGTCGAGGATGTGTATGTGGAGGATGCGCGCTGCGGCGTAGTTCCATGTTGTGGGTGGGTAGGGGTCTTTGTATATGTCTTGAACTATGTGAAGGGTCAATATGAGGGGAATTTTGAGAGTGAGAAGGGAGGAAACGCACTCAGCTTTCCGCCTGCGGCTAGACCCATGGCTTTGAGATTTTTGGTTTCCATGACTCTAGTTTCTGGGGCGTGATATGCATCATCTTCGACCCCGCCATCTTCCATTTCGATATCGTTGTCTACAGCCAGGCTATCTTGTTCAACCCGGCAAAATTTAGGAAGGCCATTGCTTCCGCCCATACTCCCTGCTTCTACGTCGTAATTGCTGCTGGAATATGGTGTTAACATCTGGCTGACAGTTGGTTCGACGGCGCGACTCTGCGAACTTGACCCATTAGATGTAAGGTCTTCCACGGACAAATGCGATGGAATCTCCTGTCTCACTTGTTTGGCTTTCTTCTTAAGGCCCCCCATTCGCTGTCTACTTTGTTCATTCTCAAGCGTATCCTGGGACTTGCGCAGTATGTTAAACGCCTTTCACACCCAAGTTAGCCGTAGGTCCGGGTATTTCTACTGAAAGAACTTACAACACACTCAATGGCCTCTCCCGGCTTTGCGAGATGCTTCACCTTGAGTCGCTCCTCGCAAGCACTATCAGTCGGGTAGCATCTCAACACATCACTGATCTTGCAACCCAGCTCTTCAGGAGTCTTGTTCTCTGAAAGACTACCACGAGGACTGGGGCCTTGTTTTAGAATATACTCGTGTTTGCTTTCCGACCACAGACGTAGTTTGGGAACCATTTCAGGTGTGATCTCCAGTTGAAGCCCACCGTGTTGTTCTTTTGAAGTCTTTTGGCCTTCAACAGTGTACCCAGACCCAACTTCATCTAGTTAGTCCATGCTTTTGTGAACGGAGTCAAGAACGTACGTGGCATAGCAACGAATTGGCGAACAACACCAGGCGCTACACAGATACCATCTAGCCATCGCTGCCCTGGTATAACGATGTAGTCCTGCTCGACCTTGTCACTTTGCTGGTTAGCTGTTTCATTCATCGTGAGACCGGAGACGGTGTTGACATGGCCCATGAAGACGCGGACGGCACACTTGTGTTTTGTCGGCGTAAAGCTGATCCACATTGCCTCCCGCTGCCACATGGGGAAGAATACGCCGCCGCGGTCCTTGATGTTGTCTGGTAGACGGTCGGAGTAGGCGTCCACGCTGAACAGATCGTAGCTTTCCAGTGATTCTGGCAGTTGATGCAGCTTGTTATCGTCTGGCATTCTTGGGGTCCGCTCCAAAGATAGGTGAAACCCTCCACCGACCTCTACCGCGCGTTTTGAAGAGAGTGTCGGAGTAATATTGAAGTCGATTATGTGACCGTGATGAGCGTTGGCGTGTGAGACTAGTGACTCTGTCATTCTGATTGTGTTGTTGGTGGACATCTGGTCGTCCGCGACTACGACGACTTCTTCGTGGGCGCTGACGATACGTCTGGGGTCATCTTCGCGATGGCTTATGTCGCCTATCGTTATAAGAGCAGGCTTGTGGAAGCCCGAACCTGTTCAACGTCAATACAATGCTCGAATGCCAGGAACGTAGCTTAGCAACCTTCAATCCGATTCCAAAGGTCACTCAACGACTCCTCTTCGTGCATGATCATGGAGAACGTCGATGCCTCTAGGTAAACATCTCCATCTCCGGCCTGGTCGGTGTTTTCATTATCTTGGGCCTTCTCTAGACCCTTGATTACGATTCTGCGAGAGTCCGTAGGGACGACTGGGGGCGTTGTGGTGGCCATCGCATGCGACAAGTCGGCGAGCTGTGAATTGCGGTCAATGAGTCGAAGAAATTAAAAGAGAGAGATTGTGCGAAGTCTCTTTCGGAGTGCAAGCAGGCTCCAGGACAGCCTTGTGCCTTGCCAGGTGGGGTCGTGTCAGCCGCATGCGCGCGCCCACTCCCATTGCATTCAACCGGAGTGACACAACAGCCTTTCTCACACTGCAAATAATCTTGGAGACGATGTCTTTCGGCTTTTCGATCGGAGATATAAGTATGTGTACAAATGTGTGGTCCTTTGCAAGAGTGCTGATATCATCTAGTCCTCCTCAGCCAATTAGCCTACGATCTTTATTCGACCCTCAGCTCTGGAAGAGAGGCTGCATCGCATGACCTGAGAGAGCTTGAGGGGGTACTCTTTAGTCTGAGATGCGCTTTGGATCACCTCAAGGACGTATCCGGAGACGTACTCGCAAGACCAGGTTTACAACATGGGGGGTCAACGCTCAAAGAGAAGTTGGATATGATGATTGGGTCATGTGCTTCCACACTGCAGGAGCTGGACACTGTGACGAAGAAGTATCGCGATGTCGAGATCCAAGCGAACAAGGGAAACACGAAGTTGCGCACGCTGTATGATGTGAGAAAGAGCATGAAGGTCAACTGGCAGAGAGTGCGGTGGGACCGCGAGAAGCAATCCTTGCAACAGTATCGCGAGAAGCTAAAGTCGCACACTGATGCGATAAATCTTATGTTGACCTCGATAGTCTGGTAAGCGTCGTGCCTTTGACCGTAGGAGGACATGGGCTAATCAGTCTTCAGGGCAAACACTGCGTTCGCGAATGCTAATAGCAAGAAGAACCACGATATAACGCACTCTCTGTTAGACAACGTATTGCGCAATCCAGTTGCAGATCCTGAAATTCGAAGTATGGTGGAGGAGATGCACGTCATGCTCACCAATACGACTGCCAGGCCACAACAAGGCCAGATGAAAGCGAAACGAAGTACGGGGTGGTCCCAGAACCAGGTCGATGTCACTGCAAACTCACCGAGCGGCTCCATGTTTGACGAATCACCGAGTTCGATTGCAGAAGAACTGCGGATGACCACAATGCAGAGCACGGAACAGCCTCATGATCAACTCGATGTCGCTGCATACTCATTGAGCGGCTCGTCAATTGGCGAACCCTCTGGTCCCATCAAACAACATGGAAAAGGGGTTCCTTCAGTGAGCATGTGCGCCATGTCTGCTTTGCCATATAGGACGCCCACAGCAGATGCGTATATCAGACCTACCTCAACAAGAGTATCCGTGCGAGGGGTTGGCGGTGTAACGTCTTGGGAACACCAATCTAGTGCGGAGAGCACACCTCGTCGTAGGGGTCTGAGACGCCATGTCGACCTACCAGCGGCCACTGTCGCGCTCAACATTGAACGCCGTGCTTTCGGAGCAAGAGAATACGAGGCGTTCAAACAGCGACACGCACAGCCGAAGAAGAGTTTGAAGCCATATTTCCTGACGAGTGTGGCGCCTACAAACCAGGAGCTGCAGGACTCCATACCGCATATCTTCCAATCGACAGCAGAGGGTAAACAGCAGACGCAAGAGCTGAAGAACGAGATAAGCAGATGGACGCAGGAGTTCGCTCGCTTCGTCGACGACACGAAAGCAACTCAGTCCAACAAAGACGGGCATGTCTTGTCGTTGTTAGGAGCGCTGAACGAGGCAGTCGATAGCAGTACTGGAAAGATGAGAAAGCTGTTCTACGAGACTTCGGACTCGGCGGGCTTCACATCAGTACTGAACCAGGTTGAGACAATGTCGAAAAGCGTGAGGGTGATGAAAGAGATTGAAGACTTCCAGGATGCCAAAGAGGAATGGTCGGAGCAAACTGTCAGATAACTCTGTATAAGGTGCTCGTAAGCGCATCAGTTCCTACACTTGTATTCGCTGAAGGACCGAACAACTGCAACAACTTCGCGTTTCCCTGACCCTTCTTGTGCCCTTGCAATGTACTCTGTAGGCCGTGTCCGGTTTTGCCGCATGCTCCTTTGAACATAAGCACGTTTTTATTCTGCAAATCTACGAAGAGGCCAGGTTCCATCGTGGAGAATAGGGACTCGTCCGGATTATGAGGTATGATGTCGTGGATTATCAGACGATCACCGGTGGGTAGTAGACACCACAAGTCGCCAAGTGCGTTTCGTTTGGCGATGACGTCTGCCAGGGAGTGTTTTCGAAAGTCGACAAAGCGATCTTGCTTTGTGATTTTCGGTGCGTGATCGATAGGACCATCGGAATGAGCGTACCATCCAACATCCTCATGCGGAGGTACGAATCTCCGTTCCTTCAAGACGTCTACGAGCATTTCTGCTCCAGCCGCGGCAAGCCGTTGCTCCAATATCTGAGCCGTCTCAGGACGAGGTTCGGTAGGAAGGGCAATCTCGTAGCCAGGCATGGGGGTTTGGGCAAGGATAGTACCCTGGTCGAAATGCCTTGGATGCAGTGTTTGCACAGAGACACCGGTGTACTGCCGCCGCTTCAGTATGGCATGTGAGACGGGTGCTGGGCCACGCAGATCGGGGAGCAGCGAGGGATGCACGTTGAGACCGCCGTATTGCGCATAGTTGAGGATTCTCGGTGGGACGAGGAGGCCGAAGGATACGGCGATGACGACATGTATGGGGGTGGGTGGAGTCCAGCCGGTGAAGGTATCGATCACATGGGTGGGCAGGTTGAGCTCTTCGGTAGCTACGTGTTTGATGGGTACTGTAACGTGTCAATTGATGTTTTGTTATAGTCAAGAGATGTTCCTACCCTCTCTCAGCGTCTTCAGACCCCGTCCGGTAGGCTTCGCTGGTCGGTGGATGACATCAATGCTCTCAATGAGGCCCGGCACATGCCGCTTCGCGTCTGCTACGGCGCGCAGTGACGCGATGCTGAAGGCGTCAGAGCCACAGAAGAGAATCCGCAATGGCTCCGACGTCCGAGCGGGAGCAGAGGTAGAGCTGCATCGGCAGGGAGAAGTGGCGATCAAGGAGCGGACGGGGCTGCGCAGCCTCCAGATCATGGTTCAGAGGTGAGGAAGCTCGGCGACAAAAGCCGCGCCGCAGGGTCTGGACGTTGCGATCGTGATCCCGTGGGGCATCTCGACCACGACAATCGGAGGGATCCTTGCTGCCCGGCCGCCGCATCGCGATGGACTGCAGTGCCTGACTATGGAATACAAATAGGCCACGACGACCGCTCGTTGTTGGGGTTGCGCGTTGGCACGTTCGCTGGCTGTCTTCTCCTCCGCGTCTCCTCCGCACGCGTGACGTAGTCATCCATCACCCAAATCCACCAGAAGCGCCGCGCGACCAGGCCCTTCGCAGAATGCACACATGTCTTCCACAGCGGTTCCCAAGGTCGTCCCGGCGCAGCTCTCCTTTCTAGCCATATACAATCCCTCGCTCGGAACATCAGATGAGACTTTCCACCAGCAGATTGTCTTCTACTACTCAAAGGCCGCCAAGACGCGCTCCAAGCTAAAAGATGGCGATACAGAGAGGGAGGAGCAGTTGCGCGAGCAAGAGAATGAGAAGCTTCGCCAGGTCGGGCTAGCTCAGGGCATGGTAGGCTTTGCGAAGTAGGACGCATGCAGGCGAGCTCTTTCCGCGTCTTCAGCTAACCAAGAGTAGGAGTTTCTCCAATGGCGAAGCGGTTGACTCTGTGGAAACACAAAAGTCGCGCATCGTTTTACGCGAACTGGAGAATGGATGGTGGATATTGGCAGTATGTATGCCCACGTGCTCAGAAACACTACGACTAACACCACCATAGTCCATTGATCTCACCCAACTTCCCCCAACCGGCGGCCTCACACGAACCGACTCGAGCACCGATACCACCGAGCCCATAATCGAATACTCGTCACGCGAAGTCAGCCCGCCTGCGCTTCTGATTCAGCAACTCGTACGCGCCCAGTCCGTCTTCCTACTACATCATGGCTCCACACTCGAAAACATGTTCTCCAAACATGGCCGTGCCAAGTTCTGCAGCATACTCGACAAGTACTGGTCGCGATTTGCGAGCAGCTGGGACGTGCTCCTACATGGTAGCCCTGCGGTGGACATATACGGTGGCATGAAGCTGGCAGCAGGTGGCGAGCTGGGTATGGGCGTTGGCGAGGAGGAGTGGGGAAGCAGCGAGCGAGACGTACTTGAAGACTTCGCACGCAGAACATCAGGTCTCGTCGATGTCATGGTGTCCCGCTTCGGCGAAGCATCACCACTGCAACAAGCCAAGACATCCACAGACCCGAAGACACTCGAAGTCTCTGAGCTGGAGCCCTGGATCGGAGTCGGAAAGAACGTCCATGCCGCAGATGGCGTTGTCTTTTCGGGTCTGGGAGCTGTGAGCAGGAAGTCATTACGAGACTTGTCTCACTGGGTAGAGACTATATACGCTCACGGCGAGTATGCTTACGGCGTACGAGACAACCCCACATCTGATCGCAGGAAACGGCGGAGGAGAAATCTGAAGCCCGAACCCGAACCAGAAGAGCCATCGCCTCCGATACAAGAGGAAAGGCCGCGTTTCCCTCCCTCGAGCAACGGCTCCCTGCCACCGGGTATCCCTCCGCCTATCGTCAAAGCAGCTGAGAACTCTCTTGACAAGGCATCCGCCGCCGTCCAAAACAACAAATCCCAAACCGACTCGACTGCGCCTGAGTCCAAGCCAATGCTGGCGTCTCTGGGTGACACCGAGACATGGATGAAATACATGACACTTGGCTATGGGACAGCATGGGGTGGAAAGAAGAGCGCCGAAACATCGGAACCTAGTGTTCCAACTCCGGCACCACCACCACCGGCACGTGAACGGACGCCTTCACCAGCAGCGATGCGCTACGTAGATCCAACACCTGATGTGGATCCAGCGGAAGAGAAGATGAAGCAACAAATACGTCTAGAGAACGATGGGTATTTTCTTGTCGGACTCAAAGGCGATTTACAGGACCTAGACATCGACGACGAGAATGGAGAGGGCGATTGGAACATCCGTATCCCGCTGCGGACCATACATGTGGAAGTCGACAGGCGAGAAGCTTCACTGAAAACAGAAGACGGCGACTCGGACTCGACTCCGCAGTACGAGAGAGACATGAAGGTGGAGCCGACAACAGAGAACAAGCTATCACGGCTACGACCTGTTGTCTACGTTGTAAGTCTCCGCATCACTTCCAGACTCCTACCCCCTACTAACACCCATGACAGCACCGTCCCTTCGTCTACACCTTCCTCTTCGAACACCGCACCCACTCCCTCGGCGTCGCATCCTTCTACCGCGACATCCACAACTTCTTCTCGCCCCTCCACCGCTCTCTCGACAAGAGCACCTCCCCCGCCCTCGTCGCCGCGCGTCTCCACGCCGTCTCAAACCACTACACAACAGAAGCCTCAACCGGCGGCTCAGGTCCCGCCTCTGGCCCCAACACACAAACCATCTATGACCTCGTCTACGACCCACGTACCTATACCGTGCATTCCAGCCTGCCCAATATCCCCGATCCTGGCACCCTCCTCGCCGAAGGCCTGGGCAGCAACAGCACGAGTTCGCTCGGCTGGAGCAGAATCGAAGCCCTGAACGTACATTCTCAGATCCTCGCTACGGTAGCGGGTACGCGCCGCAATTTCTCTGAGATAGAACGCACATGCAAAACCTCGCGTGGCTGGTGGGTCGTCTGGATGCGTCTGCCCCCCTCGCAAGTCTCCAACGAAGACACCGCGCAGAACAATGCTTCGAACGAGAACGCCGGTTCAGGGCATGGCTCTGGCCAGTTCAATTCCAATGAACTGCGCGAAGCGTTCCTTGTGAGGAGGGCGAGGGATACCACAGCGCATAGTGCGAAGAGCTCGAGTAGCTTTGCGAGTGGCATGTGGAGTGGTCTTGGTATGGGAGGCGGGAGTACGTCGAGGAATGAGAGGATGGGAGGGAGTGCGGCAGGGTGGGGACCCAAGGGGTTGGCCGAGGGGATTGGGATTGATGCGAGGAGGTATGTTGAGGAGTTGTTGAGTTTGAACAGGTAGATAGGAGGTGTTTTGGAGTAAGAGATTACATGACCGTGTTGGTGTTGGGTCCACGGGTATATGGACCGGGCCTTAGATTCGATCAAATCACCATTTTCACCTAAATACCTTATTGGCCTTTGATATGGATGTGTATGTGGATCATGGTAATGCAAAGAGTGTGACGCAAGGAGCAATGTGGGCGAACGGGGTTCGATTTGTCTACTAACTCACTGCTATCACTTTTCAGCGTCTTGTCATGGTATGTATTCTCCATGCGTACTATGTGCTTCAAACCTAAGGTTTCTGAAACCTTTCGTACAACGACCAGCGACTGGCACCACGTCCCGACTTCATGAAGTACTCTTCATTTGACTGCGAGTACCTTTCTCTCGTCGTTATTATACACCCATATTAGCGCCTTTGCTTTCTAAGGCTGTTGAGCAGCCTGTCCAACACGAATATAGTAAACTCTCTTCCCATCTTTACTCACCCCCTTCCCCATGAACTCCTCGGCAGCCTTGACAATCTCCTGATGATCCTCCGGGGGCAACGTATGATCCCCTCCAAGCGCGCCCAGCCTGGCAAAAGCTTCCTGCACCAACCCCGCCGTCTTGCTCTGATCGTTGTCCGCTCTAGCCTGGCGCAAAAGCCGGAGTATTCCTTCGAATGCAGCTTTGTTTGCATCGGCTGTAGATATCTCGTTCTGCTGGTTTTGCGTGTTGGTTTCCTCGTCTGGTAGGTTGGGCGAGCTTTCCGCTGCTGAGGGACTGGCGGTGAGTTCACGGAACGAAGGTGGCAGACACAATTCCATCATGCCTTCTCGGTGTAGAACCTCATCTGCAGACTTCTGCACCGCTTCTTCATCGGCGAGTACCCACTCGGCCCAGTGTTGAGCGTGAAACTCTTCTTGCTCTTTGTCGAGGGGGTTTATACAGTGGAACGCCCTTTTTGTGATGGTTAGTAACTAGCTTCGTCTTTTGCGTACACGCAATGATTGATGCTAGGATATACGTACTTTACCATCTCCTCAAACTTTCTCGTGGCAAGCGAACCAGATGGCGATCCCCTTGGATTGCTATCCAACCATTCTTTTATAAAATTCGCCGCCTTGTACGTCGGCTGTGAGTCCACTTTTCTCGTTTCGTAGTTCAGGCTACTGGTTCTCTCTTGGTGGCGACTCTCATGCCAGATAATGTGTAATGGTATAGTGTCATCGTTGTCCCACGCGGCCGGTGTGTAGCCATGTTCATTTTCCGAGATAGCTCTCAAGGGGCCTTTTAGCTGAATGTGAAGCCAGTGAGCCACTATGGCAAGTAGAGAGTGCATGAAATGCATTCGCGGTATTTCGTACTGCAGAGTGCGGCGAAAAGCTGTGAGATATCCGGTCAGGGTTTTGATGGAGAATTTACTTTGTCCTGTAGAGGTGGTTGCACGGCGAGTGGCCTCACGCTGAATGACCTCTTGTATGGTTTTGTTCGTGATGTTGAGAAAGTTTCGTCGCTGCGTTCCCCCTTCACAAAGAGCATCTATGATGGGCGTGTTATGGCTTTGCAGTCTGGTTTTGGTTTTGACTACCCAGTCGTTGGCGCTGTGTGAATTGCGAGCGAGGCTAGAAAGGGAGCGACCGTGTGCCAGAAATATACGTTGCAAACAATGTCGCAGAGTCCACGGTCGATCGCCACCGAATACACTCTTGTCGCCCATGATCTTGAGATAGGTTTCCATATCTGGCCACTCCTTTGCCAACACAGGCGTGCAGGGGGATGAGGCTATCACGCTGTGAGCCTGTCGTAGGTAGTTATAGAGATGTGCCGTCGCAACCGGGCTGCCGCTGTGGTTCTGATATACCGTATTGAACTCATCAACAGCTTGGGCGACGACAAAGGCTATCAGGCCAGCTAGAAACGGGTTATATCGTGGCCAATCCCAACGAAAGACTCCAACGACGCATTCTTCTCTTCCACTTATCCTGGTACTTGTTATCTTTTCTTTCATCATGGCGCGTCGACCCCAAAACATTTCTGTGGTATGCCACTCTACAACCTTTGCTGTGTCTGCATCGCTTCGGAAGAAAGAGGTGAGTGTTTTGCGGATTGGATTGGATGTGAACGGGTATTGTTTTAACAATTCCAGGTAATGACCAGAGTCGCTGTCATTCTGATAGTAATTCTTGTTTGCCCAGTTATTCTTGTAGTCGTCTCTTATGATGTTTGGCTCGGCAAGTACGACGACCTCTTGTACCTTCAGGTATAGATCCGTACAGAGAACCAGTTCCACGCTCAGATCAGGAAGTTCCCTCTTTTCTTGTCCCTCCGGTTTGGGAGCGGAGTATAAAGTCTGGAGATACTCTCGCCAGAGTTGAGTGAAGTTGTCCATAATGGGAGGATCTTGGAAGCTGCCCATTCCGTCGACGTCCATGCCTAAGATGTCTTCCAGGGCGTTGACCAGTGGTTGGAGGGCAGGCATGTCCGTTTTGTAGTTGTCAAAATAGCCGATTTGAAGCACAAGCTCCATTGCTCGGTATTGACCGCCGTAGTTTTCAGCCTGGAAGAAACGACTCAACGCATGCCGGATAGTGGTATAAGTGTCTAGGCAGCCGAATTCGGCCACGTGCTTTGGAATCTGGATATCCGCGTCGCTCGTATCTACCGGAATAGCTTCTTCGGAACCTGATCGGATGTCTTTGCGTTTGCGAAGATAGTTCAAGCAGAATGTCTCCATCGAGTTAAGTCCGGGGAACTGCATCGTGAACTCGTGAACGAGACTCCGGAGCATCTGCATCCCGGCTTGAGTTGTTGCCGCGGTCGTGATGAGGTCAAGGTTTCTGTCTAACAAATATTCCTGCCATGTCTTGCGGATGGCCTGTTTGATTCGTAAGTGATCATGTAGAAGGGATTCCATAGCGACTTGGCGCTCTTCTTCGCTGTTATCGACAACGTATGTGATCCGTGACGTTGCTGGCGGTTTCTCGGCGACAGCAATCGCAGCACTCTCGACTTCCTGATCAGCCAACTCCTCAATCTCAAGCTTGCTGAAGCGATTGGTAATATCATCCATAGAATCATGTCGTTGAGCCTTGTCACCAGTCTTGTTGCCGTGTTGCGCGTTGCGTATAAACGGTCGTAAGATATTGAGCGTATGCTCCAGCGTCTCAGTGAAGAAAGTATGACCGGCGTTATCTTCTTCTTTTACTACCTTCTCAATTCCATCCAACCCATCAACCTGACTCTCATGCCATTGCGACGACTTCTTCCGTTGTCTGATGGCCCGTGCTGCACACTGAGCAGCGTATACAGGAACGACGAATTGCTTGGGCGGTTTCTCGGCGATTGCCTCCGCACATGCAATCAGTCCGCTAATACTGACTTCTCGCTCTTCTAGCTTCTTCTTTTTCCGGGCCTGTGATTTTGATGCCGTTGATTCCAACGATGACTTGTAGGGCGGCGGAAAGCCTATACGTGTTGCAGTGCTGCAGAGCCAGTTGATGTACGTATTAGTGTCTTTTTTGTATTCAAGATAGCTGTTGTAGATGTTGTCGGGTAGCATGTTGGCTAGAAATTGCCGGAGGATGCGGCGAAGGTCGTGCTGAAAGTGCCAATGAATCGACCGATACACCGGGCAGTGTGAGGAGGATGTTCATGTTCCAAGAGGAAAGATGGTCGGGCAGATACCGGAACTGATATCGTCCTGAGCACACCAACTAGCGCCGCGCTAAACTCTGAGGTTGCAGAGGAGGAGGTGTTGATGAATGACCAGGGATCTCCAGATCTGACACGACGCGTCAATCGGCAATGCTGAGCGGCCCGATTAGCTACAACACATCTTGACCACCGCTTTCGCCATCATGTGATAAAACATTTTGGGCATCGTGTCTGTTGTTGATATCGTGCGGATCCGGCTAGCTGTAACAGTCGTATGAACATCTGTTACCGACAAGTCAGTCGACGTGGGTTGACTGATTTTGCAAAAGTGATCAACTCGAATAGAGTGCGCCTCTGACTCAAATTGGGGCCAGGTATTGATTCGGGCTGGCCATCGAGATCGTACTTTGGTATGCGGTGTGATTGCGATGGCTTTGTGACTGCATAAAGTATGCAAAGGTAATGCTTGCTTTTGTCACTTGTCGCGTCTAAACCCGCTGTCTGGCTTTCTAGAATATGGGCTTGGCTGTTCCTGCAACGTCGACATTGTGCGTGTTCGTGCGTGTGGTACGAGGTTGCAGTGTTGTGGGTAGAAGACACTGTCCAGAATGTGGGTGATTAGTGGAGGAAGGAGCGACGAAGGGCATATTCAGCAAGACATGCCTTGGCAGATCAGAACTGAACGAAAAACGCACCTTGACGAACACTTTCCATTAACTTTAAAGTCGCTACACTGGGGTATATCTGTACGCTTTTAACATCAAGAATTCCCTTCTTCATCGCCCTCCCTCGTATGATCATCTCCATCCTACCTCCACTAATCACTCCACCTCAATCCCATCCACATCCTCCGTATCGTCCAACGCCCTAACCACCTCCTCCATCTCCTTCGGACTCGTAATCCCCCAAACCCCACCCCCCTTAACAGCTCCCTTCATACCCACCTCCTTCCCCACCAGATTCCTGCCCACTTTCCCCGGTCCAATACCCACGTACCGCATAATCTTCTCTTGCTCGTGCAGATACTTGACGCTCTTCCACCACTGCACCGTCTCAACACAACTCCGCGCTAGCAAGTCTTTCAACTGCTCTTTGTCTTGGAAGGGCTTGCCGGACACGTTTGAGATGCACGGCATGATGCCCGGCCATGTTATGATATCGCGGCCGTCTTCTGTAGGCTTGTGCAGAATGCGTTTCATTGTTTCGGCCGCAGGCTTCATGAGGAGGCTGTGGAAGGGGGCGTCGGATTTAAGTCGTACATGGCGGGGGTCGTGGCCGCCGAATTGGCGCAGGTTGGTCAGGAGCGTGCTGATGCGTGTGATGCTGCCGCTGAGGACGATTTGGTTCTTCGAATTGAGGTTTGCAATGGCGACTTGCTGGACGGCGGGGAGGTGGTCGTGGGAATCGGCTTTGGAGCCTAGGGCGAGGAACTCGTGGATGCCGTTGATGAGGGATTGCATGTGCTCTTCGGATTCGCAGACGAGGGCGACCATGCCGAACTCGCCGCCTTCTTCTGCGACAGCTTCTTGGCTGCATTTGCTCATTACTTCGGCTCGTCGCCGCACCATCTTCAGGGCGTCGTGGAAGGTGAGGTAGCCACCTGCTACGAGGGCTGCAAATTCGCCGAGCGAGTGGCCCAGTGTGATGTCGACGCGCTCGCTAGTCTTGAAGCCAAACTCCTTCTCCAGTATCCGCAGTATCAGGATCGAGGTTGCCATGATGGCAGGTTGCGCGTTCTCGGTTCGTGTGAGTTCGGCATTGGTGCCAGACTCTATTGTCTTGGTAAGGGGGAGTTTGAGGGTCTCGTCAATCTCCTCGAGGATGGGTTTCGCCGTCTTGGGGAAGGCTTGCAGCCACGGTGTGCACATTCCCACGCGTTGTACGCCTTGGCCTGATATTGCTTAGTATACTAGAGCTGCAAAATGTTTGGAAGCGCGGAAGAAGTACCAGGGAAGAAGATGGCAGTCTTGGGTCTTGTAGCTGGCGCATCTCGCACGCTGCTCATCCAGCGCCGCCGAGCAGGCTGGCAATTGGCGCTCCGCTCGCCGCATCGCATACACCGTCGCGACAAACGCGGGGCTGCTCTGGATACGGTACTACAAGAAGAAGACATGGCGTGTTTCTGGCTATGAAGTTTGGGGAGTCATGGTGTTGATTTCCAGAAGCTCTGCGGAGATGCGGAGGTTCGGGCGCGGGGAATTGACGTGAGGTGCCCTGCAGCTTGAATTAGCGCCGTGGGGTCACCCTTCCACCCACGGCCGAGGTCTTGCTTTTCCGCGACCAATCCTCACCGAGGCAGTGAGTGACATGTTTACAGGCCGTGACAATTATCAGATTCATTGCTAGACCGAAGAATATCTTCGATAGTGGATACTTCCACATCATACTCTTACGCGCCTTGGATGTTGAGTCCAGCGTCAACCTGAATGCGCATACCAGTCATACTAGTATTCTTCGCCAACATGACATACGCCGAAGCACAGTCATCCATGAAAGTTACATGCTTCAGTGCTGCAGCATTTGTGAGCTGCTCGATCTTCTCTTTGCTATACTTGAGGCCCTGCGTGACTGTCAGCATGAGACGACAGGATAGCTTCTGCATCCTTACCCATTCGGTCAACAGTAAGCCTGGGAGAACGGTGTTGACGCGGATCTTGGGGCCGACGGTGACGGCAAGGCATTTGACGAGCTGGAGTTGTGCTGCTTTGGTGACGGCGTAGGGCATGCTGGAGCCGCCTTGGCTGACACCCTGTGATTCGGGATTAGTACTCAATCATCAAACCCATAGTCCGTAGTTGTGGCAAGATAAGGGAGATTGACGACTTACCGCAATACTGCCCGTAGTGATCATCAGTCCACCATCTGGATTCGCATCGAACGTGCTCCTCGCCTCGGACAGTAATGCCTTGGGTACCTTGACGTTTGCATTCCAGCACTTATCCCACTCTTCTTCGCTCATGGAATCGAGATCTTTCCACTCGGAGAATCGCGTCCAGCCTGCATTGGCGATGATAACATCCAGCCCTCCCAGCTGTTCAATCGTCTCCTTGACAGCTCTCTTCGCCTCATCCGTCGACGTCATATCCTATCTCATATTAGCATGTTTTCTTTCCAAATCCTAAGTCCCAAATCTCTACTTCCAAGTAGGTCCACTACATCACCCCTACCTAAGTAAACAAGCAAACTCACCGCTTTAACAATAACAGCCTTAACCCCATGCTCTTGACAAGCCTTCTGAACCTTCTGCGCGGGCTCAATACGATTGAAGTAGTTAATCGCTACATTGGCACCTTCACTCGCAAACGTCGTGCTGAGGAGTTCGCCGAGGCCGCTGGGAGAGAGCGTGTCAGTAACCGTCATAACATGGTATGGGAAGGTGTATTATACGCACGCCGATCCACCGGTAATAAGCACATTTCTGCCTTTGAGGTCGTATGGCATGTTTGCTGTTTGCTGTTTACTGTTTACTTGTTCTTCTCAACCTCCAACCGCGGACAATGTATTCGATCAACGAGTCCTCGATGTAGGTTTAGAGTAAGAAGAGAGTTGTTCGCTAGGTAATTGAAGATTAGGACGTGGTGGAATTCCAAAGGTTATGGAGGTGTTGTTTACAAGCTGAGTGACCGAACGTCACCGTCGGGAAACATGGTGGGGCAATCCTTGCCGGAGTTATGCAGCTGCAGGTACAACCCCCGCTCCCCTCTATCCTTACTTCTTGCCGGTTTGGGATTAGTAGTGTTACCTCGGTACAGTCATACACGATGTATACCGAATCAGCCTTGGAGTATTTGATATCATGTGTGTTCTATTTGATTGCAGGGCGCCTTAAAAATACGATGAGAAATAATCTGTGATAACCCAACGATTCCGATCCAACTTCGCCCAGGCGCTTATCCAAACATTGCCTTTGAAAAGATAATCTACGTGCCTAGATACCGACTCCATGAAGAGCGCTCCTCAAACACTCACTACATGTTATCGAAATCCAAGCCCCAGTCGTCATCTCCTCCGCCACCGCCCATATCCATATTCATGTCCATATCCATATCCATGCCCATACTACCCATGTCACCCAGATCCATACCAGGTAAGCTACCTAGATCTGTGCTCATATCGCCTGCGCCTGTATCGCCATTGCCCATGCCGATGTTTGACAGGTCCAAGCCTTCGGCACCAGTGAGTTCGTCCATACTGCGTTGCAGCGCTTTGTTATCCATATTGGAAATGTCGTCTACCACCGTCGCGGCTGCTGCATCGTCGATGGCTCGGTTCAGATCATCGGATATAGTTTGCGATTGCATATCCCCGATGTTGACACTCGGTATGTTGATGGGTGGTGCCTGGAGGCCGGCTTCGCTGAGGGAGGCAAAGTGCGCTTCTACTCGGCGGTGTAGACGCACTATCGTCTCTGCAGTCAGAGGATCTGTCGCGACCAGATTGGCTGCGTTCTCGAATTCCTGCTTGAGCATCTCGCGGAGATTCATTCGGGTTCGTTGTTGAGGCGGCGCTGGTATCGAGCTTCCCACCCAGTCTATTGTGATGGGACTGTCCTCAACGGTCGGGGCGCAGATGATGGACACGCCGATGTCAAGCGCGGCGGCTCCGTTGCCAGCATCGGTCTGCGCTTTTACCTCATCTATGATTGCGCGTAGCGTTCTGGTGGCACCAAGCATCTTGAGCGATGCGTAGATTTGGCGATGTGTGTAGCCAGGTGGGTTCGGCTGTAACGACGAAGTCGAAGCCCATTGACATAGTTGTTGTATTGTATGCCGTAGAGACGTGTTCAGAGTGCTGTTCGGCGCATTCGTCCACTGGTCCACTTCCTTTAAGCTAGCGTATATGGAACGTTCGTAGTGCGCATGCACTTTGATCGCCTGGATGAAAGGCTCAAGTGTCGTGCGATTTGGCTCGCGCCGCTGTAGCGTACGGAAGCATTTCTCCAGGCGACTAGCCACCATCGCTATTATAGTCGAGTGCATAGTTTGTGCGTCGCCAGAAGAAGGAGTAGTCAGTATGATTTCATTGAAAATGCGTATCATTGAGTCGAGGTCCTTGTGTGTTTGAAGAAGCGCGTAGGAGGCCATCCACGTGAGACCTTCAATCAAAGATGGCAATAGGAAAGTCTCTCCGAGATCTGAAATCGAGTCAGTGGTGTTGAGTTGGACGAGAACATCGGGGTAAGCTTACATTCCAAGCCACCTTTGACCGACTCAAATGACAGTACGCCTGTCGAGCATGCCACGACAGTCTGCCTGAAAAGTGTCGGAACTATAAGATAGAAATCCTGTGGCCGACAGGATGCAAACACCTCATTGCTTAGCCCTTCCTTGTCGGCATCATAGAGCCCTTTGAGCCAGTTGCCGAGATGCTTGCCCTGTTCTTCGCTCAACTCATGGGGGAGCATGCTATGGTGACCGCGTTTCATGAGCTTGGCGATAAATGTATTATGCTGGATGCCAATGTCGTGATATGTAAGATCATAGCGATATACAAAGGCCATAACGAGGACAAGTATTGCGCCGAACTCGTCGTAGACCGGTTGGTATTCACCTATATTCGTTAGTCACAGATCTTTGCACCATGTAATGAAGCAAACCTTGATCGCTGTCGTAGTGCCACTCATCGAGGAATTGGCATAGTGGTCGCAGGATGCTTGCCGGCGAAGTGAATTGAAGCATGACATCCATCGCTTGCGGTTTCCTGAATATCAACGAGGACAGTTGCTTCAAGTACATAGTTGTTTGTGTTTCGCAAAGATGTGCTATGAACTGTCATCACATCAGTAGGTCCCTCTCGCAACCCTTTGTTTCATGTCTTACATCTGTGACAGCAGCGACGATGGCCCCGGCATTTCCGTCCAGGCTCTCAAGCTCGTCAATGTATGTGCTGACTTTGTCGAAGTTCGACTTGCACTGGCTTAGTAATTCCTTCCTCTCGTATCTCTTCGATGGAGGACCTTGCATAGGAGCTTCACCAAGCAACCGCTCTACAGCACCGGCTGGGATGAGCCCATGGAGCGCGCAAGCGTTAAGGAAGTCTTGCTTGACATCAGAGAGCGAGTTGTTACTTCCCATGATATCGTCGAACCCCTGCGAGAAAGACGGGAAAGCATGGGGATCCACATGACTGAGTGCTTGGGTGACGCACATTTCTGTTGTCATCGGGAATATCGACCCGGAGATTTGTACGAGGAGTAAAGGTACTTTGTTGATCAGGAACGATTTCAGGGGAAACATCGTCTGCGTTGGTTCACTGCGATACATGGCGTTGGCAAGGACATCGAAAGCGGCAGTAATCAAGTCCGTGGCCATGTTTTGTGCTTCCAGCTGACGGAGATTAGCATTCCTTCGAGATCAAACGATTCTGGCCTACCTTGTATCGCGAATGGAGATAATTGATAATGATGAAATCATCAGTAAGAGGCCGCGCGACAAGCTTGAAATGTTAGCAACGTGCTATATCGTCAGCTGAAAGACGTACCAAGGCATTCAAAAATACGTAGAGACCGGCTCGTGTATTCACTTGTGGAAGCTCCATCACGGCATCGAGCTGAAGTGCAGCGACTTCGAGACCGGCGTTCCCATTTCCCTCTCCGTTCATATTGGGAAGCTTCTCATAAAAGTCGTGTCGTTTTTGCGAGAGCTCAAGTCTTTCAGCTAGTTGCAACGACTGATGCGATCCGCCCGAGTTGTTGGATAGAAATGGGATGAATGAAGAGAATGACTGGACAAAATGTTTGCGCACATCTAATCCATGTGAGTAGTGTACTTCTTAAGTCTTGAGCAAACCCGTTCGAAAACATCGTACAAACATCAGAACAATTAGAGATGCGCTTACCTTTCCCCTTGGGATTATTCAGTATCCGCAGAATTCTTGAGTTTTCTATTATGCCAATCACAAGCATCGCAAGTCCTTCCCGGACGTTGATAGAGTGTTGTTGTGGCTGTTGGATACCAGCCATGGCCTGAATCATACTATCACTGGTATGCGAAGTGATCATCGCCTGCATCCATCTTGTTACAACAATAAGCGTGCGCAAGCCTTCGGTATTGTTGATAGGCCGTTCCTCGGCAGCAAAAGCCTTGTGCAGGCGGTGGAAGACGATTTCCTCGAGTTCTGGTGGATTGTCCCATTGCGGCTCCTTGGTAGGTTTCTCGTCGCCTGTCTTGACCGGAAGGCGGTCCTTGGAGTACAAGAACGTCAGCGTTAGAACATCAGAAGCATCCACCTTCTTAAGCGCTAGTAACTGCTCGAGGAAGACTATCGAGCGCGGGTCGACGCTGTTGGATCCTGCAACGCGTGGTCGAAGGACCAGAGCAGCAAGCTTCCGGCCAGGCAGTGGAGACTTCGCGTGCAGCTGCGCGACGGCTGCAGCGAACAGGTCAGGTTGGACGCGGCGCTCGAGGCACCTGTCCAAGAAAGTCGTCCATTCCTTGACCATGGACTCCATAGCCCATGTAGTTTAACAATGCGCCCTGGACGTTGGGCTGATAGTTGACAAGAAAAAGAATATGGGATGTGGTCTGGCGAGGAACAAAGGTGGTCGTGCTTAGCTGAGGTTGGCCGATGTTCCTTGGCAGGCACGATGCACAGATGCGGACAGCGCACAGAACCCGCGAACCTTCCAACGCGTCTGTTCAGCAAAAGGAATATTACGCCAAGCTCCCCAAATTATTTTCTATGGATCGGAGTTCGTGTCTTAAATTGAAAGTTAAGAAATGATGGCGCGGGGAACACAAGCCGTCAAGTTTAATACACAACATTGATGGTATTGGAATAGTTACATTACTACCGGATGATAGAAGCGTTCTCGCGCATGTCGTGGGACATGTACAACCATTGCGCAGCGATGGCGCGAAGTGCTGATCGCTGAAGACTGACCGCTAACCCCAGCCCTCGCCAACCCAAATAAATCCACACACGTCTTGGTGCGACGCAAATTACGGTCGTGATGCTGACGACCATCGTGCACTAGACAACGCCATACTCCACGCCAAGCTTCAAGATGGACGGCGAGGGGCATCCTGTAGCTGTTCGTCCGCATCCGGTGCCCGTGGGCCCACCATCCAGTCCTCCATTGCGAGCCACTGACTCCACGTCTTTTCGGCCCCCTCGATCTCGGCCAGCTGGACCTCCTGCAATGGCTTCAGGAAAGGTACTGACTCGTGTGGCGACATGTCGTACTGGCACTTGACCTTTGCCCAACCCACGCTCTTGGCTGCGAAAAGGTAGTTGCGACGCTCACACTCGTGCATTGGGCCGACTCCCTTCCTCCAGTCCTCGCCAAAGAAGCCGTGCATGATGCCTGGACTGTCCATTCCCGTGATGACAAGACGTCGAATGAAGGGCACAAGGGAGACCCATGCCGGCGCCGGCTGGCCTCGCGAGTTGGTGACGGGGCCTTGGCGGGGCCAGGGCATGTTGTATGCAGCAGCGCCCGACGAGTGAGGCAGCGGTCCTGAGGCGTTCATGAGGGGAGTCTGCGTCCATTGGAAGGGCAGGCAGATGTTGATGAGGGCGCACACTGCCTGCACACCGTTGTCGTGCTGCGCATGGTCGAGGAAATAGCGCTGGCAACTTTGGTATGCAGGGTGCCAGTCGAAGATGTCGAAGTGAGGCTCAGAAGAGGCAGTTGGCACAGATGGCGAGCCTCCTGAGGAGGTGCTGCCGCGCGCAAAAGTTCCACCACGAGTCTGAAAGGTCGGGTATCCCGCGGGGAAGTTTGTGGTGAAGCCGGGTAAACTTGTCATGATGAGGGCAGCGCAAGCTACTGCAGGAACGGCAAAAGTCAGCACAGCTGGTTGGTTGGCTGGAGGAGAACACCAGTTTGTGTACTCGCAGCTCGCAACTTACCGAGCTGGGTGCAACCACTGTCAAATAAACGTGCCGGTGCAGAATGTCGGGTCTGGCTAACAGCAGCCCAAGGGAGCCAGGGTCTCAGGGTTTAGGCAGGATGAGACGAGGAACAGGATCAATGACGAAACGACCGAGTGGGCGGCTAGTTCAAGGCTGCTGCAGTGTCTGTTGCTTGGTGTTCTGGTAGCATCGATAGCGGGCGCGATAAGATGCTTTATACATGGGGAGGTTGAGTATACGGATGCTGAGGCTTGAGAAGTTGCTTATATGGGGTGGCTTCGGTCGACGCCGCCCTGCTAACCTTGCGAGGAATTATTGAAGCCTCCGTGAGATGGCTGCGATTTTGGAATAATCCTGGCGATGATCAAGTCGAGCCACTCCGGCTCCCTTGATCATTAACCAGTAAGTTCAGCGCGTCGGGCCAATGAGCAGCAGCACAGGGCCTGGTGGAGCCGGCGATGGTGGCTGCGCAGTTCGCGGGTCGGCGGCCAGGTCGACGGCTCCCGAGGCGGTCTATTCAAAAACTCTGTAGTGAACCAAGTGTCGTCAAGACTGCGCTATCTGCGCTGCCGTTGGCTGCTTGTGTGCGCTTCAGCCGACCGCTGCCCCCCTTTTTGCTGTTCCTTGTACATATTGCTGCGCGATGATGGCCGTTTGGTCACCCAAGACAGTGGCAGAGACCGACGGAGCGGCCGAGCTGCAGGCGCATCGAGCCGGCTTTGCGACTGAGCCCTTCTGAGGGTGCCGGGTTGTTTTTGTCATGCTTGAGTCTGGCTAGAATGACTAGAGTGACAGGCGCCTCCAAACGCCCGGGCGATAGATCTCGTCAATCGCGGTAGGGGATCCACTGCCATGGCATGTAAAACGGATGTTCGTGTGTCCGGCGAGCCACAATACCAGGGCGCCCACCAATGCGCTGCCCGTCCCCTCCAGCTTCACGAGCGCATCCCGCCGAAGAAGAATAGTTCCTCGCCGATCATCCAAGCCCGCACGCCCTCGGTGAGGCTGTCCTACGTGGCTAACGAGACACTGTACGACAGGGCACTGGATGGTCGGGTCTGCTGCAGCGAGGGCTAGTCGAGGACATCGGGAGGTGGGGGCAGGCGCCCCAATCGGCAGGCACCGTCCGCACGATGCAGTCCACGGGTTGGTGAAGCCTATAGCCTGCGGGCGCATATGGCCCGTTTTGCTTTTGTGCGTGCAACGCATTCTTACTCCAACTGCAACAGACAAGGGACGCTGCGCAGCCATGACATGTCAGAGTCGTGACAGAGTCGTCAGACTCGTCACGATGAGGCCTCCACAATAAAGTTCACACCCCGGTCGTGACGGGCCATGATGTAACCAGTTCGCCGAGGAACACCATTTAACTCTGCTGCCATCGTGGCTTGCCTCTTGCAGCATCGCACATCTACTTTCGTCTATGCACAACATAGCCCCCAGCAGTGAACATGGCACAATCTTCCTTCTCATTGGCGTCGCGGACCAAGGTGCGTCGACAAGACCGTACTAGACGCCGCCCGTGTCTGACAGTGGCAGCTTTCCAATGGCCTGTCCATGCCAACAATTCATCTCGGCGTCTATCTGACGTCCGGTAAGGAGACTTATCAAGCCGTCCGCTGGGCGCTCGAGGTATGCTTTTGCCGTTCCTGATGATCAGTAACCATAATGCTCACCACGGCAGGCTGGCTATCGAGGGTGAGTAGCATCACGAGACCAAGCTTTCACACGGCTGACGGATGACGCGTACACAGAATCGATTCAGCTCAGATGTACCATAACGAGAAGGAGTCTGGCAAAGCCATCTCAGACTTTCTCGCAAGTGATGCAAACACCGAGTCGCTCAAGCGCGAAGACATCCACTTCACTTCCAAGCTAGCGTCCAACTCCGCATACGAAACGGCCCGCAAAGCCATCAAGAAATCTGTCAAGGAAGCAGGTCTTGGCTACATTGACCTATTTCTGTTGCACTCCCCATATGGCGGCAAGCAGGCGCGTCTCGACAGCTGGAGAGCGGTCGAAGACGCAATCCATGACGGCGAAGTCAAGATTGGAGGCGTCTCTAATTATGGTGTCAAACATGTAAGTAGACCCTGGTTCCCGTCTTTTTGCTTTAGTTGTCTCGGGAAGGCCCGGATTCAGTCTCTAGTGCGAACATACACCCAGGATAGGAAAGTCGTTGTAGTCGCCCTCATTGGACTCTGGAGTATAGTCATGAGCGTCACCGGACATTTGACGTCGCCGAAGTCAATCACTGACGATATGCTAGTTGCAAGAGCTATTGGATTCCAACCCCCGGGTTCCTCCAGCGGTTAACCAGATCGAAGTTCACCCGTTCAATACGTGAGTTCCCCGTAGGGACTGCATTGCATGCAAAACTGTGCTAACTTTGTACACTAGGCGGAAGGACATTACTTCCTTTTGCCAGCAACACAACATTGTCGTAGAGGCTTACGCGCCGCTGGTCCGAGCCTTGCGCATGAAGCATCCAAAGATCGTTGCCCTGTCCAAGAAGTATTCGTGCACTCCGGGCCAGCTCTTAGTCCGCTGGAGTCTGCAACACGGCTATGTTCCACTACCCAAGAGTGTGAAGAAGGAGCGAATCGTCGAGAACTCGGAGATTGGAGGCTTCGTAATCGAGGATGGCGACATGGACATGATGGACGGGTTGGACGAATACCTGGTGACCGGTGAGTTCCTTTGGGTGCCTGGCATACGCAGCCATGTCAATACTCTCATCCCGCTGCTTTTACTGACGTGCAATTTTTCTCCAGATTGGGACCCTACCGATTGCCCGTGAGCGTGCTCGGTGTGGAGGCAGAGATGTCGGGCGTGGGGGTCAACGCGTGGAGGGTGGGAAATCGATTTCTTTCACATGTCACCAAATGTAGAAATGGAGCATGCTCATCTATTCCTATTTCCGATGCATGACTATGTCGATATTGTTACGCCGCCATCGAGTCTCAAGTCATGATCTTGCAGCGCAATGACTGCAATGCGCGCATATGCGCATGACGGAGGGCGCGACGGTAGAGATTGAGGCAGTGCAATGTCGCAAAGAGGCTGAGGTTATATCTATATCGTATAGGTTTTAAGCTTGTGGGTTGACGTCGCATACAAAGGTGAGGATGTCCGGCATCTCCGCAGCAGGAGGTCGCCAGCGGCCGCAGCGCCAAGACAGTCTTCCGTGGCCCAAGCTCACGCCCACATTCCGGCTTCTCCCACTCTCCCTGCCTGTTCTCTTTACCCTGACACGCCACTAGGCGAAAGCCCAACGTAACAAGACTCAGTCGCGCGCCCGCCGACGTCGGCATCGCGTCGCCTCCCATGGTTTGACTCTCGACTATTACCGCCCGCCACGAGCCTCGAGTGGCCGGAGCCCCCGCTACTTCACGTGCAACCACCCCGCGATACTTGTCCTCGCCCGCCCATTGGCCAGATCCTTATCAGTGGAAAAAGTGCACACCATGGTTTGCATCAACATGGCGTGCAGTAGACCCCATTGACCACTGAGACGGGTCCAGCACCCCAATCTCCCGGCCTCTGACGTACTCAAATCGAGTGCGACTTTGTTCCGCACCGTCACCGCAGGCCCAGCGAACTATCTAGCTTGCGCCGACTGCAATTATATATACCAGACACTCTCTCCTGCCTCTTCTCTCCATCAACTTGTGACTCTTCGACTGTGTCAATTTCCATCACCTCACATCTTCTTCCAGTCCCCAAGATATCCAACATCACAATGTCTGAGCCCGAGTTTGAGCAAGCCAGGAAGGGTACGTTTGCGCCTCACCACAGCACCATCAAGTTGTACCACAACTTAATGGTTCCTCAATATCCGCGACCTATCTAACACCTCACAGAGCTCGTCTCCACCCTTGAGGCCTCCTCCCTCTTCTCCAAGAACCCCGAATACAAGAAGGCCCTCGAGGTCGTCTCCGTTCCCGAGCGCATCATCCAGTTCCGTGTTGTCTGGGAGAACGACAAGGGCGAGTGCCAGGTCCAGAAGGGATACCGCGTGCAATTCAACTCTGCTCTCGGTCCTTACAAGGGTGGTCTCCGCTTCCACCCTACCGTCAACCTATCCATTCTCAAGTTCTTGGGTTTCGAGCAGATCTTCAAGAATGCGCTCACCGGCCGTACGTCATACCCGAGTCGATCGCATACAAACACCAAGCTAATACACTACAGTTAACATGGGTGGTGGTAAGGGAGGATGCGACTTCGACCCCAAGGGCAAGTCTGACAACGAGATCCGCAAGTTCTGCGTTGCCTTCATGAGGGAGCTCAACAAGCACATCGGTATGTCTTGACCCTAGCGCGTCCCTTCACTTCAGCCTCAGTGGGGCATGCACCTTTAACGGTTCGCATGCTCTTCCGACAGCAGACCAACGAGATCTGGCGGGTCTATCTTGCCTTATCTTCCCGTCTGTCTGGCACTGCCCCGTCGGCGACGTTCGCGCTGCGTCCTTAGTTCTCCACTTGGAACATTTCACTTACGTAAATTACAGGTGCTGACACAGACGTACCTGCGGGCGACATCGGCGTCGGTGGTCGCGAGATCGGTTACCTCTTCGGCGCGTACCGAGCAGAGCGCAACCGCTGGGAGGGCGTTCTCACTGGCAAGGGTGGCTCATGGGGAGGCAGCTTGATCCGTCCCGAGGCCACCGGTTACGGTCTCGTATACTACGTTGACCACATGATCAACTACGCCTCAGGCGGAAAGGAGTCGTTCAAGGGCAAGCGTGTCGCCATCTCTGGTTCCGGAAACGTTGCCCAGTACGCTGCGCTCAAGATCATCGAGCTCGGCGGAACCGTCATCTCCCTCAGCGACAGCAAGGGCGCTTTGATCGCCGAAGACGACAAGGGCTTCACCCCCGAGATCATCAACCAGATCGCCGCCCTCAAGTTGGAGCGCAAGGCCCTTACTGCTCTTGAGAACCACAGCTTCAAGTACATTGAGGGTGCCCGCCCATGGAAGGAGGTCAAGAAGGTCGACGTCGCTCTTCCTTCAGCGACCCAGAACGAAGTCTCCGAGGACGAGGCCAAGGCTCTCATCGAGTCTGGTGCCAAGTTCATTGCTGAGGGTTCTAACATGGGCTGCACACAGGAGGCCATTGAGGTCTTCGAGGCTCACCGCCGCGAGAAGAAGGGCGAGGCCATCTGGTACGCACCCGGAAAGGCCGCTAACGCCGGTGGTGTCGCCGTCTCTGGTCTCGAGATGGCCCAGAACTCCCAGCGTCTGTCTTGGACCGCCGAGGAGGTCGACGAGAAGCTCAAGGGCATCATGAAGGACTGCTTCGAGAACTGCCTAGGTACCGCCAAGGAGTACTTCACCCCTGCCGAGGGCGAGTTCCCATCTCTCGTCGGTGGTGCCAACGTCGCTGGTTTCCGCAAGGTCGCCGCTGCCATGCACGACCAGGGTGACTGGTGGTGAACAGTTCGCTGTTGAGCGGATTGTCTTTTGTATATGATACCTTACGATACCTTCATAGTCTTTGGCGTTCGGAAGCTGGATGCTTCCACTTGTATATAGATACCTTACATGAATAGAACCATGAAATACTTCATCACGCTCTCTGTATGAAACTTCACTTGAAATCGATCACCAAACAGGCACACGCGCATCATCTTCCCCAAATGCACAACGGAGAAAACCGCTCCTAACACGACACAGCTATCCAAAATAGACACGATCACAACCCAATCCTCAGCATTCACGACTCATAATATTCATCACGCCATCACGTCACCAAGCCACCCAGAAAATTACTCACCAACAAAAGCAACGCTCAAAGTTTCCTAGTCAGGGCTCAAGCAGGTGGCAGTCGCGTGGCGCCCCTCCACGCGCCCCTGCCCCGCCAAAAAAGCAAAGCAAGATCCCGACCCCACTGCCCGTCCACGTCGAAGAAGCAAAAAAGCCCACACGCCAAATGCGAGTTGGGCGCGATAGCTTATTACCGCTTTCGATTAGCGGGACGCCCGCGGCGAGGAAGTGAGTTGGTGTTATGTTATAGATTTTGTCAGGGTTCGCCGCGACGTGGGTGACGGGGTGGTACGGGTATGTCTTGCAAAATTGTCACCGCGAACCGTGATGAGATGCCGGCGCGTGAGTGTCGCGTCGCACAGTGGGCGCGCCGATGTGCGGAAAAGTTGTCGGCGTTGGATAGGCACGGAACGGAAAAGCGTGAGGTGGGATGGGTTACCTTGTTTGGTGTGGTTCGATATCGGAGGGCGAGGGGCGATGTCGGGGGATGTTGGGTTGGGTTTGCGAGGGTCGGATGGAACAGGATGGGATGAAGGATTGATTGGAGGTGCGAGAACGGGATGGTTTGTTGATGAATTTAAAAATCCTTGGTGCTGCATTTGTATTACAAGATTTCGTGAGCACTAAGGTATTGCGATAATGGTTTTGCAGATGTAGGAGTAGAGGACGGGTGGCAAGTATGCTACGACAAGTCATAACGGATGTGTATTAACGAAATCTGGAGAAGGTATGGCGTTATGTGTACGATTTTGCGATGATGAAGCTACTTTCCAAGTACGGTTGTCCAGTCTCTCAATAACTCATCTACCTCGTCGACTACTACCGCGCTTGGCATATCGTTAAGTTTCATCTCAGACTGCGGGTAGCTGGCTATGCTGTGTCAGTGACATGCTGTAACGTGTAAATATGTCTAACGTACATATAACTCCAGCGGAGTTTCGTAAGATTATTCTCCCTTGTTGCTTCTCTTTCAAACCCGTTGGTTCTGTTGATGGTATCGTTAGCAATGTATCGTCGATGTTGTAGTACGTAAGTATTGTATATACTAGGACGCCACAACTTCAAAAACAGGACTAGACCTACTCTTTGTACTCTTCCTTTTCGTATCGCGTCGCGCATTCTCTAGCCCTTCCCTCCTTGGTTTCAATCCCCACTCGTCAAACACCTCCTCTTCTCGGTTCTTGGTCCTGTCATCTTCTTGTACACGTTTGGACGGTCTAAGGATACCAGCAATATCGTTCGAGTGACCTAGAGGAGAGCGTGAGCGGGATTGGTCACGGTTGCTGGTGGCTGCGCCGCTGAGACCTCCTAGGCCAGCTGACTCGGTGTAGTCCTCGACTTCATCGATAGATCTGCGGCGCGACGGCCCAGGACGTTCCGAGATCATGCTGATGGGACGAGAGCCACGTTCTAAGCTGTAAGGACGTGGCTTTCGCCAGGCTGGCTCTGTGTCGCGAAGCTCTGTGGGGTAGTTGCTATTGCTATCGCTCATGCCATGAAGACGCGGTGGGGGCTTACTGCTGTCATAATAGCCATCCATCGAATACAACTTCTTGTTTTCTTTCTCAGGAGGTGAGGTTGTAGGATCAATGGCATTTACAGATGGACGGCGCTCTTCTAACAGGTATGAAGCTGATAGTGAACGTGGTTTATCGCGGACTGACTGCGGTGGCTGTAATGATGCACGTGGACGTGAGCCGCGCTTGGAAGATACATCGTCTCTTGCAGGAGTGGTAATCCCTTCTCTTCTTCGCAGCTCTTCTTGCCAAAGCCTCTCACCTCGAGCGCGAGCTTCCAGCTTCGCCTGACTTATAGGACGGGGCGGGACGTCACCTGCAGAAGAACTCGAGGGTTTGGACTGAAGAATTGGCCGCCGCAAGAGTGCAGCTGTATCGGGCCCATTGATTGGAGGTCGTGGTATGCGTTCACGCTCTTCCTTAGCTTTTCGTAATCCACCGTCCTCGGAACTAGTGCGGCGAGGCGATGCATACTCCTCGCGGTACTTGGTTTGCCTATACTCAGCACCAGGAGGGAATTCGATGGGCAGATCTTCGATACTATCCGCGCGCCATGCAGGGCGGTAGACTGAGTCTTGTGGTCTGCTTTGAAGCTCCATCTTGGCCCTCACTTGATCTCTGGCTTCGCGCTCAAGGCGCACTTCCCGTTCTATCATTAAAGCTGCCTCTCTCTCCTTGTCATTTATGTTTACGTCGGCTGACTTCGTTCTCGCTTCAGCAACGATACGTGCTCGTTCCATTTCCATTTCCATCTCCATCTTCATTTGTTTTCGTGCCCTTTCGTGACGCAAAGCGGCGAGGGCGTGGCTATCGGGCGGCGTTACATCCGCCACAGCAGATGCTATGTTCCTTCCGCTCGCTTCGCTGATCGATTGCCGCATTTTCGCATCAGTGGCATTGGCTTGAGACTTGCCAAGCAGGACAATGTCGAGATGAGAGCGAGCGAGAAAGTAAGATCCGATAGCCTTCTGATGGTGATCTGAGTGGTCATCCCCATTCACTTGTCTGGCCAAAGCAAGCTGCAATGTCTCGATGTCTGCGAGCAGACTTCGTACATGGTCGACACATGTTGCAATCGTATCAGGGTTGATTGTTGAGCCCATGGCTCCCGCAGCGTCGAAGAGGTTAGACGACGAACCAACGTCGTCTTTATCCTTTACTGATCGATCGCCATCATCCACAACAGTGCTGCCGTCGCTGATACTGAAATTTCTTAGCGACTCCTCGTACTTCTTCGTGGCCTGCTTCTTGTTCTCAAGCAATTGCTTGATCTCTTCCCGGTGCTTCGCTTCAGCTTCGCGGTTGTACTTCTCCGATGAAACTTGATGGGCGTGTATGAGCACCTGCATCAACAGTTCCAGCGTACTCTTGAGCTTATCAATCTGGCTTCGCAGCAGTTCAATCTTGTTGTCTTTGAATGGCAACATCAGCCGACTCATCTTCCCTGGCTTGTCCTTGTTGATTTTCAACTCAAGTTCCGTGAAAACTGCAAAACACTCTTTGATTGTCTCGTTGGCTGTCCTGACTGCGTTTTCCGAAATCAGGTTCGCAGTCTCGTCTCTCTCGAAGATGGCCCCTAGCTCTTGGATGACGAAGCTTGTGAGCTTGACCTCGTTCGCGATATCCTTGATTCTGTCTTTGGCAGAAGCCACACCATCGGCATATTGGTACAGCGCTTGGGACAGCTTCAAGCCTGCGCCAGCTAGCTGCACGACACTCGCGACCAGGCCTACCACCTCCGCCATGATGGGATCGCACGCAGCTACGAGAGGTTAAGGGATTTAAGCATAACAAGAAAAGGCAACGATATCTTTGGTCGTTGCGAATGTTGCAAGAGCATGGTGACAACAATGGGATTGTAGCGTCTTCAGTCTGTTGATGCCTCGAGGTAAGCGGGCTGAGTTGCGGCTGAGTGCGCGGGGCAGCACGCCCCGGCTGCGCTCCACGAACATGGCCCATGATGAAACAGCCTTGCATCTCATCCCGCAAACAATCATGGATTAAGCGCTTCATCGCGAGAACACTGCGAACATCCCACAACGCGAATAGAGTTCCCAATGGGCTAGCCGCGCGAAGCATAGCTTAGACCGCAAACTTGGATAGTTCGTTCGCAGGGTTCCCTCAAGCATCATCGAGCGTCAACATCCTTGCCTGTCAGCCGTCTTTCCACTGATCGCCACGCGCTGGCCGTCCCAATTGGGTGCCACACTTGTCCTGCGCCACAAACCTACGGTATGATATCATGGGGTCTTCAGTGGGCAGAGAGGTCTTGCTTCGGGTTTCGTCCTCGATACAAAGGCTTCCCCGCTACTGAGATTGATGCGTCTTTGCACATACTCAGATACTATTTGATATACCTCCAGTATTTTCTTATTCCAGGGTCAAGAGCTTCGACCACCGTTCCCTAGACCTGCTCTCCACGTGCTCATCGTAATCGGGTCCCACCTGTCTACCGAATTTCGGTGTACTGCTGGCAATGGATGACGGTTTCCGACAGCCAGCCAAACTTCAAAAGCGAAAGAGTCGCGAACGACAGGAGCTTGAGCAGATGACCGGTGGCTTGAGTGGTCAACCCGCAGCCAATTCCTCGCAACCCATGTCCGGCTCCGACAACATGACGTCGGCTGAGAAGGAAAAGCGATCGAAATGGCGCATGTCCAATCCATTCTCTTCCAAAGAGAAGGCATCGAAAGATAGTCTTAACCCTACTCACAAAGAGGAAGAAAAGGAAAAGGCGCGCAGGGATGCCGACTCGGCGTATTACAGTAGCGAGCGCAGCAGCGCAGATCCGAGCTTCAAGAACCAAGCTCGTCCCATCTCCGGTGAACAGTACAACCATCCACCTACGAACAACCAAGCGCCTCCCACTCATACGACACCACCGAACGGGCAACATCAGAATACCCTTGCGCCTCCCACGCAAACGCAACAAACGCTTCAAAGCCGGTCGAGCCATGAGGATGTCGGCCGAGAGACATATCGCGATGCCGGTTCGGGAAACATCGTCACCGTCACAACGACCACCACAACGACGACGACCACTACAACCGGTCCAGGTGGCTCCACCACTGTAGAGCAGCCCCGCGACAGCGTTGCTCCGTCTGAGCAAAGCGTACACACTTCTGGTCCCAGCCCACCACAGCCGGCTCCTCCTCAGCCGGACAACCACTACCATCAAGGCCCCGGTCTTTCAGCCCAGTCTGCTATACCTCAGAACATCACTCCTCCAGTGCCTATGAGCAACAATCAGCCAGGCAACAGACTATCTCCACAAGTCTCCAACACCGACGGCCCTTCGTCTCCACCCATACCAGCGAAGAACAACATACGGCATAGGGTAGAGCTGGACTCAGTATCGCCTGGAGTTCAGAGGCCGAACCCGATGGAGGAAGTTGTCAGCCCAGTCACTCCCAGCAGTCCGAACCGTGCGAACTTCTCCTACCCTGCGAGAGCACCGCCTCAAGGAGTTCCACGCCAGGTGCCTGGGAATGGCATCCATCCAGACCACCAGCGGATGGACTCTCAGCAACACCAGGATGGCATTCCACCCGTACCCCCAGTTCCAGGACAACAGCAAACACCACGGCGATCGAGCATCCCTCAAATGCCCGCATACCAACAGCAGCAGTCCGGCATGCCGCCCATTCCGAACCAACAACCATCCAGCATACCCCCTAGCCTACAGTCTGGAATCAACACCAACAATCTCAACGATTCAGATCGCCCGGTGCCATACCGCGCTGGTCACGATCTGAACAAGCAGAGCACGATGGCAAACCTCAAAGCTGCAGCAGCGGGTATTCACGTAAGCAACTCACATACCACCACATCTTAATGCGTACGGATACTAACACTGTTTCACAGGGCGCAGGAGAAACCCTCCGCGGAACCTTCAACGACACATTCGACCGCCGCAACCCCGCCGCGCACGCAAAAAACCAAGCCGTCATCGACAAAGGCCGATCGGAAATCGAGGCCGCACGCGCCCGCCAATACGCCGCTCAACAACAGCAGCAGCAGCAACCACACATGGGGAATCATACATCGGTGTCACACCCGCAGCCACAGGGACCTACAATCGGGGCTGCACCACCCCCTTCTCAAGCGGGTGTAGGGCAGTCAGCGGTACCGGGCAAGACGGCGTATCAAGGGCCGCCGGTGTCTGGGTCTCAGCTTGAGGGGAGGAGTGGTGGAGGTGGGAAGTTGAGTAATATTATGAAGAAGATGAAGGAGGGGCCTACTCCGAGGCAGGATGGGGCTGCCAATCATCCTTGAGAATGTGGTTTGAAATGGGATTGTAATACGATGCAATGAGTTTGTGCAAGGCCAGATACCATGATGATGTTTCAATACGATGATTGCAATGATTATATTTTACTTTGGGTGGAAGTGAGTTGAGCAATATGTATAAAATACCTACGAAGTAGCATGCATGAAGTCAGAATGGAAAGACATCAGGCAGCGTTATCATGTATCACAATGTGCGAAACAGGGTCAATTGCATTATGATTCATTCATTTGACTATATTACATGCTCGTAAACTCGTAAGATGCATCATCCGCGTCAAGGTGACGGACACTGTAACAGTGACATTTGCTTAACCGTTGACGATAGTACCACCGTTAGCGTGGATAGTCTGCCCACTGATCGAGCTGCTATCATTGCTAGCTAAGAAGACAAAGCAAGTAGCAATCTCGCTAGGCTGGCTCGGCCTGCCAATCGGCGCAGTGAACTGCTTGATAGCCTCGTCGTTCATAGTAGCAGGGATGAGAGGAGTCCAGACGGGACCAGGTGCAACGGCGTTGACGCGGATACCCCGTCCGACATACTGGTTTGAGAGACCGCGGGTGAAAGCGACGATGGCGCCCTTGGTGGAGGTGTAGTCGAGGAGATCGGGGCGGCCGACGTAGGCGTTGATGGAGGCGTTGTTGATGATGGTTGCGCCGCGCTTCATGTGGGGGAGGGCGTACTTGGAGAGGTAGAAGAAGGGGTGGATGTTTGTGTCGAAGGTGTGGAGCCATTGTTCCCTGTGTGTTGTTAGTAGGTTCTCGAGTACGAAGAGGAAGTGATACGTACTCAGAAAGGTCGTGGATGTCGTTGATCATCATCTGGTAAGCGTGGTTGTTGACAAGGATATCAATGCCACCCATCTGCTTAACAGCCTCGTCAATGACCTTCTGGCAGTTTGCCCTCTCCTTCAAGTTGACGGCCAGAGTGTAGCACTTCTGTCCCTTCTCCTCTACCATCTTCTTGGTGTCTTGTGCGTCCTTCTCTTCCTCGGGAAGGTAGGCGATGAAGCTGTCGGCTCCCTCCATGGCGAAGAGAACGGCGATTGAGCGGCCAATGCCGGAGTCTCCGCCGGTGATGATGGCGCGCTTGCCCTTAAGCTTGCCGGCCGCCTTGTACTTCTCGGCACCTCCCTCTGGTGTAGGGAGCTCATCGACCTTGGGCAGGGGGTCCAGCTTGGACTCGAGACCGGGGGCCTGTTGGTGCTGAACATCGGGTTGAAAGCCTGTGATACCAAGTCAGTACAAGAAAGTATTCGAACGCTATCATGCGTGCTTACCCTGCTCGAATTGTCCCTTGCTGGACGACATGTTGTGTGGTTGTTTGTGGGTATCTCGGGATTAGTAGAGGGTATCTGAAGACGAGAAACTGAGTGCAATTGTTTGACTCAGGGTGAAGTTGGTGTAGTTGTCAAACCCAGCGCCGTTCGAAGTGGAACTTTTATTGACGTTCATGATTTCTTGTGACATCACAAGGCTGTCACGGCACGCTCATGTGCAAGAGTGGAGCCTGATGTGGTAGGAGTTAGGCGGAACTTCACCGAAGGATGGACTAGATTGTTCATTGTCGATACATCGACCGATGGCATTCTATCGTCGATGGTACGAACTGGTGGGAACGGCTAACGTCGCCTCAGCCTTACCCGTAGCTTTGACGCGCTTTTTTCGCACGGCCTTATGATCGACGTGTACATTGTTTGAAGGATGTAGGATACAAGAATCTCCAGCTGAGACAAAATTGACGACGCAGCTCGGATTACTTACGAGAAATGCAGTCGGGGCACCTTCTGAAGCAACCCCACCAGGCTCATCGGTCACGACGTCATCGAGCCCATCAGGCCTACAATACCTTTCTAGACTTCATCATGCTCGCAACCTTATGTTAACGAATTCAGTACCGTATTACCACCGAATACTATCTTGACCTAACCCTCGGCGCCGTATTCGCAATCTTCATCATCCAGCGATGACGCTCATGAAGCTATTCAGAGGTATGACGTACTTCCCGCCCTGAAATCAGGGTCCAGCCGCGCTGCGCTATGACCGCATCCAGCCTCGCCCGACCACTCCGATTCCAAGACCCTAGCAACAACGGCCATCGTAACTCGCTCTTGCATGGAACAAGCCACACCAATGCCGTTGTGACAAGGTAAAAAGCTGTTAGGGCACGTCATGCGCCACGACTCATGTACCAGGGCACAAGCTTGTCCGGGTCCCTGCATGACGTGAGATAGACGATCGCAGCCAGATGCAGGGCGCTGGGCATGGTAGAACTTGATTTCAGGGACTTGGAGGGAATGAGATTGCGTGGACTGGGTTTGGGTCCTTTGGGAGGGGGTGGTATAAGATGGGGGGTTATAGCACGCCTTTGTGTATTCACATCACAACACCATCCAATCTATTATAAGCTATCAATCCTAAGAGCTTCCAACTCTACAGCATAACCCTATCTCTACCTCAACCAAACCAATCCTACCAAAACACCTTTCAGCAATCATGCCTCTCGCCCGCCGCGCCGCTCCTCGTACCACTACTCGTGCTCGCCCGTCCCTGAAGACCCGCCTGCTGGGTGGACGCAAGACTCGCACCAAGCGCGCACCCGCGACTACCGTCACCACTACCACGACTACCAGGACAACTCGCACAACTGGTGGTCGTCACGGTCACGCTACTACTGCGGCCCCAGTCCACCACCACAAGCGTCATGCTACCATGGGTGACAAGGTCAGCGGAATGATGATGAAGTTGAGGGGTTCTTTGACTCGCAGGCCAGGTCTCAAGGTAAATAATCGTTCTTCTTAATGGAATGTCTTTTACTGACATTATATAGGCTGCTGGTACTCGCCGCATGCACGGTACTGACGGTCGCAACGCCCGCCGTGTGCACTAAGCCTCCCTATGATGGAGGCAGTGAGCACATTTCCTTTATTGTTAGCATGACGATGAGCGTATGATGAGTGTACGATATGGCATGGAGATACCCGATGTTCGAGCGTTTAGCACTTAATGAATCTTATCAAGATCCAACTTCATCACTTTCAGTTCAATCCATGTGTTGAACGCTGTGTGTTTTGATCGTGATCAACAGCTATATGTGACTACTCAATGAGCTAAGCCTTTCTTGGGTCATCTCTGCTTACTCCTACTCCCATCGGCTCGCATGTCCCCGCTATGCGTGCTTATGCAGCAACATACAAGATATTTAGGAACGCGTGATGTACTGACACTCTGTCAGCTACATCCAGCCATCTCTAGACTCAGTCCTCTTGGGGCGCACGGTAGCCGTCAGGACCTCGCAGAATCTTCTCACGGAGATCCGGTCGACCGAGCCAGGATATGTACCATGTAGGCTGACCATGCTTGATGCGACACTTTGTATCCCAGCGACCTCCAACAGACTGGTTGTGTTTCTCATACTCGTCGTCCAGGTTATCTCCGTGAGGTTTGCTACGATCCATACAATCAAGGCACATGCCATTGAAGTATCCGAGCGTGTTGGACATCGCCTTGAGGACGGTGCTCTCCCAGTCGATGCTGCGGGAGCGATTGCACTTCGCAGTGTACGCGTAATCGAAAGCCTTGAGGCGACGTACGACCTGACCGATACTGGAGTAGTTGAGGACATCGTCGACTGGCCAAGCATCGCACTTAGTGAGGGCTAGTTGGTAGCGACCGATAGTGGCATCCCAGCAGGAGCACAGCGAAGTCTCGGAACGAAGGATTCTGCCGACGCGCGAATAGAGGGACTTATGAAGAGAGTTACGGAGGCCTCCGCGGGCATGATTCAGAGGACCTGTCAATCAATATCGGCATTAGGAGTTTTCTAGTACATGCGTGTAGATGGGTAGAAAAGACAGGAAGAGACTTACCGACAAACATGCGCTCGTTAATATGGAGGTGCTTGGGACCCTTGAAACCTTTCGGCGGACGCTCCTTGACGTGTCCAACGTGCTCATAGGCGAGGTACTTGGTGACGCGCGCATAGCCGACAGCATGGTCGAAGATATAGCAAGGGTATGCGAGGGCTCGAGCAGTCGGAACGGTCAGGTCGACTTTGGCCATCTTCTTCTCGTACCACTTGTTGAACCAAGGCCCCAAAGTCTCTTTGATGTTGCCTTCTTGACGGGTGTCCCACAGCGATATCGCATGCCAGACTCCCACAAGCGAGACCTATCAAGCTGTTAGCACGAATAATAAGATGTCTCAGGACTGCGTTGGCAAAGCATAGCAAGGGAGCTACATACTAGTAATAAGTTAGCAAGATATCTTGAGAGCTATTCGTGGCGGCTACTCTACCCTTGAAGAGACCCAACTCTTCCAGTCGCTGTTCGGGGAGCTCGTGGAGATGGGCGAGCCAGACGAGAGTACCCTCCTTGTTCTCACCGTCGTAGTCGGATTTGGCGTCACCACCAAAGGTAAGCTCTGTCTTGTCCTTGCTAGCTTCGAGGAGAGCCTTCAGGTAAGGTGACTTCGTGCAGGTATCTAGACTGACGAGCAGGTCTGTGACGTGTTTGATGCCATCGTCATCGACCGAGCCGATGATGGTAATGCACAGATCAGACTGCACTAAATGTCAGCTAGAAGTCTACATTGCCTGGATCTCTCGGCGAGCTTCGTCTTCATGACTATTGTAGACTGCAGGGCACAGGTGAAGGTCGCTTACCAAGCCAGCTTCGGTCGTCAGCACGATGTCCTGATCTTGGACTAGGGATACTGCCGGTCCTTTGTGGGCGGTGAGTCCTGGCATCGTGGGCGATTTGCTGATGCGACGATTGTATCCGAGAGAGTCGCAGCTTGAAAATCGGAACGTGTGTAAACACAATAGATAGATAGAGCAACGCTTGGCGTTGCCGCTAACAACACGCTCTCATGTGACTGGCTAGAGCAAAGGGCAGCAAAGCCCACACCACCGAGCACAGTTGACTAGAAACTTCGGCGAACCCTGTTCTTCCAAATCTACCACTAGGTATCAAGTGCGCTGAAGGCATGCGATATGTTTGACACTGGTACGAGCATACCTCAACGCTGCAAATATTTGTAGGGACTTTGCCTTATTGCGTACAGCTCAAGGATGGGTTGTATAGATATGTCATAAATAGAGTAACATGATGACTTGAGGAGATACTAGGTAAGAGATTCGAGGAGAGCTTTGATATCGCGACTGCACAAGGAAAAGATAAGACATAGAGGCTCACGTCAATCAAGAAAAAGACCGAACAGGCCTGCAGCCTACATTAACATGTAAACCTACTAGACAAGTGACCTAGCGTCAATGTAGGCTTTAGACCTGTTCAGTTTTTTCTTGTATGAGGTGGGCTTGTACTCCGTATCAACTTAATGGCCTGTGCTTCACGGCCATGTCCGAGTAGAATGACGAGAGGCAGCCAATGAAGCAATACGCCGTGTATCGTACCATATAATGGTAAAATGAGCTAGATCCATCCCAGAAAGACGCGTATTGTGTAGTACTCTGGAGCCAATCCAATTGTGCAAGGGACGGTCCGTTGCTGGCGCTCAGGTGTTTTCGCGGTCTTCTCGAGTAGTATTACATCAGAGATGTTATCTCATAAATATGCTGCGCGTAAGGTGTATGATTTATGTTCGTGTTGATGAAAGTAATGATGAAGTCGACGACGAGCAAGTCCAGCCAGGCCATGCCCCACTAGCGCGATCATGCAAACCATGCAAACATCATCACCACCGAATCCACTGATCTCATCCACGCATCTCCAAATCCACCGAATTGGGGTTCCACCACAACACAATGCCTCCTCCACGGCTTTCCCCAGCGCTACTTCGTGCGCGACCGCAAGCGAATTACCAATGTCTCCGCCGCATCGCACCCTTCCGCCGCGCATCAACCACACCACCGCAAAGCGACATAAAGCCCGTCGTACCCTGGAAAACACCCACAAGTGTCTGGTCACCCGAAAACCTCATACCCCCACCCAAAGATGGCGAGATACTGCTTGAGCGCCGGCCAAACCGCGCATTACCACCGTACGTCCACCCTTACCCAGCACCCATCCCAAACCCATTGACCCTCCATCTACACTTCGTCTTCGCAACAATCCACTAACAACCCCCCTCCAGAGTCCCACCCCTAATATCCCCGCAAATCCTCAAAACCATGCCCATATTCATCCTCGCCATGACCGCCTGCCTCTTCGCCTTCTTCAACTACCAAAAGCAAGAATCCTCCGTCGTAACCGCAACCCTCTACGCGCTGCGCACAAACCCGCTCGTGCGCGAGCAGCTCGGCGACGAAATCTACTTTGCGAGTAAATATCCTTGGATCAAGGGCGAGATCAACCAGTTGCATGGGCGCATCGAGATCAGCTTTTGGGTCAAGGGGACGAAGAGGGCGGGCGAGGTCAGGTTGACGTGCAGGAGGAGGGGAAGGGGTGGGCTGTATTATACGAAGGAGTATAGTTTGACGTTGGAGGATGGGACGAGGATGGAGCTTTATGATCCACAGGGGAATGCTATTGATCCGTTCCAGGCGATTGCTGTGGAGGAGTAGAACAAGAGGTGGATGGCGAGGATGCCGTGGGTGTTATGGGAAGAACAGCAGCTCTGATCTACGAGGGGTGTGGATAGCTAGGGACTGGACAATGCGAAGACCAACAGCTCGACATGTTCTGGCTGTTGGAAAGCACTTTCGCGAAGCGCCAAGCCAGGAAAGATCAGCGAACACTCACGCTGTGTATCATATGTAAATATACGCACGCATCACATATCACTGAGATGTAATGAGAACCAAGTCATTGAATAGCAATACTGTATATTGCTAAGAGAGGAGTATATGCTAGTAGGAACCCCAGAAAAGAAAGTAGCGCTTCCAATGAAGGACAGCTCGCTCGACAGATAGGCGTCTTTCTGGAGCGTCAATGATAGTAGTCTCAATGTGCCAAACGCCAATGCCGTGTGTAGCAGTATGCTGATGTAACAACTTAAAGAAAAGAAGAAAAAGAAAATGGTATCATAGTAATCGTACTGCCTCCCCACAACCTCATCCCCGACCCCGACATCCCTCCAAACCCAGTTTACCTAGAACTTCTCGTAATCCGCCTCGGGCCTCCGAACGCTAGGATGATGGGCCAGATTCGGCTTAACAAGATGAGCGAACTGCGGGTTGACGTTCAACGGATAGCTAATCTCAGGCATGCGCGCAGTCTCCTCCTCCTGCTCCTCGCGCTGGCGCTGCCAGAACTTCTTCCGTGCGGGCTCGCCCGACGTGGTGCGTGAGTAGATGGAGCTGGAGGGGCGGTGCGAGAAGAAGCTGGGTTTAGCTGGTGACTGGCTGTGGTAGGAGGGGAGGAAGGACTGGCGGGCGTTGCGGAAGGCGCGGAGGGGACTGAAGTCGAATTGCGAGAGGCGGTTTGGGTCTTCCTTGGTGGGGGAGGGGACTTGAGGGGAGCCGCAGTCGACGGGTGGGGTGCCTGTGCGCATGGGTGGTGGGCTGTTGTTGAAGTTGCTGCGGGAAGAGGTGCTGCCTGTGTGGTGGGTGGTTATGGTGAAGGCTTTGTGCTTGGGGTCGTATTGGGATTGCGTCTCGGCGTCCTCGTGGAGGGTCATGGCTCCTCGAGAGCGGACCATGCGGGCGGTGATCCGGCGAGACTTGTCGCGGAAGACGAAGCTCGCGACGATGTTGAAGAAGCCGATGACAATGGCTAGGATGCCAGAGGCAACGAGTAGGCGCCAGAAAGGTAGGGTGAGCGACTCTTGGCTTGTGGCCTCCTTGTTCATGTTACCGAGCATGTTGAGCCCGACTATCATCATCGCGCAGCCTAGAGTGACGAAGCCGTGCGAGGGACTCAGGAGAGGCCAGTTGCGAGCGTAGAAGTTGCGGAACAGAGAGCATTCTGAGACGATGAAGAAGAGTCCTGCGATTGCCGTGATGACATGGCTTGTGGCATCGAAGAAGAAGAACTGTTGACTGTGAGCTTTTGCAAGCGTAGAGAGTGGGTTATTTGACGTACCTTGGAGATGATAAAGGTTTTCACCAGCATGACCACGCTGCTGGCGACCACGGAAGCAAGAGCAATGATGTTCAGACCGCGCAGAACGTTAAGAATGATGTAGCCCGGACCAGCCAGGTGTTCGGCTGAGAGAAGGGCCATTTTTTTCGTGTAGAGAGGGTCGTAGGATACTGAATCGTCCAAGTTCGTAGAGAGATACAATCGGTCTGTCCAGCAGTCGCGTCGAGCGTAGGGGTAAAGAAGAGAGAGAGCGTATAGATTGAACAAGTTAAGTTTACGAAGATAAGAGTAAAAGGGAGTGTCCCACGCCGTCAAGGCAGCACGCCTTCTACAATAGTAACAATAACGAACAATAGAGACGTGAAGACTGAAGTAAAATGGAGAAGCAAGAACCCAAGGTGAAGGAGGAGGGGAGCCTCAGGACATAATTCGCCGCTAGCCTGACCTGCCCATAGTCGCGAACCTTACAATAGAATCCAATATCGACCATCGCGCTGGGAAAGGCTCGTCGCCTCACCTTCGAGTGGCCCAAACAACTCCAGCGACCGTGGTCGCGCCCGTACTACCGGCCCATGTGAAACGCTCCCCGCTAGACTCGGCGGGAACGGCACTGCGAGAGGGCGGCCCAGTCAATCATTTCGCAGCGAGCAGACTCGGCTGCGAAATTGTTGCAAGGCATCGTACAGGGTTAACGTGGGGTTTTGGCATCCAGCCGATGAGGCGCGGTTTGGTCGAGGTGTGGCAGTCGCGTAATGATTGGTGTTGACGCCTTGAAACGCGCTCGCGTAGCCGCAAGGGCCGTGTTTCAGAGCTAGAAACATCCGCACGCCATGGGCTGCACCACCGCGGGCGGCAAGACATAAGCGGGCCTTCAATCGTTGGTAGCCCGTCTGTCCAATGTGAGGCGCCACAGTCTGGGAGTCGTTGTTTTGGGGTGCTTGCAGTGGAGATGGAAGGCGCGAGACTGGCGGGTACATAGGGCGCCAAGCGAGGGTCTGTCAGCAACGGAAGTTTGTTCGAAGTGCGCTCCACATGCTCGTCCTTGATCAAACCATGATCGGCTTCTAGAGTCTTGTGAAGAGCCGGAGACAGAATGTTTAGTCACCACAGAAGATGTATGCGTCACACATGCCCAATCGATGGGTAAGGAAAGATCATCATATTGCAGTCCAAGAACGATAGGGTATAATGCGGTAAAAGACCATACGTGCGCCAGAGAACCGATGGTTCAGTTAATAGTGAGCTCGCCCCCAAACACTTTGCCCACTCGATATGCCTGCCGCGACCGGGGCAGCCGACCATTGACCTGTTAAGCTTGTCAGTTCACTGCTCTGTTACCCTGGAAGACTGGGTGTGGTGTCACTTACCGATGTGACGTTCCGAAAAACCAGCTCGTTGCCGTCACTGAAAGGGCGCGTATTGGCCGGAAGATTGAAGACCTGTAGCAAAGACTGATTCTCGTCGCGATCGTTCGTAGCAGAGTTGCGATCCGCCGTCGATCTCTCCGTTGTGTGGTGGGACTTCCATGCACCATCGCTTTCATCGTGGATATCCTCCCGCCCGTATTTTCGCACATGTGCCAAACGCCAGTTCGCTCCGAAGAACTGCTTCCGTGATGGCCTAGCTCTGATCTCTGCAATCTTTGCAGCCTTCTCCTCCGAAGTCATCGTCTCAATGGAGGGCGCTGTGTTGGGCGAGTATGCACTACGGAAGTCCGTTCCGCGTTGGGCCTCCAGATCGTCGAAAGGCGCCCTTGTCGGACGTGAGACAGTAGCACGCTCGAATGGGTTGAATCCTGGTTCAGCATCTGTAGTAACCTCCTCCACCAATAATGTCGGTAGAGAATCGTCAGTTATAGCATTCCGGCGGCTTGGTGCACTCTTGATAGCTCTGGCAGTTCTTCTCTTGGTCTGAATTGGTTGTTCATCCTGGATTTCCTCGGGCTGCATGACATTGTCCGCTACAGAACGCTGTGGTGCACTCTTCCCGGCCTTCCCGTGACCGTCCTGGGGTCCCGGTACTGAAGCCAAAGGAAGGTACTCGTGGTACTCTTCTTCGTATTTCGCCCTATTGGCTGTGCTGGTGAAGTTGTACACAATCCGTTCATATGGCCGTCTTGAAGGCTTCACGCCGTAGAACTCAGGTTGAAAGGAGAGAACGGACTTAACACTCTTTTCCCAGCCGCCTTGACCCTTTTTCAAGTGGGAGAACCTCAAAGCCAACCAGTCGATTATCTCCAACGCGGTCATACCTGTGCCGTTTGCACACACCAGGGCTATCCTAGCTAACTCGCGGTTTGTGCGACGTTTCGTTGATATAGACGGACCTGAGTGTGCTTCGATTGGGCTTTCAGAGATATTGGGATCTCCTTCAACCGTCTCATTCGACTTTGAAACCGCTGACTCTTGTTCCATGGCCGCTGCAGGGGCAGATCGATCCGGCAAACCATTTGTAGAAGGATGCTTAGACGAGATGTGCGTACCCACTTCAATAGGTTCAGAAACAGTGGATGCCGGATTCCAAGCTTCGTCTTCTCCCAGCAGATCTGAACTATGTGTTGAGCCGGTGTGAAAAACATGCGGACCGGACGTTCCTGCTAAGTCGTCGAGATCTGACGTCTCAGCGGGTTGGACAGAGCGCTCTCGCGGCTCATTGACCTGTGGTACTGAAGCGCTGTTGGACGATGAGCTTTTTGGTCTTATCTCGTTGGGTCTTGACATAGTCTTCTGGCCAAGAGTTTCAGCAATCGACGTTACTTCTATCGGCGCACTCTGCTCAAGTGAGGCTTTTTGTGACGTGATCAAGGCATCTGGAGCTGGGGTATCTGCGGAGGATAAGCCAGGCAGCGCATTATCACGAACCTTCCCTATATCCGGCAGGATCTTTGCCCGATCTGGGTCGAACCAGGACAAGGGGCTGGTCTTGGCCGTTGTTGAACCAGGCTTGTCCTCTGGAATGGGCGGAACATGTGTTGAGGAAACTATTTCCACTTCATGACTACCTAGTCTTGCGGCTGATGAATGAATGATCGAATTTGACGAGCTCGTTGGTAGGAGTGATGCATGACGACGAGCGGTGTCGACATCCGGAGTCTCGGGTATCTCTTGTCGGCCCGTTTCTGCAATACGCGATTTTGTGCGACAGCCGGGACTATACATCGATCAGACTTGTCTGCAATAAAACATGCACCTACGTACCACTGAGCATCTTTCTCTCCGGCCTTGAATAATGCGGTCTGTTTTCGACATCCCGAGCAAAGAGCCGTGAAGGGGACCTGGTTTTGGGTGTGGCTCGGATCATCGAGGGCCGATGCATCCTCATCATCTTGCGTAGAGGAGTGTTGTTGGGAGACACGGGCGTTAGGGAGGTTTTCTGATAAATGCTCGGGTATCGAACTGTCCAACTGGCTCGAAGGTTGTGATGGTGTGTTCGGAACCTCTGTGCGCTCGAGCAGCATTGGTTCAAGTGGCCGAGAGGAGCCCAAAACATCCTTGGGCTTATTGAGATTGACTGATGTAGCATCACTGGGAGTGGTTAGAACGATCTCAGGCTCCACACGCTTTTCAGGAACAGCCTCTGGGACACGATCTGGTGGCACGGCATTTGGAGCTCGGTGGGCGAATCTCGGTTTCAACAATTCTCTCACGACAGAGTGACTAGCGGGGGCCGGTGCTAAGGACACGCTAGAAGGTTTACGTGTTCCGATGTCACTCAAGCATGCGGAGCATCGCCACTGTAGTCTGTTTTCTTTAGCCTTTATTCATCATGAAGGTGTGAGCGCCTTACGGATTAGTGCCTGGGGAGAGCGGAGGCTTTCGACAGCTATCATGGTATGATCTAGAGCAACCCGAGCATGCGACTATCGGGTTATAGCTCGTGGCACTGGATTTATCACAGATGAGACAGGTAGCTTTAGGCAATGAACCGGACTTCGAGGGCTTTCTTGATTGAGATACATGGCGCCTTCCTGAGATATCGCGGGCGTTCCGGTTTACATGTGGTTGAGGAGCAGTTGGTGCTGGGAACGAAATGGAGACAGGTATTATGCCCGCGTTCCGGTTGCTTTGCGCAGTCGAGGTGGCTACAACGTGTTCATTAAAGCTATAGTACTCGTCAGTATAGCTAAGTATTCCTCAACATCCTCCGTACCTGTGCGTGATTGCGCTAGGGTCAGTCGAAAGACCTGCCTTTCGAATCGTCGAGTTGGGCTTGCCGGATGTTGTACGTTGACGCTTCAATGGAGGCGGTGATATCACACTCTTTCGGCGCGGCTGCGCGTGACTTTGGCTCAATGTGGGAGGCTTCTCTGAGACTTCCTTGTCGACAATGCCAGGCCGATCATGATGTGGTAGCTTGAGACGAGGTTCAGAAGGCGCCTGTTGTTGGCTCTCATGATGTTCCATTTGGAATATGGGACGGAGGTAGAAGCTAGTACCTGCAATAGTACATGAATGTCAGCGTGTAATTTTAGATTATCATTAGAAAAGTCGAGTGACAACGAACGGTGTGGATCAGTTCTCTTCAGTTTGTTTTTTACATGGCAGCATCTCGCTGCACTGGAGGCTTCCGCTTTGTTTCTTCAACGGGCAAGCACGCGCAAACAGTGAAGGCCGCGACATACTAGGCCACGCAGCAGGCGCAAAGGCAAACCATCTCAGTGTTCTCAGCGATCTAACCTTTTACCAATGGTCATCATGAAATAAAGGATCCGCGTCAGTTGTCAGTGCATGGTCACTTACTTGCTGTGTGGTTCAATCCGCTGACCCGACTTGGAATAGAGTGGGTTTAGTCCAGAGAGACGCGTCTATGACAAGGTGCCGCTTTCGCGCGACATACGGGAAATGACGATGTGAGAACAGCCTACGAGCGGCCATGCGGAGTTTCTGATTTCTCATGCGTGTGGGTGAGACAACGATGCGAGGCGGCAAGTAAAGGCGAGAGTGCACCGATTGTTGTGTCGTCCGGTGTTGAGGACGGAAAGAATCAAGGGCTCCAGGGCTGTGCGTTGAGCGTGGATCACGCTATCACGTGCCGATGATCCGGTGGGGCAGGCGCATCTGGCCTCTACGTGCACTTGCATGTGCTTGCTGTACAGATTCACCAAGGTTACAGCAGCGCATTATCCCAAGCCGCTGCTATGAATTTTCTCAAGTCAGCGGTCGCATCTGCGATATCGCAAGGCCCTGCCTTTGGTTACACATTTGGGGATCGGGTCGATTTGAACGACTCCATCTGGACACTGCACAACGGCACAAAGCGAGTATGGCCCGGAGGTCTGCCTATGCGCGAACACTTGCTAACGTACGCCTGCTAGGAAGACGGCTCGAAATGTAGTATCTTCTCCTTCGACATAACCGCCAACAAGTCGCGACTGCCCCTCGCTCGCAATGCGCTCCGCAAACTACGGACCCTGCGTCATCCAGGAGTAGTAAAGGTCTTGGACACCGTTGAGACGGAGACATATATCTATATCGCGACCGAACGACTAAGCCCACTCAGCTGGCATGTTAAGAGGAAGAGTCTGACAGAAGAGACTACGAAATGGGGGCTACACAACATCGCGAAGACGCTCAAGTTCGTCAATGCCGATGCTGCGTCGATACACGGCTGCATCCGCCCGGCATCCATATTCTTCAGCGAAAGCGGCGAGTGGAAACTTGGCGGCTTCGATGCGCTGAGCTCTGTGAAGGAGGACGATTCCATAATACCGACCTATGGCGGTCTCATACCGGATGCGGGACGGTACATGGCTCCCGAGGTTTCGAAAGGAGGGTGGGAGGTCGTCAAGCAGAACCCGACGCATGCTGTAGATGCATACAACTATGGCATCCTTATCTTCGAGGTTTTCAACGGCGGCTACAACAGTAGCGACCAGCTAGGGCAAATGAAGAGCATTCCACCAAGCATGCACCAATCATACAAACGCCTCCTCAACCCAAACCCTAAGTCGCGTATGAGCGTGGGCCAGTTTTTGGATCAGGGAAAGCGGATCGGAGGCTTCTTCCAAACACCATTGATTCAAGTGACGGACGACATTGAGAATCTGGGACTGAAAGCCGAGGACGAGCGGAATGAGCTACTCGGGTAGGTGATTCGAGAATCGATCTCCAACCAGTATGCTGACCGATCATAGGAAGCTCGATGCGGTCGCGGACGACTTCCCAGCGGATTTCTTTAAGATGAAGGTACTTCCTGAACTACTGAAGTCTGTCGAGTTTGGAGGCGGAGGTGCCAAGGTATTCAGTACTGTCATGCAAATAGGACAGAAGCTTTCCGACGACGAGTACGAAACTCAAATCACACCGGTTGTTGTACGGCTTTTCGCAAACCCAGATCGAGGGATACGGGTCTGCTTGTTAGACAATCTGCCGCTTATGATCGACCATTTACCTCAGAAGCTTGTGAACGATAAGATCTTTCCGCAGATGGTAAGCGCGAATTCAATTTTTTGAACGATATACTAACATCACCAGGTGACTGGCTTCTCGGACATCGCACCGGTAGTGAGAGAACAGACAGTGAAAGCTATTCTCACTGTGGTACCCAAGTTATCAGACAGAACGGTGAATGGCGAGCTTCTTCGACATCTAGCAAAGACGGCAAATGACGAACAGCCTGGCATCCGGACCAACACTACAATCTGTCTAGGAAAGATTGCGCGGAACTTAGGAGCGAGCGTATGTCTTGATCTATTCGACGTACAAAACCGACGCTAACATATTGACAGAGCCGAGCCAAAGTTCTCGCAGCCGCTTTCTCTCGCTCGCTGCGTGATCCGTTCGTGCACGCTCGAAACGCCGCTCTTCTTGCGCTGGCCGCAACAGCCGATCTCTTCACTGAAGATGATTGTGCGACCAAGCTCCTTCCCATCATGTGTCCTTCATTGGTAGACAAGGAAAAGCTCATTCGCGATCAAGCACAAAAGAGCGTTGACATCTACATCGCACGGATCCGCAAGTTCGCTGCCACAATGCCGGACACCGTACTGCCATCACCAGGTCTTGCCGCTGGCGGGGGACCTACGCCACGGATTGGAACACCTGCGAACGATACATCTTGGGCTGGCTGGGCTATCTCAAGTTTCACAAACAAGCTAGCAACTACAAGTGGAGAGATGCAGGCCAACTCGACAACCAATGGAGCAGCGGATCAAAGGTCGTCCTCCGTACCACCAGCTATCACAGCAACCAGCAAACCGCCGGTCCCTGTAGCAACAAAGCCAGGAATGACTCTTCATAGCGCGAAGAGTACCGCATCAATTCCTACCATCAAATCGCCGGACCCAGCAGCAGCCTTTGATGACGGGGAAGAAGACTTCAACAACGATTGGGGTGGCTTCGCTGACGAAGAGGAAAAGCCGCAAGACGAAGAGGACCCATGGGGTACGCCAGCCGTATCAAAGCCAGCATCTACCACGTCATACGATGATAAGGGCGAGCCTGATTTCGCGGGATGGTTGGCAGCTCAATCGAACGCGAAGAAGCCCACGAAGAACGCTCTTCCAAAGGGTCTCACTAAATCAGCTACGCCAGCAGCAAAGGCCGCTAGACCGGCAGTAGGAAGCAGGTCGAGCACGACAGGGACGACGAGAAAGGTCATCGTGCCGCCTAAGAAAGAGGTCAAGAAAGAAGAGCCGAAAGCTGAAGAAGAAGAGGAAGGATGGGGTGATGCCTGGGATTAACAAGGTGTCTCGCGAATGATGTCGGTTATTCAGCATAGCGACGGCGTCTTTGAGATGGGTTGCACCTCATAGATCTCATTGCAAGATCAAGATACTAGTTTTAGAGATTACAATCTTAGGGATACATAATGTTACATATGACGGCATTTGTCGAGCTTTATGCTTTCTTCTCTTCCTTTTCTCGCTTGCCGAATGTGTAGGCTAGACCGCAACCTGCTACGTTGATCGCGCAGAGAGCGAGTGAGCCTCCTCTTACTATGCCGCGAGCGCTGAGCTTGTTCTTGATGCCCTGTTTTTGGTTAGATGTTGCCACTCCCAACCCAATCCAATGAAGAAATCCTTCCACGTGAAAAACCAATTGAAACATACCTGACTTCTCCGCATGGCGAGTAATGCATAGAGTCCACTCCATGCAGCCGTGATTCCGGCAGCATCGGTCTTGTAGTTGCTCAAATTCAGGTAGGAAGAGAAGAGCAAGACGGGTGTAAACGTCATGGGAAAAAACTGGAACGGGCGAGCATGTTGGGCTGTGATTAGGGTGGCGAGGAGTGTTGGCGGTACGGAGTTTTCTGTGTAAAAGCGATTGAGTTAGTGACCTTGCCTCGATAGGTATACAAGACAATGTGAGGCACGTGCGACGAGGTGAATCAGGAAGTGACAGGATAGACGTACCTCCCCAGTTCCTCAGCGATTGCAGCATGGAGTCTTTAGGTTGTTCGGGCATCGTGGAATTCGTGTATACTATAGAAGTGCGTAAGTGAATTGACTGATGGGTGAATATGTCCGGTGCTCAGGAACAAATGCGCGCAGAAGGGTACATGGGTTGAGATTGGGTGAAGACCATGACGTTGGTCCGGCAAGTGGACCGCCCGCCCGTGCCAACCCAGCACATGGAAACTGGCCTCCGGGACTCGCGAACTTCGACAGACAACAGATAACGCTCTAACGACTAATACAACCACAACCCCGTCACGGGACGACATTCACGTCGACGCATACTTATCGCCATCACCGCCGCATTATCACCAGCCGTCCACACCTGCGCATCGGCCTCCCACCCCCACCGCTGCCTGCCCCGGCAGCACAATCTCCCACCACAACACACCGATACCCCACAAACCAACTCTCGCACACCACACAATGTCGGGCAAAACCTCCGGCTCAGACGCCAAATCGCGAGACCACCACGACGGCAGCGCCGGCCGAGCCTTCACGGTGGAGCAAAAAGCCGCCGTAATACGCATCAAATCATGCGCGCCAACCGCCTACTACAAGATCCTCGGCCTGGAAGAAGTAAAAGCCACCTGTTCAGACTCGGACATCAAAAAAGCGTACCGCAAGCTCTCTCTCCTCACGCATCCGGACAAGAATGGGTATGATGGCGCGGACGAGGCGTTCAAGCTGGTCAGCAAGGCGTTCCAGGTGCTGAGTGATCCGGACAAGAAGAAGAAGTACGATCAGTTTGGCGGGGATCCAGATGCGCGGTTTGATCCGAGGGCGCATGCGAGTGCGAATGGAGGGGGTGGTGCGAGTCCGTTTGGGAATGGGTTTGCGAGAAGAGGGGGTGGGTTTGAGGAGGAGATGACGCCTGAAGAGTTGTTTAGACAGTTCTTTGGGGGCGCGTTTGGGGGGCCTTTTGGTACGTTTTCCTTTGCCCAGAAACCTCGGTCTCGAAGTCGTGGTCTACACTGCACAACAGGAACAACAAGAGGACGATGACAAACTAACAGACCACAGGCGGCATGGACACAGGCCCAGGCTTCGTCTTCAACCTCGGCGGCGGCCCCGGCGTCCGCGTCCACCAATTCGGCGGTGGCCGTCCCCGCAGACGCCCCGGCACCGCCGTCCCCCCCGGCAGCGAAGGCCAACAAAACCTCTCCTCCGCCTTCGCCAACCTGCTCCCCCTACTCTTCCTCTTCGTCCTCCCCCTCCTCTCCTCCCTCTTCTCCGGCTCAACCTCCACATCCGCAAGCCCCAACATCGTCTTCGAAACACCACGCTCACCCAACACACTCAAGCGCGTATCCACACGGATAAAGATAGATTACTACGTCGATCCTAAGGAAGTGCATGAATACACGCCGAAGAAGTGGCGCAAGTTGGATGATATAGCCGAGAACCAGTATGTGCATATTACGAATACGAGGTGTCAGAATGAGAGGGTGAGGCAGAGGAGGGCAATGGAAGAGGCACAGGGCTGGTTCAGTGTCGACCAGGAGGCTATGAACAAGGCGCGGAATATGGAGTTGAAGAATTGTAATAAGTTGAGGAAGTTGGGTGTGGATGTTTATTAAGTTAGGAGGTGGTTGGGATGAATGCGTTCTGATTTCGATGAGGGATAGACTTTGTCGTACGTTCAGCTGTACGTATCTTGATGTTGGAGGGTGGGAGGAGAGGTTCTTAGAGGGAGTGGTTCCGGGGATATAATTAAGTCTCAGATGGACGCATGGCGCATAGAGGCGTATGGTAGCATCGACTGCGCATCCAGGCGCAGGATTCCCTTCTTGAGCGAAGTTACTCTATTCCCGTTCGCGTTCAAATATACATCTATCCATACTCATCGACATCATGTCTATACCCCAATCCAAGTCAACTAATCTTACATATATACAAATCTATCCTACAACACACATCTCTCCCCTGTGTTTGGTCCCTAAAAACCCCAGAACCTTGCTATCCTCATCTTAACCCCCTCCCAACTATTCAACTTAGGCCTAACATCCAGATAAAAATTCAACGCCTTCCCCACCTTCCCCTCATCCCTCCCCGCATAAAAGTCAATAACATACTCAACCTTCGTCCCACACCGATCCACCACCCAATCGTGTCGATCAAACGGCGGCTGGTACCCCATTAGACTCTTCCACCGCGCCCGCGGCGTTAAACTCGTGCTTAACCCAGAGAAACTCGCCAGTTTAGGTCCGCCGCATTTCTCAGCGCCCCGCCCGCTTTCCCACGTCTTGATCTCGTGCCACGCGCGTTCGTTGACGGCGTTGTGGATGGGCACTATGGTGCGCATGTCTGGGGCGGACGGGTCGTACGACTTGCGGCGCATGGCGTCGAAGAACATTTGCTCGGACGGGTAGATCCAGTTTCCGGTTTTCTTGTCCGAGCCTGTGTCGCGCTCGCTGTTGGCGGGGCGCGCGTCTGGTGCTGGTGTCGCTGCGATTTGGTCGGGGAGGGCGCGTGGTATTGTGCTTACTTCGCGGTCGGTGCCGAGGCGTATTTGCGAGAGGATGCTTGTGCTGCTTGGGGGTGGGGAGGTGGTGCTTTGGTCGAGGGAGGAGGAGTCGCAGGATTGCTGGACGGCGGATTGGGAAGGTGCTGGCGCGGCGGCGGCGGCGGGTGTTGGGATGGGTGTGCTATGGGGATTTGGTGGTGTGGTGCCGTTTTGGGCGCGGGCTTGGGCGAGCCATGCTTCGCGTGTCTTGTGGTCGACGGGGCAGGCGGCTGCTGGGTCGTCTTGCGAGGACATTGTGGTGGAGATGTGTGAGGTTGGGTTTGTCGGGTTCCGAGAAACTCGGGATGGTGACGGAAGCCATCGAGAAATGTTGGGCACGGGCCTTTGCGGGAATCAAGTGGTTCTGATTGGCTGGCCTTTGACTACCGCACTCCACCGCTTTGGACAGCGTCGAAGAGCGTATCTTTCTACAGCCGGAGTATAATTTGTAGTAGACGGCCAATTTCCAAGATTGAACCTGTCTAACCTGCCATCGCGCAAGTAATTCCGCTGTCTCGAGTCACCGTCCTAGATCCGCGCTTTCTAGACCGCATCCAACTAGACCCTGCATATAAACATTAAACCCCACCAAGCCCCCTTGACTTTCACCGCTACCCTCAGTGTTTTGCTTCTTTCCCTCCCTTCCTTCTCCTATAGCAAACGTCAAAATGTCCGACATCCACCGTGCCAGCACCACCGCCCCGGTCAACATCGCGGTAATCAAATACTGGGGAAAGCGCGACCCCAAGCTCAACCTCCCCACCAACTCCTCCCTCAGCGTCACCCTCGCGCAGTCCGACCTCCGCACCCACACCACCGCGTCGTGCTCGTCTACCTACCCGAAAGAAGACACGCTTCTCCTAAACGGCCAATCGCAGGATGTTTCTGGTGCTAGGACACAAGCATGCTTCAGGGAGCTGAGGGCACTGAGGAAGCAGCTCGAGGAGAAGGACTCTAGCCTCGCTAAACTCGCCGACCTGCCTCTGCGCATCGTTTCCGAGAACAACTTCCCCACCGCTGCTGGATTGGCTAGTTCGGCTGCTGGTTTCGCTGCTCTTGTCCGCGCAATTGCAAACCTCTACGAGCTCCCCTCCTCGCCAACCGACCTCTCCCGTATCGCAAGGCAGGGCTCTGGCTCCGCGTGCCGATCGCTTTTCGGCGGATATGTAGGCTGGGAACAAGGCTCCGCTTCGGATGGCAGTGATAGTGTTGCTTTCCAAGTTGCGCCTGCGAGCCACTGGCCCAACATGCGCGCTGTTATCTTGGTTGTTAGCGCAGCCAAGAAGGGTGTGTCGAGTACCAGCGGTATGCAGATCACTGTTGCTACATCCAGCCTCTTCCAGTCAAGAGCCACAGAGACTGTCCCAAAGCGTATGAAGGAGATGCAAAAGGCTATCCAGGACAAGGACTTCGAGGCTTTTAGCAAGCTTACTATGATGGACAGCAACTCTTTCCACGCTACCTGCCTTGATACCTTCCCTCCGATCTTCTACCTCAACGACGTTTCCCGTGCGGCTATCAAGGTCGTTGAGAGCATCAACGCTGCGGCTGGCAAGATCATTGCTGCGTACACCTTCGATGCGGGCCCAAACGCTGTTGTATACTACCTTGAAGAGAACGAAAAGGAGGTTGCTGGTCTGTTCAAGCAGATCCTAAACGAGAAGGACGGATGGCAAGGCGAGAGGGGTCAAGCTGTTCAGGCCAACGCCGATGCGCTCGAGAAGGTCAAGTTTGACGCCGGTCCCGCAATTACTTTCTTGGAGGAGGGTGTTAGCAGAGTCATCTTGACGGGTGTTGGTGAGGGTCCAGTCAAGACTGAAGAGAGTTTGATTGATGAGAAGGGCGAGCCTGTCAACAGCGCATAGAGCGCTTATTACTACCTAAACGCCGAATGTTGAGTAGATACCCGTATATAGAGTAGTGCCAGTCAGGCAGATGACAACCGAGATAATGATCACCTTCGATCCTCCATGTTTTTTTAAGCAATCTCATCATGTTGAGATCCTTCTCCTAGTGTAGCCGTCTCAATACAAGCTTCTTGGGGTCAAGCCATGATTTGGAAGGACAGAAACCCTTGTCACCATCTTTCGCATGGTCATGATAGGTACAGTAGTCCATGTTGAAGATGCCCGAAGCCTCATTGCCACCTTTCTGGCGTTCAAAACTCACCCTCTTGAAGAAACGTACCAGAAACTCCTTCGGCAACTTGTTTGCCATGCTCGATGCTTCGACAGTATCATCTGCAGATGGCCCATCCATGTAATATCTATCCGCGAGATAGTCCAGAAGAGGGTCGGCTGATGGTAGATTGTCGAATGCGTAGATGATTTGATGGATGCGCCAAGCGGCCGATCTGATAATCTGAGATCCCATAACGATCCTCCTGTTCATGGTTGTCCGCAATGCTGATACCGCAAACCTATCTGCAAATACGTAGAGCTTGATATGCCAGTCATTGTCGTTGATGGGGAAGCCGTTCGCGTATACAATTTCGGGGGCGGGAAGAGCCTGGGTATACAGCCACTCCAGGAATAGATTGAAGACGCCAGGCTCAATGTCGACAAGCCGTACCACTCCGTCTTCACTCTCTCTCCATGACCCACTCAGTGCTTTGGTGAAGTAATCCGAGTAGTGTGTCAAAAAGAGCCTCTGGACATGGTATTTGATCTTCTCTGGGCTGACTTCGATGACCACGTTGACGGGAGCGCCTCGTTGTGCTGCGACACTGGAGGTATATTAGATCTCATCCACATACTAATGGCGGTTGCATACCTGTGATGTAGTGGCCCGGTCTTCTGGAGAGCTGGTCCGGCCTTAGGGATGAGGCGCTGCATTTCGAACGATGAGGGTTGGACTGTGATGGGAATCAGGAAAGTAGCAAGAGAGGCGGTGCGTCGTACTTACCCTCGTCGAGTCCCAGGTGGCGATATCCGGTTGAGGCCCTCTCTTCAGCAGCCCGGATAGCGTTGTGAAGGTTCGCGAACATACGACCGGCGTCAAGATAGAGACGTCAGCTGGAACTCAGTTGTCGGAGGTTGTGTGGAGTGAGAGAAAGTTTCGTAGCGCGGCTTCTCGTTGAGGTGAGTCCTGGCCAGACACGCACGTGGAGGAAGGAGCGAGCAACCGATACAGGAAGGACACGCAACAGTGAGAGCGGAAATGTTGAACATCAATTAAATATGACATGGCTAACATAAGTGCCACCTTATGACATAAGATAAACAACCAGACTGCACATTTGGCAAAAACACGATTCGAAAACGACAGAAATTTGCAATGAAATGCACCATGGTATAAGGTCCCCCCAAATGTACAATGCAACGCCGAAACAAGCAGAACCAACCATTACAGAGATGATTCATATATCATCTAATCCAAAACGACGGCAAGAATGATGATGACCAAAACAATGGCGAGGATGAGCAGCAGAATGCACGCCTTACTCCTTGCGCTCTTCTGGTAGTTGCTCGCCTGCTTGAGATTCACATGTGCACCTCGCGACGCGTCGTGCGTGACCTCGACATTCTCCTCGATGATGTCGAGTTGCGCACCCTGCTCGTGCACCATATGCGCAACATCACGGAATAGCTCGTTGAGTTCCCCAACCGACTGCTCGATGTTGCGGATCTCAGACTCGCGCTCGATGATCATCGACTCCTGGAAGTCGACCTCATCCTGATTTGCCAAGCGCAGCTGTTCCTGCTCTTGTTGTTGCCCAAAGTCTCCTCCCCGCTCTTCGCTTGGCGACGATACGTCTTGCAGGGCTGTGCGTGCCGCTTGTGCCGACTGCTTCTCTTTCTCTAGTGCCTGCTTCTGGAGGTGTTGGAACTCGGTGAGCGTTGCTTTGAATTCGCGCTGGAGCTTCGATTGCGTGAACTTCTGCGAGGGCTGTGGCCTGTTAGCTAACGGCTTCCATCTCAAGAACAAGGTATCCATACGCCAACATCGGGCCAGGTGGTGGTCTTCTTCAATCCCTCTCCAAGCTCTTTGAATTTCTCCGATGTCTCTTCGACGGTGGTCTTCACGCGCTCGCGCACGCGGGCGGTCTCGTGCTTAGTCCCTAGCTTGCCCGTCTCTTGCGACAGGCGGGCGACATTGCGGGTCAGGGCGAAGAGGTCGTCGGAAAGCTTGTCGGCGAAGTCGCGGAACTCTGGGTCATCGGCGTATGACGGATCGTCGTCCCTTCGCCATGTCGTGGGTTGCGATTCGAGGGCGCTGGAGCGTTGGAACGACATGGTGCCGGATAAGAGAAGCGGCACTCGATAATCTTCTAGAAGAGTGTCTGGACGATGTTTGAAGCTATGCGATCGTGTGTGGGGTTGTTGCAGCCTAGTACGCAAGTCCAATCGTGGCTACCTGGAGGTTGGTGCTCGGTGGTTCCTGCGGCGATGACGAAGGACCGCGGCTAGGGCACATGGCTCAAGGCACAAGCGGATCCCTTAGGTAAGCGTGCAGCTGTCGGCGACGAAGTGGTAGCTGCGCCGATCAACAATGTTTGTTTGACAAAGTCGGGCAGCTTTCCTTGCTGCAGTACACCAGACTGCCGCACCAGCGCGTTCGAATTACCCTTGGCGCGACGCTATCCTTCTGCTTCTTTGCTATGATATAGCCCGTTCCTCACTCATACGCTCACTCCGCCCCGAACTGTCGCAAACATGGCGCTCGCACCGCTGGGAACGCAAGTGCGCCCATACAGAGACTACCTGACGCCAGCTCTACACCGAAGATTCAACAAGGCCAGTCGATACACGCTGCTGCTATGCTATGCGATCGCGTGCTGGATGGGAGAATGGGACAATAGTAAGCGATATTGAATGAATTCCATACGCACCTGCTAACACAAACAGTGCTATGGCTGTGGTTTCCTCTAGGCCTTACTGGCATTCGAACCCTCCTCATATTTCTCTCCGCCCTTTCCATCTACGTCCTTCGCGTCGCCCAGTGGCATGTTGGCCGCCGCCAAACAGAGACCCGAGTCGAGACGTTCACAAGATACTTCTTCCGTCCTGCGACGCTGATCACGCTCGTCGCATACGCCTTCTCCGCCATGCTATTCGTGGAGACATACGTCTGGTCGCGGGGTACCCAAGCCAGACTCAACTTCATCGAGGCGGGCCGCATGCACGAGCGATTCCGGCTGAACGAGAGGCCGCTCTATCTGCGCTATCTCTTCTACCTACTATCAGCAGCACAATCTGGAGTACACTTGTGGAGAGACTACGACAAGATTGAGTTGCAGGCGATGAAGCCCAAGAAGGAGCGGGGTGACGCGACCACTTCCACCCCTGCACGACGGGGCCCCAAGCCCAGACATGTTCTTACGAGATCGCTCAAGGGCATTGCAACACAGTCTACCTTCTTAGCTTCGGTCATTGCAGCTGCCGGTTTCTGTCTTTACTACCTCGGAACCCGAAATCTGATCTGGAGCTACTACTACAGCTTCAGTCGATACCTCTGGAGCTTGTCCAAGACTTCCACACCTACAGGACTTGCTCCGTTTTTGCCTCTGTGCTTCATGTTCGTCACAGAAGGAACGCTTCTCGTTGTGCTCTGGGAGTTTGTCAACAAGACCTTCGATGTGTACCTCGCACAGGAGCCCCTGAAGAACGATGTGCCCATTACGAACGACTCTACCGACCCCAATGGATCCCTCCTGAACGGACTCAAGTCGAAGAAGGATACTGTCAAGGTAAGAGGAAGCGATACTATCACTACGTCCATTGCTAACACACTCAGGCTATCGCTTTCTGGGAGCTAGCCCTCATCACCGACGCCTTTCCCGAACGGCGCAAGACTATCTACAGCGAGATGGATCGTAAAAAGGCCCCGACACATCAGCAAGTTACGGATATTTGTCTAGGACAGCTCAAGTGGCTTATCGAACGCGTCAGTGCTGGTCTTGATCCAGCCTACCAGCCCGGCGACGCATCAGGTCAAGACAAGCCGGCCGGGCCTATCAGTCTGGTCCCTCGTATTGCACAACCGCTGAAGGACGACAAGCCGATTGCTGCTGCGCCACCACAACCAAGTACTAGGTGGGAACATGTCGAGGCAGCAACCGCCAGTATTGCAAAGTCACACAGCGCTCCAGGAAACGCACAGCAAGCATACAGTCGGGAAGCCATCAACAAAGGAATGAAGAAGGCCCAAGAAGGTGCCAGGGAAGCTGAATCGTTCTTCACGACTTATTACAACAAGCTTGTTTCTTCCCCGGTCGGCTTACTGTTCCAACATTCCTTCCAACGCACATCGAATATTGTCGTTCTCGGTGCACCATACTCTCAACTTTCCCAAGTTTGCAATGCCGCGACTGCGCTAGCAAATCTAGCGGTATTTTCTCTTGCCGAAGACAGCTTAGGACGCTTTCACCAAGGAATCCCAAGCATAGTGCGCATATTTACTATTGCGCTGAAGAAGATCGATGAGTACATGGACACAGCTCCGATCCATTGGAGTGACAAGGAGACGAACGGCAAGCCAGAAGCGGAGAGGAGGAAGGTGCCTGAAGTAGATGAAGCCAGAGAATGTCTCAGACAAGGTCTTGAGAAGGTCCTTGGCAGCTTCAACGAATACCTGAGTGGTATGGGTCTCAGCAGGCTGGAGATTATGGAGGCAAAGAAGGTGGTGGGTGTCAAGAAGGCACCAGAGATGATTCAGGCAGGTGCGAAACAGTAGATGTCAATACCTTCGCAACCAGATCTCGTAGAAATACTTGGATGAACCCGTCATAGACACCTTTCCAACTCCTATCAATCGCAGTGCTACCAAGACTTTCCCATCGCCCAAGACCATCGCATAATCAGTTTACGACAGTTCCAAACCGATCGTCCCCCATCGGCCTCTCCGTCGCCCATCGCATTACGCCAAGCCCGCCTTCCCTCCCCACGATCGTCTGCCTCAGCTCTGCCAACCAGCAAATCAAAGCCTTGAACCCATCATCGCCCCCAACGAGGAAGATGCCAGATGCCAGACAACCGAACCAGATTGCTACATCATGCAGCTGTCATTGGTCCTGTCAGACATGACCTCGCTGTTTCAAACGAACGTCAGTTCCAGGGGTAAACACGATGGGCGCGCTAGCGCCCCACATAGCTCAACTCGACGGGTTGCGCGTCCGATGGATCCATATCGTGATAGGGAAGGAGAGAGAGCCAAGGACGTCATGTTGGGTGAGGCTTGCGCGGTGCATGGCGCGATGGCGTTGGTGCTTTCTTTCGTCTGGACTGCTCTACGTTCCTCTTTGTCTTCTTTCTGTTCACGATAACTTGGGTTTTCTGTGGCGTTTGGAAAGCTTGAGGGTCTGTTTACCTACTTGTACCTTTTGGATGATCATACCCGCATTGTCCTTCTTTTCAGCCGCACGTCCTACCTAGGTACCATTCGTTCAGGCGGGTATTGCGTAGTCGTTGTTTTTCTTCTTCTTGTGTATACGTTTACTGCGCCTTGTTATTTACATTCGTTTCTGGCCATTGGACTGGATTGGATTCGTGCCGGCTGAAGGCGAACGGGACGCGTTAACAACATCGCATTTGAATCTGGAAAGCGACTTTGATACCACGATTCCTCGAGAAGACGTTACAAAGAAATTGGAAAGGCAAAAGGACTAAAGAGCTCAGACTCTAGACACCGACGTCACAACACCATGCTCACCTACCTCCCAACCTGGCTTGCGCTCTCGACGGCAGCAATCCTACCCACAGCGACAGCATTCTACCCCTACCACTATACCTCCGGCAAGACAGCCTCCACATCAACGCACTCGCACCGAACCTCCCCACAACCACCGTCCTCCCAAGCCGGGACCACGCGCTCCGTAACGCTCCCGCTCCGTCGCGTACGCACACCCTCACTACGATCCCGTCAAAACGTCTACAACATCGTCAATTCGAATAACCCCAGTCAAGAAAACAGCGTAGCCATAGATCAAGATGGCAACGATCTCAGCTACATGGTTGCGGTAACATTCGGCGACAGCGCGGATGAATACCATCTGCTGCTCGATTCAGCGGCGAGCAATACATGGGTTATGAGCGAGGGGTGCGAGAGCGAAGCGTGTAAGACGCATGCGACTTTCGGTACGGCGGATTCGAGTACGCTGAAAGTACGTTATGCTTCCCATTTCTATCTCTCTTCACCTACGCGATCTTTCGTCAGGTCATACATGAATACAAATACTAACACAACACCCAGACCGACGCAACAACACCCTTCAGCGTAACCTACGGCACAGGTTCCTCCTCCGGTCACCTCGCAACCGACGTCCTCCACCTCGGCCCCTCCCTTTCCCCTACCCTCACATTCGGCCTCGCAACGAACGTATCCGACGAGTTCCGCGCGTACCCCATGGATGGCATTCTCGGCATCGGTCGCGGCGTTCAGGGCACAAGCGACGATGAAATCGACGCACCGCAGATCATGGATTTGCTGTCGAGCCAGAAACTCATCGGCGCGAAACTCTACGGTATACATTTGAGTCGGGGCGAGGATGGCAAGATGGACGGTGAACTGAACTTGGGAGAAGTGAACAAAGATCGTTTCACTGGCGACATCAACTACATCGATTGCGTAGACAACGAATCAGGGTTCTGGGAGATACCGTTGCAAGACGCTGGTGTGGATGGAAAGCCTGCTAACCTTACCACTGGAGTTGACCGAACGGCGATTATGGACACGGGCACATCCTTCATCCTCATACCCGAACCGGATGCTCTGGCTCTACATTCCCAAGTCCAAGGCTTCGAGCAGGACGGCGAGACGTTCTTCGTGCCGTGCGATACGAGCGCTGCCATACAATTCAGTTTCAACGATCGTGTATACAACATTTCCACGGCGGATTGGGTGGGAAGTAAAGACGACGATTCGGAGTTGTGCAGGAGTAATATCGTAGGCAGGAAGACGTTTGGCGACAACCAGTGGCTGGTGGGCGATGTGTTCCTCAAGAACGTATACAGTGTTTTTGATTTCGAGGGCAGTAGAGTGGGACTGGGTGTGTTGGGACAGGAGCAGGATGTTGTTGCCGAGAGTGAGAGTTCTACTGGTATGTTTGGGCCTTTTTCAAAGTAATATCGAAGTAACATTGACTGACTTGAAATTGATAGGCACTGCATCTCCTTCGGCATCGAGGACAGCGACTGGAAATGGAGGAGCGAGCGAGACTACAGCAGGTGGTGGGCAGCCTCAGAATCAGGAAGGTGCTGCTGCTGCGAGATCCTCGACTTCGACGTCCTTCATCGCGCTCGTTGGGGCATTTACCGCGCTTTCAATATTCATGTAGCATATGGGATTTGGGTACGGATAAGCATTACTAGCACGGGCGTTCAGGGATACAGCATCATCGGCGTTGCACATACAACCAGCAATCTGGTCTTGGGGAGAGACACTACGCGGACACATTGTAGATATATACATAAATACATATATCCACACATCATAATGATTTCACATCTGCCCAACACCCAAGCTCCCAAGGCAACAACTGAACATATACTTTGCCCAACATCACAAACCACCTCACATCTACCGTAAAGCAGACAATGCAGACACCGACAATAGCTTGGTGGCCTGATCCCCCCAAGCATCTCCACTTTCCGCTCTATCCACCTATCCACTGCACAGTACTGAGTACCCACCCACCAAGCTTATCCACCGGCCCAGCCCCAGCACAACTCAAGCAATAACCCTCTAACCTCATGCACACAACATGCAGCGCGAGGCGAGAGACGAGGCGACAGGAAAGGCGGGGCGGTACATCGGAACATCACATCCGGGTCAAGAGTATTGGATACTTTAGGAACAGTCTTGGTACATGCGTTGCATAAGTATGGGCTTGGTATGTGGAGAGATGTGACGAGCGAGTCAGGAGGGAGATAATGCGAGAGATATGCGGTGTTTGGTGCGAGATAAGGGTGGATGCACGATGCGATGATGGGGAGGCGTGTTTCAGATTTGACCATCATTCATGTGTGGATGTGTCTTGAAGTATGCTTTATCGCGGAGAAATAGAGATCACGGTGTAGAAGTCACCAGAGATAGTTGTGTTGTATAGTTCACAGGCTTCAACGATTGATATGGGTAGACACGATAAGAGCAAAACAAAGCACCGGTTATTAGAAAGATCCTACCATTTGCTCAATCTCGATCCACACGCTTTCTGAGAAGATAACCCCATCATGAACTACCCCAAGATGATGTACGGTCCAAACACACAAAAGATCCAGCACAGTAACGCCTCGTATAGGTGCCGTCAGAGATGAGACTGCAAGCAGACTGGAAGGAGTCGGCTTGTCTGCTACCCCTACCGGCCCATGACATGTTGCCCTCCTTCTCAAATAGACCACTAATTAGACGCCCGATAGCCGCCACCGTGTTGCTCTTGTCCAGGCTCAACATCGCGCGGTTGCGGCGGCTCTCGACCTATATCGTCGCAAAGTCTTGTCCAGGCTTACAAGATCAAGCACTTCTTGGTCTTCTTCTCTTTCCGGGTCAACAGGGCAGCCCGGGTGGCGTGCTCGAATACTTCTCGGACGCCCTCGTTCGTCTTGGCTGAGCACTCGAGGTACTTCTGGGCACCGATCTTCTTGCGCACATCCTCGGCCTGGGGCTGTTAGTGGGTGACTGGTGGGTGGAGTGTGGCTACTAACCTGCTCGGGTGTCACGGGCTTCTGCGAGGTCTTGTGTAGCTCCTCAATCGTCTTCTGGTCGAAGCGCAGATCCTTCTTACATCCAACGAGGATGATGGGAAGGCCCTGGCAGAAGTGCAGAACCTCGGAGATCCACTGTTGTGTGTCAGCGGCTGCTTGTACGCGTGTGAGGCATTTGCCGTACCTTCTCCTGGACGTTGTCAAGCGAATCGGGCGAATCGATGGCGAAGCAAATCAGGATAACGTGCGAGTCGGGGTAGGAGAGAGGGCGCAGACGGTCGTAATCTTCCTGGCCGGCGGTATCCCAGAGGGCGAGCTCGACGTGCTTGCCGTCGACCTCGACATCGGCGACGTAGTTCTCGAAAACGGTGGGGACGTAGACCTGCAGGCGGGCACGTTAGTGGGTGCGTTGGGAGGGAGTGCAGGCAGAGATGGGTGCGAGGGCAGGCGGAACAGCTAGGCTGACGCGGCTCAGGGATGCAGGCGAGGCGGGCGGCGAGTACTGACCTCGGGGAAGGTGCCCTTGGAGAAGACGCTGCAGACGGCACCGTTAGCAGTTGTTTCGCAGGAGTGTTAAGAGTGATGGCGAGGGCGAGGACGTACATGAGCAGACAGGTCTTTCCACAGGCGCCGTCACCGACAATAACGAGCTTTCGTCGAATCTCGGCCATGGTGTCGTGGGGGATGGGTTATTGAGGCGGCGGTGGGGGCAGCAAGATCTGTGAGGGAGGTGGTGAGTATGTGGATGGAGAGCTGGACTGGCGGTGATTGAAGTTGGAGAACAGCGGCTTCAGGGTGTTATGGCTCTAGGCACCATGGCCGCAACGGGGGTCGTGCTGCAACAACTGCGGCTGAGTGCTGCTTGCGCCACGCAGCGCTTCGGCGATTGCGGCCTAGCGGGAGCGAAATGAGAGCGAGCGTGACGTACCTGGACAGCTGCTCACTTGATTATCACGTAGAAGGTTTGTGAAGCGTCGTCGCGATGGCGTGTACTGTAGGTTGGCCGAGAGAAGAGGAGAAGGCGATTAGCTATCTGCATCAAGCGCCTTGCCCTAACCGACAAGGTAAACTACCCATGCACACGCCCCGGAGCCGTCACATGGCAGCAGCTTGTCCCCCGGTGCGGTTTGACATGTCCAGCACGGCCAATAATACGGAAGCCCTGTTCTCATGCACAAGACGGCTGTTCTTCGACTGCAATCGCCTTGCACCAGTTGTTACGGTCGTGTGTTGCTGGTTGCCCCGGCAAGGTCTTGGTCGTGACAAGGGTTTCAGATTGGACCTGACAGCTCGCCTGCCCTTTCCCCAGCTTGTTCTGCGTGCGCGTGCTCTGGCAAGCGCGACCAGTCTCCCACAGGCAGGAACCACTGTCGAACGGCAGGGTCGACCTAGTGCGTGGATCCATACGCCTTCTTCGTCTGCGTTCTAGGCCATCATCTTGTTCTTGTTCCTGCTCCTGCTGTTTCCTGTGTTCCTCAATATGTCCAAGACGCCTCCAACTCACACGGAGGAGACTAGACAGACCCGCTGCAGACTACATTGGTGTAGAACAGGATGTTTCCAAAACCCGAACGCAATGTAGACCTCTCGATTAACAGCTTTAGGTGGGTGTCGAGTCAGTTCTTCCCTTGAATGGGGCGCTTCTAACCGTGCCTTCCGGCTACCTCAACTCACCAACGCGTGTACACCAACGCAAACCCCGCCTACTCTCTGCGACTCTGCATTCACCATGGACGTCGAAAAGTGCATAGAGCTGCACAACCGCATTGTCGCCCATGCTTGCTCGCGCCTTCCGCCCGACCGCCAACCCAAGATTCAACGCAACTGGTTCACCGCGCACTCCATAGATCCTTCCTCATCCGTTTCCTTGGCCCAGCGTATGGAAGATGAATCCGACGACCCAGATTCAGACCTCGAGGTAGAATTCGACGATGACCTCATAGCCTTCCTATCGGGCATCGACATCGTCATGCCCGAAGAACATCAATTCCTAGCCTTTAACCCCTTCCTTGTCGGTGTCCCACCGCCTGGCCGCATGATTCCCGACACATGGCTTGGCGTCTTATCGGAGGGATACGACGACTACATCTTGCTCTACATAGGGACCGGATATGATCCGGGAGGTCTTTTCTACAAGTGGTCAACTGGGCAAGTATGCTTCATGGACAACATATTTCTCGAACCCGATGAGATGTATTTCGACGAGCTTCAGGTTGCGCTAGAAATATACTGGGACTGTGTTGAGTCAGAGAAATTCGTCATCGACGTAGAGTTCCCGGGCTTTGGTTATGTAGATGGCCTTAAAACGCAGGGATGGAGGCTACAGGAGTGGACGGACCTAGAATTAGAGATCACGCTGGAGGCGTGGCATAGTTTGGTGGACGCGATCACTAAACGCCTACCGGGACAAGGGAAAGATGACGACCCGGGAGCACACCAGGAGGAGAAGCAAAAAGAACCGGACGCTGTTTTGGTATCCTCTGAGATCTTAGAGCAGTATCCCGCTATCCGGTCTTTCGCACGCGCATTCCTTTCTCGAGCGAGAAAGCCGACCTTTACTTCTATCGCTCCGCAACTGGACGTTCCGACCGAAGACTTTGTAAAGCGGATAGGTACTATACTACAGGAATTACATCCCGACATTACCATCACCACGCCGGAATACGACATGGGCCGGATACCCAGATTTCTCTTCTTCCCATGGCGGACACCAGGCCTCCAATTCGTTTCCCAGTCTGATCGTGACCGATGGGTGGGCTTCCGAGGCGATGCCCACACTCTTGACAATCGCGCCGGTCTATATCTGACTCCAGATGGGGTACACACACACTCCATCTCTCTACTACTTCCGTTTTCAATCGGATCTAATGGTCATGTGCGCATGAATGATGGAACTGTTATGAAGCCGAAAGATCAAGGCCAAGATGCTTTGTATGGGCATCATTCGTGTGGCCCCTTTATGTACGCACATGGCACACCGTTGGCCGCCGTTCTGGTAAACTGGTGTGACCTGATTGAGAAGGGGAATTGGCACGTTGATGAACACGGCGTCGCAGGTGGAGAAGATGTATGGAAACAAGCGGATACGGAAGACACGGCCGAGGATTACATGACGGATTGGAGTTGCTTTTAAGCTATGTGTGTAGGTAAGTATGTCACACGGGTTGCTTTGTCGACTATAGAGATCGTGTATCCATCACGGGGCCTTCCAACACAGACATGCCAACGTTCGGCTCGGTCAGGAGTGATTATAGAGAGGTATAAATACTACGCAGGCCAGCTGGCAAGTCATAGTTTCTGGATTTACTTCTGGATATAACACTAAAGGTGGCTATGTTTCGGGTCGCATTCTACAAAGAGCATTCCAAGGTAGGCATACATGATCTTATCTTAGAAATTGTATACTTATCAAGACTTGAGCGTGTATCTAGTGAAAGAAACTATGAAACTGAGCGGTTCATGAAGACAGGGCGCGGGGAGAAGTGGGTGACGTGCACCAAACTTGTAGTAATAGTCGCTATCGCATTGGGCAGGGCTCAGGGTCGCGATCACATCTGGAGCTATCTGTCAGATCTAGATAAGCCGGAGATAAGAGCGGAAATACAGTATATGACTATGCACTATTTCGTCGCGCTTCGTCGAGCTTCTTTGGTACACGTGAGTTGGCGAGCGAGGGTGCAGGCTAGAGTGGCGGGGCAGACTAGAAGCTCCGGGACCCGTACCTAACCACAGGCACTGACGCAGTACCGCTCCACGGTTCGCGCCTCTTTCATTCCACGTCCTTGTACCAAAACGGCCACGGCCTATTTCTTTCTTTCTCTTTATACGTTAATCTACCCCACCGCCTCTCTACTGCTCGCACTCCTCTCTCAGCTGCCCATCACCGAAGCTCGCTGCAGCCTGAAGCCAGTACATCGCCATCATGGCCGACCAACCGCCCGAGCAACCAGAGCACCAAGACAAGGCCATGTCCGACCAACCAGACAACGCGACATCCGAGCAGCAAGACAGCGCAATGCCTGATGCCGCACCTGCACCCGCACCCGCTGCTGCGCCCGATGCCATGTCTGACGCCGACAAGGTGAGCTCACCTTCCGACCGCCTGTCAAAGAGACACGCTGACGAGGATATCTTCCAGATCCGTGCAAAGCGCCTTGCAAAGCTGGGCGGCCCTGCGACTCCAAATGGTCCGTCACGGCCGCCCTCGACCGCACCCGAAGCCGCACCATCGGGCACTTCATCCCCAAAGCCCGCTGAATCACCGGCGCCACCACCGAAGTCCACTCCGACCGCGAATCCCTTCTCCCAATTAGGCGTCAAGACCGACGAGCCGCCCAAGAAGCGCATCACGATCAAACCCGCACAGTCGTCGAGCAATGGCCCCGCACCGCAGACCGCCCAGAAGGCGCCGGAATTGAGCATAGAAGCGTGGGAGGATCGGACAATCAGCAGCATCTTTAGGGTCACTCTGGACGAGAGCCATACGCACGATGCACACGGACATAAGCTACACTTTGTCGAAAGCGCCAGACGCGATCTTGAGGAACAGGGCAGGCCAATCCGCTTGACTACAGATCAACTGGATTCCGTCATAATGGAAGCAGCGTCAGAAAAGCCACAGGGCTATGCGTTGGAATATACGATGAGTTGCTGGAAACGCGTTTCCAAAGCGCTGAAGAACCTCGCCAATAAGACTGGTCCACGGTTCGAAGTTGTCAAAGAGGCCCGGCGAGTGTGCTTCAGCTATTGCATCTTTGCAGCTAGCATACCAGAAATGTTCCAGGAAGACCCACCCGTGGAGAACGCACTGGCTGATCGCTTACTTCTCGGACCTGACGACGAGCGCGGCGTCTGCTACGAGTTCCTCACGGAAGCGAGCCAGCGGATAGGCGAAGACGATATCATCAAGGACACACTTGTGGAAGCTATGGTGGATGTCAGCCGTCGTCTCTCCAAGGTTTCTATGAACGGGGACTACAAGGCACACATGTTGATCCTGCGGGTGTTCGTCCGATTTCCGCCGCTCGTAGCTGCCATGTCACAGTCTGAGACGTTTCTGCCTGCTAACATCGAGGCTCAACATATCGAAACACATAGTTTCTTAGGGCCCTTCTTCCGTCTATCTCCTATGCAGGCTGACGTAGCCATGAACTACTTCTCTGGCTCCGCGGCTGTCGACAAGGGACTCATCGTCAACGCGCAACGAGCTGTCCGCATGACACTTCAAACCCACCAAGAAGAGCTGCTGGACATTACGAACACTTTCATCAAGAACAAGGAATCTCGCGAGAAGATGCTGGACTGGTTAGCGCTTACAGTCAATAAGAACCACAAGAGGCGTGCGATACAAGTGGACAGGAAAACAGTATCATCAGACGGCTTCATGGTCAATGTCACAGTGATTTTAGATCGTCTCTGTGAGCCTTTCATGGACGCTACCTTTTCCAAGATCGATCGCATCGACATTGACTACCTTCGCCGATCACCCCGCGTTGATATCCAAGATGAGACAAAGATCAATGCCGACCAGAATGCATCGGATGAGTTCTACAGTACCAAAGCCTCGGGTACCAACAACTTCATCAGCGAGGTCTTCTTCTTGACGGTGGCTGCTCATCATTATGGTCTGGAGGCGGCCAATACCAAATTGGGTACCCTTCAAAAGGACGTAAAGTACCTTGAGAAGGAGCTTGCTAAGCTCGAGCCCGAGCGACCCAAGTACATGACTAGTCAGGCGCAACTGGCCGTCTTCGACAACCACATCAAGAAGATGAAAGACCAGATCGAGAAGGCCAAGTGTAGCATCCTGGCCATTCAAGGTGTCTTGCTTGATGAGACTACACAAGCTCGGTCTATGCAGTTGATGCGATACGTCATCGTGTGGCTGCTACGACTTGCTTCGCCCGGTACCAACTTCCCTAAGTCAGAGCTGCAGCTGCCTCTCCCCGAAGAGCAACCACTGCAGTTTAGGTGTCTACCTGAATATTTCGTTGAAGACATTGTTGGAAACTTCAAGTTCATCACTCGCTACATGCCGCATATTATCACAACCACTCAGTGCGAGGAAATTGTCAAGATCTGCATTACTTTCCTGAGAAGCTCAGAGTACATCAAGAACCCATACTTAAAGTCTGGTCTTGTCACCATTCTGTTCCACGGAGTATGGGAGATTCATGGTAAGCCAAAGGGCGTGCTTGGCGACACGCTATTTGCACACGACTTCGCCATGAAGCACTTGCTCCACGCTCTGATGAAGTTCTACATCGAATGTGAGAGCACCGGAACACATACGCAGTTCTTTGACAAGTTCAACATTCGATACGAGATCTTCCAGGTCATCAAGTGTATCTGGCCGAACCCAGTGTATCGCGAGCATCTTGCGACTGAAGCGCGCGTCAACTTGGACTTCTTCGTTCAGTTCGTCAACTTGCTTCTCAACGATGTAACATTCGTTCTGGATGAGTCGTTCACTGCCTTCAAAGAGATCCACGATCTATCACGAGAGCTCAAGAATGCCCCGGCGAACATGGAGCAGACCGAGCGTCAAGAGAGGGAAGAAAAGCTGTCATCGGCTCAGGGCAAGGCCAAGAGCTACATGCAACTCACCAACGAAACCGTCGCCATGTTGAAGCTCTTCACCGAAGCCCTAGCCGACTCCTTCACCAAAAAGGAAGTCGTCGTACGCCTAGCCCACATGCTGGACTACAACCTCGAAGCCCTCGTCGGCCCCAAGAAGTCTCAACTCAAAGTCGAAAACCCCGAAGAATACGGCTGGAACCCACGCAACATGCTCGCAGAAGTCACAGACGTCTACCTCAACCTCGAATCCAAGCAATCCTTCATCGACGCCGTCGCCACAGACGGTCGCTCCTACCGGCCCGAATATATGGACGAAGCCTACAAGATCCTCCAACGCTTCAAACTGAAGACCCCTGAGCAAATGACACAGTGGGAAAACATGTCCGAGCGTATCAAGACTGCTAAAGAACAAGCGGACATGGTCGAAGCTGATCTCGGAGAAATTCCAGATCAGTACCTCGATCCTATCTTGGCGTCGCTCATGGAAGACCCTGTTACGCTTCCTGTCAGCAAACAGATTGTTGACCGAGGAACTATCCAGGCGCATCTGCTGAGTGACCCGCATGACCCGTTTAACCGGACGCCGCTCAAGATTGAGGATGTCATTCCGAATGATGAGCTCAGGGAGGAGATTCAGAGTTGGAAGGCGAATCTGCTGGCGGAGAAGATGGCTGAGCGGAGTAAGGCGGCGGCTGCGGCGGGGGCGGGCGAGGCTATGGATACGTCGTAGATGGTGAGGCTGTATTGGAAGCGTGGTTAGGGCGTTTTTTGCGGAGTGTTTCAAGGAATCATGGCAGTTGAGAGTATGCATGGGTATGGACATTTAGGGTAGAGGTGATGATGTTCACGAGGTCTACTGAGATGGATGCGGTGCAGTGTCACGCCTTATTATGGAGGTTTGATAGACACCTATGTGTGTCATAACGTCCTGGGAGATGATGACTTTCTCCCAGTCAATGGAATGGATATCGTCAAAGCTATTTCGCTGCTCCCGTTCGTGGTGTGGGTTTGCATAATGAGCGTGTTCTGCTATGGACTGACATGCATACTACGATCCCTGCCATTCCTCCTTCCAGATCCAAATATACCCCCCAAATCTCGTATCGATACTTCGTCCAGTGCCCCAGGCACCCACCATACCAAACGGTGTCATCCTCGCCTCCCAATCACATGACAAGTCTTTTGAAAGATATCGTTTCGTCAAGGAGATATCTCCATCGTTGTGTCGCACGCGACCTTCCAGGGAGAACTCTCCGACAGAATCGGTCCCTCGGCTCTGCGAATCGATAATCGTATATGTGGTGTAGCCGCCGACATCCCACTTTGGTTCAGTGGTGTCCCGTGCAACAAAATGGATACTGTGCATACGCGGGTCGAAGCGTCTTCTTCCCAAAGCCCTTCGTTGGTCCGAGTAGTAACCCGTCCATCGTCCGGATGAAAGGAATTTGGGTGAGAGCATTTGAGCGTAGCACTCGCCAAACGGTACGTTCTCATCTTCATCTTCGTAAGCGGGTGCTGGATTCTTGGCGAAGATCGTCGGCAAGAAGTGCATGAATGAGTTAAAGGGTATTTTGGTAGGTGACGGGAGTCCGCACATGTGGCCTGGACTCAAATTATGTACAGCCAGTTCCAGAATGAAAGTGGGCAGCAGAGTCGTAGCTTGGTCCATCTCACATCCATCGCCATGTCTCTTGCGGAAGCAACCATAGTCTCGCACTCGCTGCCGAAGGCTCTTGATTGCATCTCCATCCAATCTCACCCCGTTACTCGCCACTATTGGTGGATCCCTTATGTGGTTCACGGAGAAGAAGCGGTCGAAGGGTGCCTTGACTTGCTTCCCGTTTCCAGTCATTCGCAGTTGCGTCAAGATAGTGTAGCTGAGGATGAAATTGACGTCGAGGAGGTTGGGTGAGAATTCATCTGATTGGAAGTGAACCTGTAAGCGGCCTTGAAGCTCCAGGAAAGTCTCGGGCTTGAGCTGTGCAGCTACAGGGTGGTGCAAAGCCATGATATGCGGTAGCCATCTACTCAATTCATACGTATCGATCGCTTTGGCTTTGCGTAAGGTCCATGTGTCGCCACTCTCGAGCAGAGCCTCGATGCATCTCTCGGCTGCATATGCTATGCGGATCGTCTCTGGGAGAGTTGCTTTGGCTAGGACGGAGTCGGCTTCCGCCCAATGGGTTTCCGATAGATCTATGCCATTTTCGGAGAGCAAGGGCTGTCCTAAGTTGTACTTTGCAATGTTGTGGAATACTATTCTGTCATTGCAGATGGTTCGCAGTTGTCGGTTGGCTCTTGAAAGGCTGAGGGCTGAGGAGCAGGGCAGAAAAGATGCGATATGCTGTGTGAGCTCGTTGGGAAGTAACAGCAAGCTTGTCATAGCAGTTGTGTGATGTGGCTGGATGACGGATCGAAGATCATGAGAGGAGTTATGACGATGTTTGCAGGGGGTTGACGGGTAGCGCGGCGTCAGCGCACGTGACGATAACGATAAGATACCTGTCCACGAGTGCGTGCGAGGGCGACGTGACATTTCACAGCGTCAACACACCGACAGACGCGCCTAAAATGCTTCCGGATAACATCGCCAACAGCTACCGAGAGTATAAAGCTGATACCGAAATCTTTGTTACGTGGCTTGTTGAAACGGCTAGTCGTTGTGGCTTCGTCCCTTCTACCACTGCGCCAGCGCAAGCTACTGCTGCAGCTACTGGTGGTCGACCCAAGGGGAAAGCGCGCGCGGCTAAACCCAAAGTCAGGTCTTCACAAGCACGCAAAATCACCATCAATGATCTGAAAACATGCGCCGCTGCCGTAGCGGAGAAACCCCCCAAGAAGTTTGCGGTGCCACTCTACGCCAGCAGAGCCGCAGCTCGAGCAATCCGCCATCGCACCAAGTCGACGCTATGGCACGAAGCCCAGACTCAAAACGTAGATGAAGACCTACAGCACGCATTCGCTGCTAGCAACGAGGCACATGCTACCTTCACGGGGACTTTAGAGTACGCACTTGATCTACTGAAGCCTTTCATCACTACTGGCAAAGCGATACCCAAGCCCGATGAGCATATAATGCCACCGTCCATGAATGATTTGAACACCAGGTTCAGCTCGCTTGAAATTGAAGATCTGGCAGACCAGGAGCCGGAAAGTGGTGGACAGGCAGCCGCCACTGCCAAACCGGCACCAACTTCGAAGGCGACATACACTGTCGACAACCAAAAGGACGACTGTTTGATCGCCATGAGCATGCTAGTGCGCGATTATAATCAGATCAAGGTTGTCATCCAAACAACCTGGGCTCGTTATTGCCGGAAGGACACCGACCTTGTTTCGACTGCGGCAACGACTCAAGCGGCTATGCAGATGATAAAGAGCTTAGTGCATGAGTTTTCGCTTTCCTTCCCCGAGATAAGAAACGTTGAGAGCTTTTGGCATACGTTCTTCGCTGATTCTGATATCTGCAAGACTATGAGGAGAGATACGGACGAGATTCGAGCGATGCAACACACACTTAGAGGGAATGAAAGGCGCTGTGAAGTCAAGATCCCGGATGTCTTGCTGACCTATGGATGTCTGCAATCTTACATTCACATCTGGGATGTATTGCAACACATCGAGCCTTATGTCGAATCAGGGGATGTTGCCTATCTTACCTTCCCTGACCGTAAATTACAACAGCTCTCAAACGCCCTCGATGATATTGTATGGATGATAAGACGGGTGCATTACCCTCTGCCTACTGTGGATAACTTTACACTGGCATGGTATACATACCTAAATCGACGCAACTGCGAGGACCGTAAGCCTACGGACCAGACCCGCTATGGAGGAAACATTTCCCTAGAGATGTGGCTTTATACCGATCTCTACCTAGTCGCACAGGATGCTGTCTCAAGTCAGAACCCTGGCCTAGTGCTGGAAGATTATCAGAACATATGGACGTACGTTGACAGGGGCGGGTTTTTGCAGGACGTGTTGACGACATCACCGCTTTTGGAGAGTCCATGGGGACGTACAAACCTAAACTCCTTCTTTCGCGACCCTTCCGATGCGATGGAACGGCTGATCTGGTTGAGTTCAGACCCAATCTGGAACTCTCGCTTAGCGAGTGCCCGGCAAACCCACGGTCACGACGAGACCTGGTCGCCGATAACATATGAAAACCGCAACCACTCCGATTGGGTCACCATGAATCCGTTCCTTGCTGGAACGATCTCGTTTGTGGTCATGCATGCTGCTAATGACCTACTCCTTCTTATGCAGAACGGCAATGGACTTGTACTGGGATATGCGCACCTTTACAACTTCCTTCATAACGCCCATAGCGCAAATGAGGCAGATTCATCGGAGAAGTTAGTTACGAAAGAGTGGAAAGATATCGACAATGCAATTGCACTGCTTGGAGAGTCCAGTATCTTCATGGGCAGTAGACCGACAGCACTCGACCAGTGTACCAATCGCCTGGTTCGCGCGCATGGAATAAAGGCGAGTGATATTGCGCGTACCAATGGCCGTGGCAAGAAGAAGCAAATTGTTAGTGTGGGTGGTAAAATGAGCGTCCACAGCACTCCACTCATCAACCTCCTCTTCTCGGATGGCGGACATAGCAACACAACGTTCCTCAATATTACAAATCGAGCCATCTCGGAGCTGCTCATGAAGGAGACCGAGACCTACAATAGCGACATACTTCCTCAGAAGCTTTTCAGTGGGCCTGAGGTAGCTGGGCCTCTTTTCATGCTCCGTGTGCTTCTCCAGCGCGAGTTGCCAGCGCTTCTTTTCCCGCTTGAACAACTACACCTCAGTTGTAAAGAGCTTAACGGTTGGATATTTGAGGCCTTGAGATCCGTAATGACGCAGGAACACATCCGGCCCAAAATAATGCTAGACTGGAAAGAGGACGGAGCCATACCGGCGAACCTCCTGTGGCACGAAAGAACCCATCACAAAAAGAATCAGAGTTCTGGATTGATCAACCAAGACGTGACTGGAGTGCACAGTCTTCCCATTCACGAAGCAGCGGAGATAATGACGAGGTTTCTAGACGAGCAAGATGGTCGTACGGAAAAAAGCCTTGCTGAGCATTGCACCTTGTGTTTCAACCATCACGTAGAGTAAGTGAGGGATAAGAACCGACACATGCACTACAGCTAATCTATCTTTCACAGACAGTTTCGTCTTCCGAATCCTTTGCGGCAGAGTACTGCTGACATATCTCGTCTTCTGGGGATACGGGTTCGCATTGATGCAAGATTCAGTCATAAAACCTTCGAAGCTGCACTCTATTCTGAAGCATGTACATGGAAGCCACTACCAGCTCCATATGACGAGTATGTTGCGAGACTGAGGCCGGTCGAGGGAGAAGACGCGAAGTTGAAAAGCGGCGAGACCCACTTTGTTCAAGTCAAAGCTGGTGGTGAAATTGCAGTGGTCGCTTAGATCTTCGCATGTTAAGTTCGGATGTAGACTACATCACGAGATAGAAAGCGTCGATTCGTGTCGATACAAGAACGATGCTATTGTGAAGCTACTCTTCGTTGGTAGTGACATGACATCTGTACAAGCTATCCAAGCTGCCATTTGACGACACTAATTCGGAGTGATAATGATACAGACGAAGAAACCATGAATCCAAAAGGCCTCACTGATCCGCGAAGTGAAGCTAGTTGGAGATGTGTGTAAACGCGTGAAGTAGATAGGAGTGAGAGCCAAATACACCCTGGCGTATATGCTCAATAGATAGCGAGTACATGGTTGACACCAGATGGATGTCAGATGGCAATGCAGATGCCAGTAACCGATTCATCTACATCCAATCCATCTATATGCGATCCGTCTACCTGGGGCCCATCTATAGTTGCCCCATCTGTACCCAGTTCATCTGTAGCTCATTCGTCCTTGCCCGAATCTTGCAGAGTGGTTCCAGATGCCGTATTGGATTCGCTAATAGCATTGTGTAGAAGAACCATGAGATCTGCTCCTTGCGTATCTTCAGAGGTATTCAAAACGAATGAGAAGCGCCAACTCGGTTTCCAACGACGAGTCTCAAGCAGTTCCTGAACACGTGCAATTGCTTCTAAGGGATCATTGGTAGTTGTTTCATCTCGTAGAGGAAATCCCAACTTCTCAACTTGCTGTACGAATCTGCTGAAGTTCCTGAAGACAAGACCTATCATTGGGTGGTCATGATCCGGTCTTAGATTTGCTATTTGAGATGAACTTGTTGCGGCTCTCCCTTCAAGCTCTTCGAAGGGATAAGATTTGATGTTGTAGTCGTGGAGATCAAAGAAAAATACGACTGCGGTCTCGTCTCCGAAACTTCGGGTGTCTGTGCTGACAGTCGTCACTGTATCAGGAGAGCCAACAGTGAATTGATAAGTGACGTCCTGAAGTACGTTCTCTTTAAGAAGGTTACCTGGGACGATGTTAAAGGCATAGAAGCCAAAACAATAACATGTCTTTTCTGCTCTGAGGCGATCTGCAAGTCTAGGACCGCTGGGAAGAAGTTCGGAGGGGTTTACTGGTAGAGCACGGTCCATCAAGTGAATGAAACTAGCCACAGTCAGCTCTTACATGTTATATAGTTGTGCAAAACAACACACAGTCTCGCGGCATAGTTGCCACCGGTAATACTCAATCCCCGATCGCTAATGGATCGGACCCAGAAGATCATACCCTCGAGCTCGATCCTGTACTTGTGAGAGCTGCGGGTGATAGGGTACTCCTTGTCCAGTCGCGTTGCATGCCTCCAGACCTCTGCACAAGTTTCTAGGACATCAGGACGAGGCTCAAGTACTTCAGAAAGTAGTGCCTCTGCTTTCAACAACACAAGAGTGGTCATATACGCATGATCGCACAGGCCTGGATGCGTATGGACGATTTTGCATAAAAGGTCCCAGCAAATCTTCTGCAGCTTCAACTGATGCAGAAGCCAGTCGTTACTTTGCCAGATCCGATCTGTCTCAATGGTGTTGATAAGCAAATCCATGCCAATCTGGTCTTGTCCTCGGATGCGAATCCTTTTCCGGCGCTTTGGTGGTGATGGAATTTCTGTCCTGTCCGGAGGTGACAAAGGGTTGTTCATAGAGTACTGTCGTCTCCTAAGGATATCTTTGATTGAACCTCGAAAGGCACGCTCGTAAACCCCTGTTGCGAATATGTTCGAGTCGAATTCAAAAGTCCGCGAGATTTTGGAAAGATTGTCCGTTATCTTGCTGGTGAGGGATGCTGTGTCACGGTGGACATACAGCGACACTGAATCCGCTTTCGCTCGCTGAAGCACTTTGCGAGTTTTTTTGGATTCAAGATATTTCTGTTGCGCTGAAATGGTTCTACTATGTACTTCAGTCAGCGTCGTAGGGGTCAGAGATATCGTAATACTTACCAGTTGCATGCTGTCAGCAACAAAGTCAGCGCACTTGTCTGGTGCTCGATGAGCCTTTGTACGCCTTCAGCTCCGCTGCTTCCAAAAACGACCTTCCACTTCTCGCAAAGGTCTAATGGTTTCTCCGTCGACTGTGACAGATCGGCAAAGAAGTTCTCAACTTTGTTCATTAACAGGTTACAGCAAGAAATTGAGACATCTAGATCCATGACCAACTGATGGTGAGTGTCTTGCAGATCCTGGTCTATCCATTCTTGGATCTTGGATGAGGCCGCCCGTAAGGCTGTAAGCTGGGACGCCAAGCTGAGCAAAGTGAGATCCGCTTCGCCCCATCTAGCCTGAAGATCTCTGATGATGCCAATCACTTTGCTGATGCCATCCACAATGCTGAAGATTGAACCTACTCCACCTAGATCGGCGATGTAAGAAGTCAGCGTGCGTCTCAAATGTAGTCATGATACCAAAAGCCTTACCCAGGACCGCAAGGACTTCAGCCATGTTTATGACGCATGCAGCCTTGTGACGTGTTGAAGTACTTTCTGCCGAGGACAGGGCAATTGACACCTCGATTTAGTAAAGGTTACTTGGCGAGATGTAGAGAATTGATGAACAAGAAATCAAATAATGCGCTTTCTGAGGAAAAGAGAGTGGCAAGCAGTTGGAGCGCACTTCATGGGTGAAGCGCCAGGCAGCACACAGCCCCACGCTGCGCCAACGAGTTTAGCCTCATCAAAACCTGATTGGTGCGGCTATCATCCAGCCGAATCCCGGAATCTTGATTTCTGTAGAGGTGAGTGGCATGAGACAAGGGAAGATTTCTTAAGTCATCGAGTTGTCGCTGTCGCAACGGTATATTGAATAGATCAAGATGGGCGCAGGCCCTCGCGGCCTACTCGTCAACTGGTAGTTAACTGGTAGTTAGTCAGGTCCTAGAAGTGGGGCTTAGCATATTAAGTCTATGCCTAACATTCATGATTTTTGCTGAGGTCACTTCATTACTGCGATTACATCAATGTGGCACCGAGATGTGCGGATAATGCGACAAGGGAGAATCGATGATAGATACCCGAGCCTGCAGAAACCATCTATCACGATATTTGTGACCAAGGCTACAATCTATCGACACTCGAATGAGGCAGCCTCGTTAGGGTTTCCTCCAACATATACCATGTGCTTGGGCCATAAGCAAAGCTGCGCCTTCCTACCCTGCGTAGTCTCCGCTTCCAGCATCTCCGGTGCCGCACCTTTTTCTACCCAATCGATAAGGGTTTTAAGACCATCGCCAGGATACCAACCCAGCCCACCGCCGCAGTGATCCACGCCAGGCGCCTCAAAGTAGCGATAGTAATCACTGGAATTCGGATCGCGCTCATGCACCTGCTGCGCATAGTGCGCAGTCGCATCAGGCGCGATAGCCTGATCCGCCAGCCCATGCCACGAAAGGAGCTTGCCACCCGCCTTCCGAAATCCGTCGAGATCTGTGTTTGCGGTTCCGATAACGGAGTCGTAGCGGGCTACAGCATCATGGAAAAGCTGCTCGAAATAGGTGATGTTCATTCGTGCGGTGTCATATTCGCGGTCGCGGATAACAAAGTCGGTTATCCAGGTTTGAGGTACGGCAAACGGTACGCCGACGCATGTAGTGTTCTTGCTGCACGTCGTTGATGCGAGGCCAGCGAATGAAGCCCCGATGTTGCCGGGGTACCACAGGAATTCGCCTTCGGGAGTTGTTGCGCCCTGCCATATCAACTTTGCTACCTTGGCTAGGGTATTCGTGATGGTCATGCTCTGGTTGGTAGAGGGACAGAGGTATTGTTTGCCAACGACGGTCATTGGGTCAAAGGTGCAGTCTTGAGGTGCCAATATGATGCCGTCCTCCATACCATCGAGACCATCGCAGGCTTCGGCAACAGCAACGTTCATAGCTTCGAATTCCTGCGGAGTCGGAAACCCTGTTATGTGTTAGTCATGCATATCTAACCGTCGTTTCAGTACTGACCGTTCTCGTTCATGACAACCTGCGGCCAGAAGAGTTGCATCATCAACTCGTTCCAGTAGATAGCTGGTGCAGCCGCCAAGATACCATCATACTGATCTGGGTACTTCTGCGCCATCATGTAACCTTGTCTGCCGCCCTGCGAACATCCATTCCAATAGCTATAGCTCGGTGCTTTGCCATAGTAAGAATGAGTGACCGCCTTTCCCAGCGTCGCGGCATCATCTAGAGAGATCGAGGCAAGGTCTTCTAGCAACACCCAGTCGACCTTGCCAGAGTTAGTGAGCGACCAGCTGATATCCTGCCCGATGTGACCTCCGTCTGTCGCGACGGTAACGAAACCCTCACTGGCCGCCCATGGGAGTGTGGTGTTGGTTTCAGGTCCCGCAGCCCATCCTCCACCACCGGCGCCCAAGAGTCTTCCTGTCCACTTCTCAGGCGAGGGTAGCCAAACGACGGTGTGGATAGTGTCATTGGAGCCGGGATGCGTATACCTGATGATCACTCCACAAGCGTTCAGATCGGTCACGGCAGTGGCGTAATGATTTTGTTCCGCGGGAGCCTGGAATGATAAGTTCGTGTGTATTTTTGTAGCAATGTCGAGAATCTCGCCGCCTGGCAGCTCAAGATTTTGGAAGGAAGAAGCTTCGCAGACTGGTTCTCCAAGAGCTGGGCATGTCAGGAAACCCAATATAGAAATGAGGGAAATGAGACTTCGTCTCTTCCATGGAGTTGTGTGCTGCATCGTAGTCGCAGGAAACACTGGAAAAGTTACTCGTCAAGGGTTACTTACACTGCATACATTGCTTCCATTACATATAGCAAGCGCATACTGGACTCATTCGCACATTCATCCTGAACCGAAGGATTCAACTGAATACCCATAGGGATGCCTATGTTGGTCAGTTTGCTACAAAGGCTGAGGCCACGTTAATATGAAAGGAGTATCAGCTGCCATCAGGCGCTCTACTGCCATCCAATCGTGACAATGATCGATTCTAGCGTGTTCCTCGATTGAAGTATGCAAATTGGTGGACAATGGCTGAGTCATGTATTCATGACTTGAGCCGCGCCTCAAACTTTTGAAACAAAGGGCGTTTAATCTAAACCCCTGTTGTGGCGCTTTGAGAGGGTTTGAGGCCATTTTGTTAACGCGATGTCTTGCATTGTTCAATATGCTGTGCCGCTTTGAATCATGTCTTCTTGCTCCAGATGTTGTTTTTGTTAAGACCCGTAGATGAAGTGGTAGTGGATGACGACCGTTGATGGTCGAGGTCTCTGTACCCTTTGAGCGCGGCACACCACGTTCCGTGGAACAGATCCCATGAACCGAGTTTGTGTGGCTTCAGGCCGCGAGCATCGGGCACTGTCTTCGTGTGGTCGTCGCGTATCGCGGTTGATGAAGCATGGATAATTGTGCGACCAGCGACGCAAGGTCGGCCATTTGTGGCGGCAGCACTATGCCTATTTAGGAACACCCGAAGACGTCACCACGCGTCAGTTTCGCGAAGTATCACAAACCGTCCTCAACTCTCGTCAGCGATCACACCTTTGGATTTATATACACGTTCGTCTTTTCCACCAAGCCTACCACGAAATACCGATTCGGCTCTTGAATTTACCCCACATACATCGTGTGGGGCAACAGCTACCCCGAGACCGCCCCGCATCGGACACGTACCGGTCGGAACTATGCCGCCCGCATGTACGGCATGGCAAACTTCATATCTTTGCGACAATCTCTAGTCTGAGAGAAGAAGCTATTGATACCCCAAGATCTATTATCAACACACCGCAACCATGGATCCAGCGCAATTCGGTTACAGTACTATTCCTCTCAACCACGCGCCATACGGCCCAATCGTTCCATCCGCTCTAGAAGGATCCAATGCCGGAAAAGTAGCCCTTATAACGGGAGCCGGACAAGGCATCGGTGCCGCCATCGCAGAATCGCTAGCAAAATCTGGAGCTCATCTAGCCATCCTCGATCTAAACACCGACAACCTCACACAAACCAAGCAGACATGTTCAGCTTTCGGAGGAAAGGTTGAGGCATATGGCTGCGATGTCACGGACATGGAGCGCGTGAAGGTAGTTTTCGCGCAAGTGGAGAAAGACTTGGGACCGATTGATATACTGGTGAACAACGCGGGGATATTTACTCAGCGACCGTTCATAATGGGTAGCTTTGACACGTTTTGGAAACAGATCGAGGTCAACTTCAAGGCTGTAAGATTGTCTCTACGCTCGTCAAAAGTTCTTTGCTAAACGTGTATCCAGCCTCTAATGCTCATCCACGCTGTCCTCCCACAAATGCGCGACCGCGGCCACGGCTGCATCATCAACATCGCCTCTCGATCCGGCACCGTCGATGTACCCATGACGTTGGGATACGTGACGTCAAAAGCGGCTCTGATGCGTGCTACACATACACTGCAGCTGGAGATGGAACTTGATGGGCTGGACCCAGCCATTCATATGTACGCGCTGCATCCAGGTGGAGTGAGAGGCAACATGGGCGGAGGTAAATACTTCTCATCGGTATACCACGCCGAGAGGCATGCTAACGTAATGTAGCTGGCGCGCCAGACGATGTGAAGCAGAAGTACGGTGACCTTACGGACGAAGAGTTCTTCAAAGACCTTTTCAAGGATGGACCGTCGCTTTGCGGCCAGACGTGTGCGTGGTTGGCTAGTGGAAAGGGGAAGGAGTTGAGAGGACTGTTTCTGGGTAAGGAGCACACGAACTGTATATCAAAACCTTGGGACTGATATCATACAGATTGCCGACAAGATGTGACGAAGCTCTTGGACATCGGACGAGAAACACTACTGAAGGAGAACCGGAATAGGCTGACAGTGAACTTCATCGATGGATACTGCAACGAGCCATAATGATTGGAACAAAAAGCCAATGTATATTCTAGGGGTGAAGAGTCGGCATATCATAAGATAAAAGACAAATACTCAAGAACAGAACAAATTTCATGTACAATCCGCCAACTTTCCTCGCCTCCACTCAAATCGACCTCCTGAATCACTCTCCTCTTTTCGCGACATCTAGGTGACAAAACCCAAGGCCCCTGTGGGATACACTTAGTAAACAGGCATCTTGAACGCATCGAACGTGTACGTCCAGCTCTCAATGGACGCCTTGTCCTCAACACACTCAAAGTCAGAGCTATTGCCAGACCAAAGTGGTCGTGCAGGCCATTGGCAAAGCTGTTGCACCTCTCCAGCGTTATCACCCGCCGACACAGTCGCATTGAGGCGACTGGGCTTGACCCCGTTCTCAACCAAGTCAATGATCGTAGCCATGTTATCCTGCGGGTAAGGGCCAGGCTGGAGCTTATTAGCACCGCAGTGCGCCGCGCCGGGTACGAGGTAGAATTGGTACCAGTCAGCCATTGCTTCCTGGGCCTCAGCATCGGTCATGTTGGAGTACATGATCGAGCGGACAGACTGCCAGTAGTGGACGGAAGATGCAGCGGGAATGGACGGGTCGGATTCGCCGTGGTAATGGATCATCTTCGCGCCAGAAGATTGGAACGGAGTGAGATCGGGTACAGTGGTTTGCAGGCTGTCGAGGTAGCGGACCATGCCGATGTTCATCCATTCTACGAGGGTGTCGTAGGTGACGTTGTCGAGGTTGGTAAGGTTGTCCAGGTCGAGCAGTTGAACGAACTTGGTCACATACTCGCCACCGGTGGAAGGGATGCTGAGTTCCCACTTCCCGGTCGCGTTATTGTATGTTGGATCGGCATCACTGAGCTCGGAGCCGATCTGCCAGGAAAGGTAAGCGCGCTCGCCCTTGGAGTTGTGTAGACCGTCGTAGACGCCTTGGGCTACCGCGATGTCGTCGGCAGTGATGGTGCCGTTCTGTTCGGGCTGAGCGCTGGTTTGGCCGCCCGGCATCTGGCGCTTGTTGAAGTCGCGCTTGCTGAAGCCGAAGCCGAGGGAGGTGCTGGTCTCGCTGCGCAGTAGTAGCTTTCGCCGATCAAGGAGCTGAGATTGAAGTTGAGTTTGCAAAGGTCGGTGCGAGAAATGACACCTGGAGAGACTTATGTTAGTGCATTACCACATGGCAGGAGAGACTGTACTTACCATCAGTACGTCCATCCAGAGGATCACAGGCAGCGATAGTGGCGTTGACTATCTTAGCCAAAGCGCATGGCGGAGGATAGTAGTCGTTGATAACGTTGATGGTGGCAGGGTAGACATGAAGCACCTGCTGCTGCGCAAAGCGGAAAGCAGGCGCACCAGCTACGACGCCGTCGTACTCCTCGCCCCAGCGCTGAACCTGGCTCATAGCCTCACGGCCACCATCAGAGCAGCCCTCGAAATAGGTGTATACCTTGGTCTTGTTCAGACCATAGAAAGCCTGTGTGAGCGGCTTGCCAATCTTCGTCAATTCCCCGAGCGCGGTGTAGGCAAAGGCGTAGGTAGCATCCCAGTTGATGGTTCCGTTGCCATAAAGCACTGCCTCATCATAGCTCTGGTCGAAAGCGTCGTAGCCTGCTGATGTTGCTCCAGAAGCTGCGCCGTATGGCAAACCTCCGGTGGCAACGCTCTGGAGAGAGAAACCTCCGCCACCAGCAAGGTAGAAGCGATTCGCGAAGCTGGAAGGATCAGGGAAGGCGAATTTGAGGGGAATTACGTCTCCCTTTCCAGTATGGGTGTAGCTGACAGTGACGTTGCAGTAGGAGTAGGTAGCACTATCAGTTGTCGACGCTCCCATGCCGCTGCTTTCAAGGGTAGCATTGTAGAGCGCACTGGCAGTCACGGTGCCAGGTAGCAATTCGATTCCGAGAAGAGTGCCGTTAGAAGGAAGAGCGGCTTGCACGTTCGATACTGTGCAAAGTTCTGCTAACGAGGCTGCATTGGCGGCCACTGCCATGGCGGCAGCCGTTGCGCAGGACGAGTGTCGCATGATGGATGAATAACCGAGAGGAACGTAGGAACAAAGCGAAGGTAGAAGATAGAGAAGCTGTATTAGCGGGGTGGTGTTCGAGATATCTGTCGCGGTATCTCCAGCATTATATACTCACTACCAGTCCTGACTCGGGCTTTTGACTCCACCATCGCAGTCGCTGTAAGGAAACCCAATCTGTGGCCGTAGACTCCTTCCATACTCACAATGGTCCCCCTGGGAATCTCTTAGTTGACCGTCATCAGATCTGTGGAACGATTCTTGTCCATGCGTGCCCTGTCAGAGGTCTGGCCGGTGATGTCTGGCAGTGCAATGACGGCAACTTCCGCCTTGCGCGGCATTGCAGTACGTGTTTAGTGATGCAAAGAGAGAAGAAACATAGTGCGCCGGCTGTATCAATCGTTGCGCCGCGTCACTCGAAGGCTGCTTGCTGGTCGTAGACGTGAGCTGAAGACGCGTTCTCGGTTAGCGTGGATGTGGCCCAAGCTTGGAAGAGCCTTCTTCCAGACAAGCCTCGCTGCATACGCTTTGGAAGCCTTTTGCTGTGCAAGGCCTGTAGCGAAGTTTTCACGCGGATGAAAGATCAAGCGGTTTTACAGACATGAGGCCGCGTATTGTCGCGGCGAAGTTTCGGGATTGAGCGATGGAATGGGCAATTCACCCGGAGCAATGGATCAATGTTTACCATGACATTGTTTAGATGTTTACAGGTACAATGTCATATACCAAATGGACGTCACTTAACGCGCTTACACGACATCTCTGCCTCTAATCAAACTGCCTCTTTCGTCTCAACATGCTCAGTACTGAGCCCCTTCTCAAACTTCTCTTCTTCATGCGCAGCAATCCTAGCATCAGCTTCGATGAACTCGGCTGGGCGGTGTAGCTGCACGGCAAATTTGTTCCGATGGATCAAGATACCGGGTTGCGTTTCAAAGAAGCGATCGATATCTTCAAGCGTCCGGTTCGCCGTCTCTGGGTAGAGGAAGTACGTGATCGGGATGAAGGAGAAGCAGATGACTGCCCAGATGATCCAGAACTTGTAGCCTAGGTTCTGAATACCAGGAAGGGTTGCTTGCACAACACCGTAGTTGCAGATCCAGTTGGTCGCCATCGCGAGGGAAGCGCCTTTGGTTCTCATCTCAAGCGCGTTGATCTCGGTCGGGTACAGCCAAGGCACACCCAACACGCCCATGCCAAAGCTGGCGAAGAATACGAAGAAGAACGCAACAGCGACGATACCCAGCTTGTATGAATCGCCACCTTTCTCGGTCTGACCCTGCGATGCTGCGATGACGATCCAACAAATGGAGCATGCTGCAGCCGAGACCATCATGACCTTGCGACGCCCGTATCGCTCAATGACAAAGCATGCCAAGCAAGCAAAGATGAGATAGTCGACAGACCCGGCAGCAGCGAGGATGCGCGATAGTAGCTCGGATATTCCCAAGGCGTTGATAAAGATATAAGACATGTAGTAACTCGTAACGTTGATTCCAGAGATCTGGTTCATGGCCTGCATCCATGCGCCCAGAAGCATGCGTCGCAGCACACCGCTTGGACCTTTGCCAGTAAGAAGCTGCGTCCATGTATATGTATTCATTTGCTCGCGATCGAGGATGTCCTTGATGATGTTGTACTGCGTGATAACCGAGGGTGATTCTGGGGTGGCTCCATGGCCCTCCAGCGCAGCAAGAACTTCTAAAGCTTCGTCGATCTTGCCTTTGCGAATCAGCAACCGAGGAGAGTCTGGTAGGAACGGGCACATGGCGTAGATGCACAGGGTGAAGAAGAGCTGAAACGCGAGCGGGAAACGCCATGCGATATCGCGCGGTGCGAACGAAAAGCCGAGAGTAAGCCAATTCGAGATGCTGAAGCCGGTGATGCAGTTCGCTGTTGACGAATTAGCCAAAATGTCACACTGTATGTTGCAAATGCCGTACCCATCTGGATGATAACGAGCTTTCCTCGACTGTTCATCTTACTGGTCTCAGCCTGCCAAACTCCAGCCGTTGCTGTGTTCATGCCAGTACCAAGCCCCGCCACGATGCGCCCAACCATCATGCTCGCTACAGTCCAACTACATGTCTGAATGATTGCGCCGATGCCAATGATTGTCGAACCGAGGAGAATCTGCCTTGGGCGTCCGAGAATGTCGCCAGTCCATATGGTACTCATTGCTCCGATGAAGCAGCCGATGTTGTAGATGGACGTCATCACACCTTGCATGTTGGCAGATGGGTAGCCAAAGGTGTGGAGGAAGTCTTCTGAGATGATGACATTGCCGAAGACACCTTGATCGTAACCGTAGAAGCTAATGAGTGTCAGACAACCGCATTGGAAGATGTCTTGATCGTAGCTTACACGAGCACCGTACTGGCAGCGATGGAAATCCATACTGTCAGCCGCTCACCAGAGCCTCCAAGATATTTGCGTGCCATGGTCGCGTACTCCCTGTCCAGCTACGGATGTCACGAAGTTTGTGATCGTGGATGCGGAGTAGGAGATGTCGTGGAAGGAGGTACCCCAAATCAAGAGATGTCAATAGCCGGTCCAATGCACTGGGCCTGTACCAAACTTTGTCATCTGCAACGGGGTCGTAGCGTCGATCAGCTCTTTATACCGGGCATGAGCCCTGGCTCGGGATTTTCTCCGCTTATCATTATCCTCGTTATGCGAAGCTTGTCAAGCCTCACAAGCCTCTGGTCGTCTCCAGATCCACTGAGCTTCCCCAGACTCTGATCACCTACCCCATACCCCATAGGCCGAAGGCCCACTCAGTCCACGCTTGAGCTCTGTGATTGGCGATGGCGGCGTTTTAGCCGAGCAAGGAGACAATGAGTGATCAAAGCGCAAGGGTGGTAAGGCGAATGCAGCGATGTTGAGGTTGCAAGTAGGGACATGATGCATCGCGGAATACTTATTCAGGGAAGGCGGAAAGATACGTCGGCTGATGAGCACGGAAGGTGAAGCGAGCGCGGGGTAGCGAGGAAGGTGCGCCGAGTGTGGGGAAAATCGATGCTGAGGTTCAACGCCACAACACGAAAGCTACAAAAACCTTAACATTCTTGTACGAGCCTCTGAAACAAAGCTGGCAATACAGCCGGTATATCATGCCCAGGCTCTTCCCGGGCATTCAACCACGCGAGTGCCGAATGAGGGAGGTAGCCTCGGAAACTCCCCGCAGTACTCCTCTCCTCCAATATATTCCACGGAAGAAATAGACTAAACTTGAAGTCGCGCATCATAGTCCCCTGATCTGCGCATCATATCCAAACATGTCGAGCGCAAGGTCTTCCACTTCGAGGAGTACTTCCGGCATACGAGATGTATACGCACGAACTCATTCCTTCCACCGGTAAAAGGTCGCTCGCGGCTTCTTCGTGTTGATGATGAACTCAAAATGCGAAAGTATAAAGAGACGGGATGTTCGTATAGACGGGTAGGCAGCACATCGACCAGGACATACACACCATGATCTTAACCAACTCTGTTCTTTTGACCTTCGCTGGAGCGACCCATGTCGCGTCGCAGTCGTTCCAGCAGACGCCTGTTATGGGTTGGAACTCCTACAACCAGATGTCATGTAGCCCAAACACCCAGAAGATCACCACCACCATTAACTCGCTTGCGAGTCGCGGTTTCGTCGATGCTGGCTACAAGTTCTTCCAGATCGATTGCGGATGGGCTTCAAGAGATGGACAACGGAACGCTACTAGCGGTGCACTGAAGGTGGATCTGAAAGCCTTTCCGGGTGGGTTGAAGCCTTTGAGCGACCTTGCAAGGTCAAAGGGCATGAAATGGACAATGTACTCGGATGCCGGTGTGAGAATGTGCGACCCAGAGGCGCCGAGCCCTGTCTTGGGCTCATTAGGTCATGAAGCTGCCGACGCGGATTTCTTCAAGACGCTGAACACTGAATACGTCAAGTGTATGTCCGAAGGAACGTGGTCGCGCACTGTGATCATCAAGCTGACAGCCTTCCAGATGACAACTGCTACGCCGACGGGCCTGCAGCTAGCCAGAACGCTCCCAAGAACGCCAGAACCGATTTCGTCACCCGATTCGGTGTTATGTGGAAGGAGCTACAACGAGTCGGTATCCCAGGAATGTTAATCTGCCAATGGGGTGTTCCTTTCACGACCTCTACAGGTCTCCAGGGACCCGCTCAATGGACGAAGCCCATCTCGACATCCTTCCGACTATCGGACGACATTACATCAGGTTGGGCGTCCATGTTCCGCATCTACAACCAAGCTGTGCATATCGCCAAGTCTGGTCTAGTCGCTCCAGGACACATCGCCGATGCTGATCTGCTCATGGTCGGCAACTCTGGTATGTCATTCGACGAGCAAGCTACGCACTTCGCCGCGTGGGCTATGCTGAAGTCCGCGCTCATGGTCTCGACCGACGTAGCGGCTCTGTCGAACGAACTCGTCGCTGTTCTGCAAAACAAAGACCTGATTGCGATCAACCAAGACTCCGCTGTCAAGCCGGTCACTCTCCGTCAGCGTTGGAGCGGGGACCGCGACCTTTGGGCTGGCGACCTCGCCAATGGAGACATGGCCGTCTTGGTCGTAGACCTCAGCAACACTGCGCGTACGCTGAGCCTGCAGCTATCCGAACTCGACATCGCATCGGCATCGATCAAAGATCTCTGGACGGGTAAGACTGTCAGCGAGGCTTCCCTCTCCAAGCAAGTCAAAGCGCACGGATCTCTCGCCATCCGCCTCTCGAACATTCGCCGCTCGACAGCTGCTAAACCTACTTACAAGTACGTCTCTGCATCGACAGGCTCCCTCTCCTCGGGCGCATCCACCCAGTCCTGCTCCGGCTGCACCTCGTCCAACAAAGTCGGCAACCTGGGCGGTTCGTCGAACGGTCGCGTAACGCTCTCCAACATCCGCACCTCCAAAGCGACACAAACAGTGTACTTTGACTACATTAACGGCCAGGTCGACTACATGGGCGGCAGCAACGAGCGTGTCGCATCGGTTAGCGTGAACGGAGGCGCGGCAAAGACCGTCAGCTTCCCTCTGAGCGGATACAACTGGGACAAAGATGTATACAAGAACTACGGCGTCGAGTTGTCGGGTTTCAGCACCACGGGTACCAATACCATCACCATCTCTGGTGTTGGAAGTGCGTACGCGCCGGATGTTGACAGGATTGGTGTGATCGCGTAGTGTGCGACCGGCCTCAATTCGGCGCGTTTCTGTCTTTCCAGCCACGCTTGATTAGCCGGCTCAGCCACCTTTCTAGCGGTCTGGACATCTCCTTTGCGACGTACTACGGATGTTTATGAAGCACAATGAATGAACATCACTATATTTTCGGTCCGACGCCAGACCTCCGGCTGGGTATCATGTACATACGCACACAATCTGCTCTTCTGTAAGCGTTCTGTCAGCCAAGTTCACCGCATCATCGCATTAAATTTCTCCGTGTCGTTACCTCGTGCGCTAATCGAGTGGTTGTTTGAACTGTCGCATGTGCCAAATCTTACGATGATTGATGCGATATCTGCGTATTCGGTGTTTCTCGCATCTAGACTTACCTCGTAAAATGATTGACCGCGTTTCCAACGCTGCGCAGCATAGCACAGTGCATCTGACGTATGCGCATCTCTTAGCAATCCAGCGCATGAGCAAATATTAAATATCTCGGCCCTACAATACGCAGGTACAATGATGAATACATAAAGATCTTCACATCCTCTGTTTCCTTCTCCACCACGCCAGTTCCACAGTCGCGCATCACCACTCCAAACCTCACTTCCAAACACCCACAAGCACCTCAAGATGCAGCTCCAGTACCTCCTCCCCGCCGCGTTCTTTGCCGCCTCAACCATGGCCGCAAAGTTCAACGGCTTCTCCAACGTCGCCTGCCAACAATACGACGGCACCTACATCCCCATGACAGCAACCCAACTCCAAGACATCGTCGTCAAGTCCTGGGCGACTACGCAAGAAATTCCCGAAGCATCGCGCTCCTTCACTGCGCCTGATGACAGGAAGCTCTGCCCTTCGAACTCGGATGATACGTATAAATGGGTGAGTACCATGATCATACAGCTTGGCTTGATGAAATGGTTTCTGACTAGTCTTGTTTTTGCGTTCTAGGTGTCGATCCCGCAGTGGTCGCAGGGAAGTAAGTGGCCCGCTGGTAATGGTGGTGCGCTGGCGGTGGTTTACTACAAGGAGACTGATACGTACAATGTGTGCCGTTATCTTTCCGCTGCTCAAGCGGATGGGTACAAGGGTGCTTGCAAATGGGAATGATGGAATAAGTGCAGCGTTGGCAGGTACAGTAGCATTGGCTATGAAAATATACTCTAGAAGCGATGGTCCAGACGCAAATGAACTTGTTCCCTGGCTTTTATCTCCACCTTTCTTTTGTCGCGTGCGGGACTTGACTGAAGGGTGTGAGGGTCGGAAAGGCATACAAGAAAGTTGTATGATGGGATGTGCAGGTAGCTCTAGTAGACTAGACATCGGTGTGACTACGTCATGGGTATGTTGCAGATAACTTTGGATGGATTTACAACAGGCGAGAGCTCAGTTCCTCATCTCGAGTGTGGTCAATCAAACAAGAATCGCTGTGGCTACTAAGCTTTCGCAGTAGTAGGCAATATCCATTGGTCTATACGACGAAGGGTATGTAATTCTGGCCAGTTAATCCAGATGGAGAGTACTCGAAGGTTTCCGACCCATCTGAAGACACCCACTTCCATGGGTGAGTTCCACATAGTAGCTGCTGAAGCTCGTACGCTGCGAAGAAGGCTGGAACTCCTCCGGCCGGCAATGTTGTGCACTGGTATCCGAAGAAGCCATACCACTCGTCGTAAAACTGTTGTGGCGACCAGGCCTTCCTAACCGAGATCTCTTTTGCGGAAGCCCACAATGCACCAGTATCTCCATCAAAATGAATGAAGGATTCATCCAGAGTGATGCGGCGAACCATGGCATGGAAAGAAGGTGGGAGATCACATGGCAGCTGGAAGCGGTCTCTCATAGCGTAGTCATGTAAAGTTTCGTCGTCATCAGGCTCGTAGCGGACCAGTCTGCGATCGATCTCATGGTGTTGCTTCATGTAGTCGGATTCTGCCAGGGCCTCTTGCAGACTGGCAGCGTGCTTTAATACTTCCCATAACAAAATTGACTCGGTCTTCTGGCCTTCGATCATTACCTTGAGGGCATTGGAGTTGACTTCGTTGGCGGAGAAGGATTCAAGTTCGTCCAGAAAATCGGCAAAGGGGCGCAACATATTCTCTTTGGGGATGACAGTTTGGCTCCGTCGATGATACTTCGTTGATTCTAACCATACTGGATGCATCAGGTTGTTCCAGAACCCTACTTGTAGTTCGACACGAAGATGTGGATTTTCCAGTAGGAAAGGCGTGAGCCCCCGCACGTGCGACTCTGGGTATGCCACGCCCCTCTTGTCTTCTTTGATTATGATTGTCGTACGGTGAGATATGCGATCGGTTGGTGGTAGTGCTTTCAAGAAGTTGATAGCAAGGGACGTTGCGGAAAAGTACCAGGCGACAGGCACCATTGGTTCAGAGCGCGGGTCGATCTCGCCGATAAGATCGCGACGCGACGGGTCCGCTAGATAGGACTCGAGGGTCAGATCAGACTCTGTAGGTATCAGCCACCAGTTTGGTTTCCATGCAAGGACACTGTTGTGGGACCCAGGCAGGAAGGGCGGCATCATGCCATGGCACATGTAGGGACTGGAAGATGCCCTGGCAGCTGCATCCTCGAATGCAGGATGGGAGGAGGCTAGATCGAGGGTGTATTGTATGGCGTCGCACAAAGTCGCCGACGTCTGCCATCGCCAGGTATGGTCCGAACGCGAAACCGAGTTCTGCGCGTACAAGTCTCGCCCATGCTTGATAGCGCTGTATACGGCGCGATAGTAACGAGATATGCCGGGAAACTGCGCAGCAACCCGATCTACAATGGTCGGGGTGACGCACCCGTCTTGAGCGACGTGATGTAGTATGTGCATCTTCATACGCCGTGACAGCTGTAGCAGGCGTTCGAAGCGGCCGGCTTTGGAGTCAAGATTGTTGAATTCGACGCCGTCTCGGTGCGAGCGTGCAGGAAGGAAAGTTAGAGTGTTAGCTCGCTTGGCCACACCCTTCATCTCCTCGGCTGCTTGCTTGCAACAGCGTGTCAGCGCGTTCTTGTCCTGATGTTTGTTCTGGCTCTCATACCGCATCTTGTTTGAGGCATAGTCGTAGAAAAGGCCCTTCTCGTCATGCGAATAGTGTTCGTATATGTTGTCGCGCAGCTCGCGAGGTAGGCGGAAGAGAGGGGATTGTTGCTGATCTAACATCGTGAGAAGTATGATTGCGTTATGTCTAACGAGTAATGGCAAGATGGCAATAGAATGACGGTGGATATGGAAAACCGCGACGATGAGAACCGATGGGAAACGATGGTTTAAGTGCGTTCGGGACATCAGGCATCAGCGGGTCACGTGATGATCCAACTTTGGTTCAGGGTAACACCAACCTTAGGGGCGCCCGGTACTATCAATGCACAGTCGTGAAGTAGCAGGTTCTGAGATCCTCAGAATAAATAGAGTGCGACTCAATCAACTCTTAGCCGAAACTGCGACATTGTCTAATACAGCATACCCCCGGACTATCTGAGCAGCGATGAACGCAACCAACGTACATCAGTTTTCACGATGACTCGTGTAGAGTCGTAAAAGTTGCATAGCATACACGTCTCTCACTTGATCAAACGAAGATGCGATAAGCTGGTATCACATATGAATCTGCCAGTGATGAGTCGGATAGAGAACGGCGTGTGAGTGTGTACATTCCCCGCCCGTGCCATCGAGGTGCTGTGTGGGGTGGGCCCTTCCGAGAGCCATGGCCTCTCCAGAACGCACCCCCATCATCGAACATTCTCGCATTACATGTGGTCTCGGAAGCACCAAATGCGGACGCACGGTCTCCTGTCGGTCATGATCCTTTGTCGATCATTGCCCTTTCGCTACGCGTTGCTCGGTGCTATCGCAAAATGAAGTCTCCTGCGTCAAAGCTTGGCATCGCTGCTGAGACAACGGTGGAAGCACCTGACCCGCCCTGATAACTGTGACGGTATAAATCAGATAGACAGACACGGATCTCTGTTGCTGGATAGACTCGCAGAAGTGAGTTTGAGAATCTGCTGGAGATCATAACTATCCATACCTCATCTTTTCCTATTTTCGATACTTTTTCCATGCTTCTCCGCAATGACAAGTCCTACAACGGCATATCCGACCCGCTCCAGAGTCTACCGGCTACGGCATGTACCAAGCAGTATTCTGGCAACCCCTCTCCGCTCGCTCGTCTACCGCGCGAATTACGCGACCAGATCTACGAGTATGCCCTGGGTGCCGACATGATGCGTATATTGAGTTTCGGCGAGACGAAGATCATAATGCTCCCAATCTACGCGCCGGGTCGCGTGTACTGTGATCAGGAAGACGGTCTTCCGACGTGGATGCTATCTAGCAAGATGATTCTGTCTGAAGCACTCGAAGTCTTCCACCGAACGCAGTGCTTTGAGCACATCGGCCTTCCGCCATACGCCCAATGGAAACTTTCGCCCACCCGGAGGAACCCCCTGGTATTCAACCAAAATATACGTCACGTAAGACTCAACGAGCCACTCGAAGTGGTCGGAAATTCCTTTCCATCACCAAGTTCCTGGCATCCCGGATATAACGATACGTTTCTAAAGTGTCTTGCGTTATGGAACCCCCCGGAATTGGACATACGCTGTGAGGTATTTTCTAATGACCCGGAAGGACCTCGCATGAATCCAAGCGAGGTACCAAAGTGGCACAATAAGGTCCCTGTGCGGAACCCCGATGTACGTGATCGGTTCAAACAGCTTCGCGGACGGTGCAAGAGCATGACAGTGGAAATCAAAGTCCCTCACGGTCTTCAGGAGAATGAAAAGCTTTTGGACAACGCACGAGCTTGGGCTGAACCTAAGCTTGAGCACAAGAGACAACATTTCGCCGACTTGTGTGAGTCGATTGAGGCATGGGCGAGGGAATTGGTCGGCGGAAGCACGCGCTTCTTACTGAAGAACGAGAATGACGGAAGGAGTAATTGGAAGAATGGAACTCCTCCGGGAACGTACTTTAGGGCCATATGTGAGGCGCGAAGACTCGGCTGAACATGTCGCATAGAAGCACTCAACAACATTGGGGATTAGTACTGCGGCCTTGCAATAGTCAACAACACCAATATAGCAAATTTGAGCTCCTTCTAATAGTCTCAGTCTTTTCTACTTAATACCATTACAGACATACGCGCATACGGCCGAATCTCTCATGTGATGTCTCCTACCATATATTCTTATCATTGGAAGAACTTAAGCCCTGGCTCCAGATTGAATAACCTACATACACCGCGTAGTCTTCATCGCTGATTTCCGTGAAAGGACCGTAGATCCAGCAATGCATAGGTATACCATAAGCAGCATAGTTCATTGACTTCCCTCTACGACAATCAGCGTCCACAGAAAGCGTAATAAAAGCCCACCTCCCACACCAACCCCTCACTTCCCCCTCCGCAACCCCCTCAAAGTCCCCGCAAACCTCCTCCGCGTAACATACACAAACCCCATAAACACCACCGCAAACACCACACTCCCCGCCCCCGTCCTCTGATTCATCACCGCCTGCTTCTTCGCCTCTTCATAATACCCCTTCACCTTCTCCGTGACACCATCATCCCTCTCCAAATCAGGCATAGCCATGATCTTAACCACCAACGCCGACCAGCCCGTGAAGTGCTGGGTACGCTGTCCAGCGCCTTTGACAGGGTCGTATTGTTCCCAGATATATCCCGTTTGGAGGTACGAGTTGAACACGGTGTGGACGATATTGCTGCGGAGTTCGATGTAGATCTCGCGGCAGCGTTGCTGTGAGGGGCCGGGGATTTGGGCGAGGTCGAGGAGGTTGGTGAGGAGGAGGTAGTTGATGTTTATCCAGATGGGCGAGCGCCAGTAGTTGTCGTCTTTGCCGTAGGCGTCGTCTTCGGGGCTGAGGCTACGGACGCCAAAGTCGGTCCAGAGGTGGTTGGGGTCGCGGAGTAGGGTCAGCATTGCGGGTAGATGTGGATGTGAGGGATCGGTGAAGCCGGTGAGGAGCGGGAAGATGGAGATGTAGCCCTTGTGGCAGGCGTGTGTGTGCAGGTCGTTGCGTACAACGGCGTCGCAGTAGGTGTTTGGTTCTTTTGACCAGTGTACGGTGTCGATGTTGGTTTGGATCCCGCGGATGTGGTTTTGGTATGTGAGCGCGTCGTGTGCGTTTTCGGTGAAGAACGCGATGCGTTCTAGTGTTCGTGCCATTACGCCCACCCAACACAAGGCGTCCAAATGCAACTCGGTGATATCGGGAGGTTCCGCTCGAGGGTAGTCGTCTAATCCACTGGCAAAGTTCGTCCCAGGTGTTCGTCCACGCCATCGGTAGCCCTCATTTAAGTTGGCCGATGGAATGGAATGGGCCTCTACATCTCCAGATTGCGACTTCCGAAACCAGTCGTAGTGCTTCTTGAGGTACGGATACATCTTCGTCACCAAAGCTTTCCCAGTCTCTCCTTTGGCAAGGTACAGGGAGTCGTGACCATGATATTTGGTCGTCCCTTTCAGTATATCGATAAACTTTGAGATTACCAGAAACATCGTGGGCGGATTCGCAATGTGTGGAAATTGGGTGACGAATTCAGCAGGCGTGGCACCCTCGGCTTCCGCGCCTAGAATCTGCTCTCTTGCTATCCAGCCATCATCATCCATGAGGTTTAAGAGCCAATCGCGTATCACCTCGAGAGCGAGATCGGCATCCCACTCGATGACAAGAAGAAGGTGAAAGCCTTCATCCCATAAGAAGCCCCTTGGAAAGGCTGCACGAGATGGCGTATGCGTGAGAAGCTCATACGGGCCTTTCGTCTCCGGTGTTGTATGCTTCTTCGCATCGACCGACTTCTGCCAGAAGTTTGCAGTGGTCTCAGCGTATATGGCCTTCTTCGACGTATCGACCTTGGCAGTGCCAGTAAAGTATCCCAGTCCACCTAGCAGATTGGAGAAAGTATTCCGAGAGAAGGCGCGGTGCATGACGGTTGTGAAGGGGGGTTTTGGGGTGAACACTGCGTCGAAGTTCTTGGCGAAGGATGCGAGGGTTTCCTCTAGACTCGTGCTAAGACCGGCGGCTGGAAGGTGTTAGCATATCTGGTTCATGGACGCACTTCTCCGTATAGCATGGCGAAGGTGAGTACTCACAAGTCATGGCTCGCTTCGCAGTATCACTCGAGTACAGGATGTCGAACTGCTTGAGGTTAGTCTCAGTATAAACACATGATCGTGGTGCTGACCTCGAATTCCCCATGGCACACCATCTGCACTAGCTGCAAATTGCCGTTGCCTGGAGCGTTGCGCAGTACAATATCGTTTGGTCCTGGCTCGGTGCGGTCTTTCGTTTGGTCTTCCAGCGACTCCAAGAAGGTAGCTTCTTACACATGCTCATCAGCTGGTTGTTCATGATGACGAAGGAGTTTTATCACAGGTGGCTAGAACGAAAACAGATATGGCATTCATCGTACTTACATTTGCCCTGCCACAGCCTATCTTCTGTGACATTCAACGTCTTGATGTACGCGATTTCACGTTTCTCATCTGCATTGATGGGTACAGGGATATGAATACCCGCATTACCCAACTTCGGATGCGCAATATTCATGTTCACGGCTTGAACTGTCTTCTCATCGGCCTCAAACTGTTGACGCGCCTCGAGCTTGCAGTCGGCACAGGCTTCCATCGCCTCCATGCCAATGTAGAAGACTACGGTAGTCTTAAGGTCTTTCGGCGCATCAGGTCTGGGCATTCCCTTGATGCGCAGGCCCCAATTCCCCTGACTCTGGCCTTCAGAGTGCTTTATGAACTCGGTTACGAGGTTTATCTTGTTCCCAACGTCTTCTATCATTTGCCGGCCGCCTTCTCGTGTATCGTATGAGATCCAACCGTATTTGGCCATGCCGTCGCTCTGGTTCACGTCATGTCGGAGTGCTTTAGAACTCGTTAGCGCTGTACGTATATCCTCATAGTGCCTACTTACTCGTCTCTACATCTTCCAGCTTTCCCCACATGACGCCCGCGATGAGACTTTTGGGCATGCGGGCGCGCAAGCCCAGATACAGATTCGGACGATAAGGGCCCCATAGCAGCGATTCGTTGCTAGTCGGCACCTTGTGGTCGACGGCGGACGCGTGTGGGAGAAGCGTGAAGAGGAGCGCGAGGAGGGCTGGCGGGAGCATGATGACGTCGAACAGGTGCGACGCGTTTCACGACGCGTTGACCAATTGCTCTCAAGCTCTTCGGGACGACTGCGCTGGCGCGAGGCTTCGGGGCATATCTCTGCTACGTTGACTTAGCTCTTAGCTGACAGCGACAGCAATGCGCCGGCTATATCGGACATATTTGCCCAGGCAGAGCGGCCTTGGTTCCTGCTGCGTTGTGATTGGATGACGCGCTACGCCATGGCCAAAAGAACTCTACTTCCATCTTCAATCAGTCGCACGCGATAAGAATCACAATTCGCTTTACTCATCGTCCGAAAGATCTACAGCTGTATTCGCCTGCGATGGGTTTCGGGTCAGTAACAGCGACTGGTTGTCCGCATGTTACTACGAATGCATTCATCCGGTACCTCCCATGCCACATAAACTTCAACCTTTCCAGGATGCATTTCGAAGCATACCTAGGTAGTACACATTACACAGAATAACACCTACACTTGGCCCCAATAGACGTTATAAGGCTGAACAGACAGCAAGGATACTGGCAGTGCCAACCCGCCAACCTCCCGCGCGACGTCAGCGGTCCACTCACGCCGCCGAGCCCCCACAATCTGCAAATGCGGATGAGCGAACTAAAAGCCAGCCATCCCGCCTTGGATGCTGGCGATCCTGATCGACTCTAGGATAACAAGATATAAAGACTTTTACGCGATTTTTAACACAGGACAGTTTTTGGAGCCATTTCAAGATTACATCAATATGGAAGAACAAGTAGAGCGCCTGGCAAACAAGGTCTGGGGTATGTGATATTACGAGTTGGAAATAAGAGACACGTGCTGACGAAGCTGCAGACCAGTATCAAGATGTCCCTGCATCAAAGCGCTTGCTAATCGCCGTATCCGGTATCCCAGGGTCTGGTACGTACTGTACACGCACGAACCTCAACCCTCCAACCCGCTGACCACGACCAGGCAAAACAACACTAGCAGCCATCGTCTCAACCAAACTCAACGAGAAACATGCACAGCAATCCCCTGGTACCGCCAATAGCAACCCACTCTCAGCCTTCATACCAATGGACGGCTTCCACCTCTCGCGGCAACAACTGGACGCGATGCCCGATCCAGACAGCGCCCACGCGAGAAGAGGCGCGGCATTCACATTCGACGGCGACTCCTTCTACAGCCTTGTGAAGAAGCTGCGGGATCCCATATGTCCAGAGAGCTCAACACTCTACGCCCCCAGTTTCGACCACGCGCTCAAAGACCCCGTCGAAAATGACATCGCCATCGCACCATCCGTCCGCATTGTCATCTTTGAGGGTAACTACTGTTCCTTGAATAAGGCGCCTTGGAATGAAGCTGCAAAACTAATGGATGAGCTTTGGTTCGTGGATGTGGACTTTGATGTTGCGAGGAAGAGGTTGGTGCATCGCCATGTTAAGGCGGGGATTGCGGGGAATGAGGAGGAAGCGCGCAAGAGGGCGGATGAGAATGATCTTGTTAATGGGAGGGAGATTGTGGATTTGAGGCTTGATGTGCATGAATTGATTAAGAGTGTGGAGGATAGGGAGTGGGCGCCTGAACAGCAGGGAGTGGGGGATGGGGCGGACGAGGGGAGTAAAGGGGGGATGGCGGGACGGGTATGATGGTGTGTTTGCTGATATTTAGCATTGACAGTGGATAGCCTGGCTTTCTTCGCTTTCTCGGCCCCCGAATCTAGACGCTGCAACTACCGCGCATTCATGATTTCTGCCTGCAAACTCTGATCGTCCTGAACATTGGTTTCCTAACATATGGGCTTTCATACCTCCATTCCTCGTGCACGTGCACCTCTGCATCCGTACCAACGATAGTCTTCGCCCACGCCTCCACCGGTGCATCTGCCTCAACGAGTGGTTTAGAGCAGTCCAGTTCGCAGTGTCCGCACGCGTCAGTATCAACTCTAAGAATGAGGTTTCTGCAGCACCCACGAAGCCCTTCTAGCGTGCCGTTCAGTCTCTTTTTCCCCTTGCCCTTTCGCGTTCCCATGTCTGCGACCGTGTTTTCATTGAAGCATGATGGACACAGAAATGTCAAATCGCAGGTTAAGCGGACGTCTTTGAGATCGACTCGGAATCGCTGCAGGTATCGCAGGAACATGCTGTGGACCGCGTTCGGCGAGAAGTACAGATTTGACTGCGGAGCTCCAACGGCTCCTGGCCAAACCAAATCGGTTGCCAATGGGATTCCAACATTCTTGATGTTTTTGTTGAAGACGAGCGTGTTCTTGTACTCGCTGCGATCTATCGGGTTTCGGGGTGTTCGGCGACAACAGGATTTTCCACCGAGCTGCCTGCGTTTACCTCCCATTATTGGCATTGGTCTAGGTCTTGATCTTAGGTAATCTGTGGCTGGAGCATATGTCTGCGTCGAATAGAACACTTCGAGCGCTTCTCCAAGAATCGTTTTGCACAAGAGTAGCCAGTCCGGGAGACCCTGGAGATGTCTGTCACAGTAATCGTAGTTTTGGTTACTGGCGATGATTGCTAGATTACGGTATTGAAAGGTAGTTTCATCGGAGCCGAATGCGTGCTCCCAGATCATGTCGCGCAATTCGCGAGGCAAGCAGGTAAAGAGTGGTGACTGCTCATTTTGAGTGGTGATGAGTCTTGCTCGGTCAAGATCTTCTTTGGTGCTGAGTTGGCGACGCTTACGGGGGATGTAGGGTCCGTCATCAGGTGAGTAGCGTTTTTCGTTGCGGAGACGCATGTTCAGAGGTATTGCTATCTGGCGAAAACCTGGCAGGAAGGGGCGAGATGAAAGTACGCCGCGATGAAGGCGATGAGAAGAAAACATGGCCTCACAAGTGGGATCGAAGTTTAAATAGCCGTGATATTAGTATAAAGCTAACTGCTTGTGGCTAGCGTGGTATCTCTGACGGAGACCGAGGCGTTCATATGGGCGACTATATTGGCTGGAACTGCAGCCGACGTGTGTCGACTATCCATACAGCCTCAGTGACTCCTTTGTATCTGATCTAGGTACCATACACAGTTATGTGCTCTTCCTCGATGCGTTTTCTTCCACCTTCCGCTCAACGGCCGTCACATGTCTCACCCACACCGAGTCCGGCTGATAAGGCGTCCAGGGCTCCCAAGCGTCGACACGACCCAGACCGTCCCAAGATAAAGCCCCACCCATGCCGACGAGCCTCATTGCACACTTCTCCGCATCATCCATAATCGACAATGACGTGCCACCCTTCTCAGGATCTGACCTAACCACGACAGTAATCTTGACTTTACGAAATCTCTCTTGCCAGTCGTCCTCCCACTGACGGGCGAGGTCGCGAGACATGTAGTTCCTATAGTAGTACTCGGTTTCGACGTGGTACCAAATCAGCTCCAAACGCGCATCCTCCAGAAGTAGGTTGTCCATTAGCTCGAGGAAAAGAGCAGTCAGATCGCAGAAGACACCGTTGTTCTCAGTCCAATATTTCGGAATGTGATCTCCGGGGACTAGCTTAACAGTTCTTACGCCACCAGGAGTGAAGACAAGCGAGTTCGATAGTCCAGGCAACTCATTCTCGGGGAATGTTGGTCGACCAAAGGGTTGGAAGGCGTAGGTTCGGGCTATCATGTCTAGAAACTCGTAACAAATCTGCTGGCTAGACAGCGACCATAATAGGAGACCCCGCTTAGTTGGTTTCAAGCGCCGGATGCCCAGGTAACCTTCGGTGTCCCGTGTTGCAACAATGATGAGCTTATCCACGCGGAACGTGAGATTCAGATCGTCAAGTGTCTCCAAATAAATCTGGTTTCGAATTTCGCGGGGCAGGTTCAAGAGTGCGCTTCCTTCCTGACAAGGGATTTCCGAGACAGTAGGACGAGCCTTTCGGGCTTTGGTCATCAGACGCTTCGAGGAGCGGGTCCCTTTTGCCGGCGACAAAGCGCGTTTCTTGGACGGCGCCTTCTTGGTAGGAGCCATATCGTCGTCTGAGCGTATGTGGGCAGTGAGTTCGAGTGGTAAGGAGCGATTGTAGCAGCCAGGCCAAGCTATGAGTGAGCTATGATGTCGAGTTGTGTGATGGACGAGCGTCGATCGTTGACTGTCTGTCCTGCGTAGGTCAGAAGATCCAGAGGTACCAGATTAAATATGCGAAAGCATCTGCTATGCAACGCTAGACATTCTCGTGATTACGGGTACGGTCCTTGTCTGGTAATGAAGGAAGGCGCGACAAATGCTGCCTGGGCTACCCTCTTCGTGACCCGATTAAAAAGTCGAGAACACCGCTCATCTCACCAATTCCCCTGACCCCCTCAAATCAACTCGTTGCCAACTCGGAAGCCGCGATGGACTCAACATGCCCAAACCGCGGCAGCATCGAGGCCACCTCAAACCTCGACCACCTCGAAACATCCAAGTCCACCGCGCCGACTGAATCAGCACTCATCTCATCGCATAACTTCCTTCTCGACCTCCCAGCCGAGCTTCGAGAAAAGATATACGCCTACGTCTTTGGTCCTTCCCCCCGCGCATCTACCACCAGCAAAGAGACCTGCGTCCAGGCTGTAGTTCGCGACTTCCCAACTCCTTCCCGCTACTATCCCGGATATGCAATCACTGGTCTACCCGAATGGTTGCTAGCCAACAAACAGATCCACGCCGAAGCGATGGATGTGTTTCGCCGATGGCGTACGTTCGTGTTCGATGACCCGATACCTGTGATGGAAGATCTAAATTTGTTGGACGAACCGCGGGCACTACCTGCTTTCAACAGTGTGACCTACGGTGGCAGCGGTAATGTCGATCGCGTTGTGTTCCAACCTGGTCGTACTGTGCGGTTTAAACTGCACTGGCCTGTTCGTCCCAAGTACACGCGAGGCGAAATTGCACGTTTTCTCGAGAAAGCGAAAGAGGATGACACCGAGTTTCTCGATTGTATCTATCAAGGTCTTGGAGAGAACGCGTGTTTGGACTTATACTGGGATCGTATGTGGTGTCGAAGCCACTATTACGGTGCGGAGTGGCTGGAGGGCGAAAAAGAGATGATGGATTGTTTTGACGAGAGGTGGACTGGGCGGTTCCGTAAGGTTTGCGTTCATGTTAGGTATGGAGGAGCGGAGTGGACCTTCGCGCAAAAGATGATGAAGACTGCTAGGAAATGCTCACGGCGACTCGTGGGTATCACTGCAAGAGAGGATATAGGCGTGCGTTGGACTAGGAAGGAGGTGGCACCGGCAGTTAGTCCTATCCACCTCAGCGATTGGGAGTCAACGTTGGTGATCGAGCGGAAGATCTGAGATGCTGGCTTGACTACGCGAGATGGATAGCTGGGGACCTCTGGTGTCCGGTAGAAACTTTCCAGCAGTCCACGGGTGGAAACGGCTGCCGCAGGACGGCGGCACCCCATTCAAGGGAAAAGCCGAACACCCTAGAGCCTACATTAAGATAAAAGCTTGCGAAAGGATAGAGCGCTTTCGTGGTGGGTGCACATACATAGCCCCGGAGGTATCTTGAGAGGGCAGGCATCAGCGAGTCACGTGCTCTAATAACCACTAGCGCATCCTTCTTTCAGACACGCGCAAGTCATCACCATGCAGTTAAACAGCCCAAACTGAGTTTTCCAGTAATCATATTGCTACGATAGTCTTCTACTCAAACAAGCATACACGCTCGCGGCCGTGAAAGATCCGAGTCTGGCAACCTTGCAAGAGCACCCGGAACATGCTCCGGTCTCTGCAAAACCCACTCATCCCCTATCAAACATACTACACAAAGAAGTGAAGAACGTGCCTGTGCTCCCCAACTTCATATGCAAAGGAAACAATTGTTTGCCGACAGGCGTTTGAGGGCGCCGATACAAAAAAGGCTCGGCCCGCCATGTGATGGAAAAGCTCGCTTCATCCGGGAACGCCTCATCCGACTCCGTAAATGACGATGAGAACCGGGTTCAGGCCGTTCGAAAAGGGGTGGGTGCGTATGTATACATTTTGGGCACCCGTCATCCAAGGTTGCGCCAAGTGAGTGCAGCAAAAGAAAGGCAAAGGGGGAGCGCGCAGAAGTGCTAGCGACAAACGGGTGTATGTCGTCTATGCCTTGACTGCGCCGCCCTCCTCGACGTTCTCGTTGTTCTCAAAGTCTGACGCGGAGGTCTCGCGGTTCAGGCTCGTCTCGCGGTGCAGGAAGGTGTGTTCCTTGACGGGGCTGCCTGCCAACTCGCCTTGACCGTTGGCGGTGACGCTGTCTCTGTGGGGGTGGCCGTTGCCATTGCCGTTGCCGTTCTGGCCGGTGGGCGTGGGCGGGGCGATGTGTGGGATCTTTTCGGGGTTGGGGTGCTCGCGGCCAACTTGGGTGACGCCGACGTCACCAGCTTTGCCGGCCTTGGAGAGGGCGTAGTCGCCGCTGTCGAAGTACTTGCGCTCCTGTGACCGTTTTTAGCAGTGCCCTGAATGTTTCGCAGACTGTCATACCTTCAGCTTGTTCTGGAGCAAGTCCTTCTTGTTGGGCAGCTTGCCATAGAGACGGAAGAGCTTGGCCTCCTGCTCCGACATTTTCTAAATCGCTGTTAGCTAGACACATTCCTAGAGATCGCGCATGGCTTCTGTGCGGCTATGACGTACGCTGACATCGACCTTGTTCTGCTGGTGCGGGTTCATGGTTGCGGTGGTGGTGATTGTGGTGTTGCGGATCGCAAGTGACGTTCGTCAGAGGGGCAGCTGCTCGCGAAAGGCGCAGAGTGTCTGGCGTGTGGATTCTTTGTTGAATGGTCGACACAGAAAAGGGTCAAGGGTCGCAATTTGTTTAAAAGTTGCTGTCGTTGGCTCGCGCTGACCACTTTGGGCGAGTACCGTTACCCGTTATGTGACAGGGACAGGGTGAATAGATGTGATTGATCCGGCTTCCAGCGCTGACGATTGGGTGCCGACAAAGCTCGGGCGTGTGTCTTTGCTGCTGCCTGACAACACAACAACGTCGACGTGTTATGACTCGCTTGGCTTGTGGTTCTGGTGCTGTTGAAGCGACGATGTTTGGGTGGGAGTGGGAGGAGTGCCCCTCTATCCAGCTCGACTATGCGATAAGCCTGGATCGCCCGAGGTTCCAGATGCTCGGAATGCTGCACGAGGTCAATCGAGCAACAAAGTAAAAAACAAAACTGGTGATGCTGAGGGTTGAGGAAGGTCCAGTGCGCTCAGTAGATGCAGGATGTAGAACAGTTTGGGTGATGTAATAGACTTGGGCGTTGCTGTCTTTTCAATTGCTTCGCTCGAGGTTGTCACTCAAAGAGGGGCAGATGCAGCACATATGTAGGCGACGAGTGGGCCGACGTGAACAATCCCCCAAACGTGGCTTACTTGACGGATGAATTGACGCAACTCGCACAAAGACACCAAGGCAAAGCAGCCGTTTCCGCGAAAAGTGTAACCGTTAGCTCTTACGCGTGTTGGTCGGATGCACGCTGCACGCTGGATTGCCGTAGACTTTACCAGACGCGGCACCTTCACAACGTCACGCGTGCACACCATTGGCCTCTGAACCCACCATGATCGCCAGGGCCCAGCTCGATAGAGCTTGCCGTGTCGGTATTTTGTACCATTGGAGTTTGGGTGCGGCGACGTCACATGGAACACTGCTTGGACTGAATCACGATGCACTTTTTTTGTCTTGCAACTACGAAAGCATGCTTCCCCGCTTACCACGATAAACGGTTTGCTTGAGCGTGATAGGCTGCTTCCATGCGCTAACTCTAGACTCTATCAAACCCTGAAGGTCAGCCATGCTCCCCACTACCACCTACTCTGATTAGCGAGATACTACTGCAGGGCTTCAAGGTTCTCACCATCGATCCAGAATACAGGAAGCAAGACACGACGTCGAGCCTGAAAACATCTTACAGAGCCCCGCCTGTTGAGTAATTCGCTTAACCACTGCAGTAAAATATCACGCCAAAAAACACACAGGACCGGGAGCGCATCCCACCTCCAATCACAGAGATTCCGAAAATGGCTGGCACCGGCAAGACCTTTGTGGTGGAACATCTGGACCCTGAGCTCGAGGAATGGTCATCTCTCGAGTACTCCAGTATCGCGGCGGAGTCACATGCATCCGGCGCACAGTTCCTGCTGTCTTCAGTACCAGCTTCGTTGAAGCTGCCAGCCAACCTACAGGGCGCCAAAGGACTCAATGTCGAGATAAGAGGCATTGAAGAAATCTATGCCGATAAGAAAGACAAGGTGTGTCTACTGGATCCTGCCGCAGCCAAGGACTTGAGCCCAGAAGATGGCGAGACTTTTGACATTTTCTTGTTCGGCGGTATACTTGGTAAGCATCCGCCCTCATCCAGAGAAGAAATACAATGAAAAGAGCTGACTCTTGAGTAGGAGACGACCCACCACGAGGTGTGTAATGCTGTCACCATTTTCCAAACGTGTACAGTCGACTAATTTTCTCTCAGACCGTACGTCAGAGCTGCGCAAGAAAGGATATCAAGGACGCCGCCTGGGACCTGTACAGATGACGACCGACACAGCAGTACGTGTCACGAGGATTTGCGTGCAAGACAAGGGTATGCCGTATAATTCGACGCTGATGCAAGTTGCTGACGAGGCGCAGTACCCGTCGACAATATCCCGTACATCGACCACCCTGATCTAAAGATCAACAAGAACGAGAGCACGCAGATGCCGTTCCGCTACGTCAAGGACGATAACGGGGAACCTATCATGCCCAAGGTAAGCGTGCCCGACATCGTCATGCCTCAATACGCGATATTAATCGGATGCACAGGGAATGCGTGAGCTGATCGTCAAAGACTCAGCCAAGAGCCTGAACGATCTCTTCTGAACACGGGCTGCTTTGCATCTCAGGCGCGCATCTTCGCGTACCAACAGCACGGAAGATGAGCATGCGCCACTGTGGCACACAGTCATCAACGATCATTGACATGTACCGCTTGCGGGAATTCCAAAAAAGCATATTGAAGATTGGAAAGGGGTCCGCGGTGTAGTACTAGGCAGGACTCTAGCTCTCTGTCGGGGCATCGACCAGACGGACCGAATCGGATGCTGTGGTGCTCTAGAACGTCTTTCACGTTGGCGCGGAATGACGGCATAACGAGTTGGTGCTAGAGGATAGTAGTCTACGTAGTCCAAAGAGTTCTTGTCAGCCCGGCGAACCTTGGGATATGAGATTGACAACTGCATGCGAACATCGGCGGCGAGGGACGCGTGTACATCTTATTTGGGGTTCGCATTCGGAAGATTTGCGGCCTGAGGACGGAGCTGACACATGTGTGAAGCATGAGTGAACGCTGCATCGTGTCAGATGCTGGGGCGCGATGCGCGTTCTCGAGACGCGGAGATGGCAGTAGCCGAAATGGGCGCTGGGGCGTGTGATTGGCCGTGGGACGAAGCTTGGACGGTACCCCAAAGATGTACCTCAACAGGCATCTCGCTATAATATTGATATCAGTTAGCTTTCCTCGCTCGTTCGCGACTGTTGAAGAGATAAGTTCATTCGTTGAAATTGCCAGTCTCCTTGTGGATCGCTCGCGTGTCTTGTGTCTCACGATCTACATTGACAGGCCCCTGTTCTGGATCCCAACTCGGACTTGTCAGCCGCCGCCGCAGTAGCCACCTAAGCTGTACTCTGGAGTCCGCTCTTCTCACATCTCAGCGCCTATACCCTACACTGTGCCAGGCTGCGCATTCGCCTATCACTACTCTGCCTCCACTCGCTGTTTCCTATTTCCCTTCACTTCCCATGATATAGCGACTGCGCACCGCAACCTCCGCGGCCTCAACTCCGAAACGCGGCCTAACTATGGCCTCCTCACATTTTCCGCTGCGATGGCGGACGGCGCTCCTGGGTGGCCTCCTGGCGACGGTATCATGGCTACCGAGCATAATGGCACAGGAGAAGACGCAGGCCGACTACTTCATACACGACCTGCCCGGTGCGCCGAAGCCGTTGCTTAAGATGCATGCAGGGTAAGCAGACTGGGAGAGGCATGCGCGCGTACAGGGCAATACTAACCCGATCGTACAGACACATCGAAGTTGATGCAGAGAACAACGGCAACCTCTTCTTCTGGCACTACGAGAACCGCCACATCGCGGACAAGCAGCGCACTGTACTATGGCTGAACGGCGGGCCAGGCTGCTCCTCGATGGACGGCGCCATGATGGAAGTCGGTCCATACAGAGTGCGTGAAGGCGGCAATCTCGAATACAACAACGGTTCATGGGACGAGTTCGCAAACCTGCTCTTCGTGGACCAGCCCGTCGGCACTGGCTTCAGCTATGTCAACACCAACAGCTACCTCACGGAACTGGACCAAATGGCCGACCACATGATTATCTTCTTGGAGAAGTGGTTTGCGCTATTCCCCGAATACGAGCATGACGATGTGAGTGGCTTGACTAAGTGGACCCGCGGGATACTGACATATGGTAGTTTTACATCGCCGGTGAATCGTACGCTGGACAGCACATTCCCTACATCGCTCGCGCTATCCTCAAACGAAACAAGGAAAACCTCTCCAAGACACCATGGGCGCTCAAGGGTCTCATGATCGGAAACGGATGGATATCGCCCGTCGATCAGTATCTCGCCTACATACCCTTTGCCTACCAGAACGGTCTCATGCGGGCTGATACCGACTCAGCAAGGCGCGTTGAAGAGCAACAGAGAATATGTGTTAAGAAGCTCGAAGAAGGTGGCATGAACACTGTCGACACCAGCGAGTGTGAGCAAATCATGGTCAGGATTCTGGAAGAAACCAAGAATAAGAAAGCCGATACGATGAACCAGTGTCTCAACATGTACGACATCCGTCTCCGTGACGACTCATCTTGTGGAATGAACTGGCCCCCGGATCTTGCGCAGGTCACTCCTTACCTCCGCCGCCCAGATGTCATTCAGGCTCTCCACATCAACCCCGACAAGAAGACCGGCTGGCAGGAGTGCAACGGGGCTGTTTCTGGTCATTTCCGTGCCAGGAAGAGCGAGCCTGCCGTCAAGTTTCTACCCGAACTCATCGAGCAGGTTCCAACTCTCCTTTTCTCTGGTGACAAGGACTTCATTTGCAACCACGTTGGCACAGAGGCCATGATTGGCAACATGAAGTGGAACGGCGGAAAGGGTTTCGAAGCATCCCCTGGTGTGCAGAACGCAAAGCAAGACTGGATGTTCGAAGGCGAAGCTGCTGGAACATGGCAGGAGGCCCGTAACCTCACATATGTTGTCTTCTACAACTCCAGCCACATGGTTCCTTTCGACTACCCCAGGCGTACTCGGGACATGCTCGACCGCTTCATGGGCGTGAACATTGAGGCTATCGGTGGTGCTCCTGCCGACAGCCTCATCGATGGCGAGAAGGGTCCGTTGACCAGCGTTGGCGACCACCCCAACTCGACGCAAGCCGAAGAAGACAAGACCAAGGAGCTCAAGGCCGCAGAGTGGAAGGCCTACGCTCGCTCCGGGCAGGTCGCACTCGTCGTTGTCATCATCGTCGCCTGCCTCTGCGGCTTCTTGTGGTGGCGCAGCAGGCGCACAACCAGCGAATACAAAGGCACCGACAATGACGAAGGACGCGAGTCTCTTCTCACCGGTATGGGCCTCGACAACTTTCGGAGGAAAGAACGCAGGCAGGATCTTGAAGCTGCCGACTTTGACGAGAGGGAGCTTGACGATCTCGATGATGTGCCAAAGAAGCCGGGCAATGGCTATGCGAGCGTGGGCACGGAGAAGGGGCGAGAGTCGCACAATGACTCTACGTTCTCTTTGGGCGTTGATAGTGACGATGAGGAGGCTAGCTCGAGCGATCGGGGCAGGAGAAAGGAAGCATCGTGATAGATTGGGATGTTTGTAACGGCGCTTCACAAATATATTAGGTCGGGATATTATAGCATTGCAGGCGCATTAAGGTGCCAAGTTACATCACTTTGTCTTGCCAACATATACTTTTTATACGGTGGCTGTCTAATCGTGACGCGCAAGCTTAGGCATTGCCCCATCCCACGTGGACCTGCATATACTGAGTATACTGAGTATACTGAGGCCTCCCTTTACTTGAGTATGTGGAGACTTCAGGCGGCTGAAGTCTGGTTGAGGTTTGCTAGTGCTGCACTCGAGTGTGGGTCTGGTCGATGCTGCCTTGAGAGCACGTGAGTGCGGGACTAGCGCGACCGCGTTCCTGCCGTCCCAAGGCGCGTCATCTTCAGCCACGACGCCTCGACTTCAGCAAAGCGGCGACCCATGCGCACCACATCGTAACAACAACAATGCCTGCGTACGTACAGAATTTCTACGCGTTCCTCACGCACCGTTTCCCGACATCAACAAAGTCCGCTAACAACGATGCAGGCCAGGCGACCAATACAACGGCGGCAACGTCAAGAACCCCTTCGAAGAACGCGTCGTAAACGGCTTCACAGCAAAAGAAATCGCGACATTACAGAGCCGACTGAACAAACAACTCGGCCCGGAATACATATCGCAACGACCGGGTAATGGCGGCGGTAAGGTGGCGTACCTGGAGGGGAACAAGGCGATAGCACTTGCGAATGAAGTGTTTGGTTTCAATGGCTGGTCAAGCTCGCTGGGACAGGTGCAGATCGACTACGTATGTTTTGGTCTATCTGAGAGGCAGATGCATACTGACAAAGACAGGTCGACGAGCATCAAAACGGCAAGGTCAGCTTGGGTCTCTCAATAGTAGTGAGGATCACGCTGAAGGATGGCACATATCACGAGGTAATGAGGTCGCTCTCTACATCTTACCCTTGCTAATATCGCGGTAGGACATCGGCTACGGCTCGATAGAGAACGGCAAAGGCAAAGCAGCATCATTCGAAAAGGCCAAGAAAGAGGCGGCAACAGATGGTTTGAAGCGCTCATTACGCACGTTCGGCAACGTCCTCGGCAACTGCTTATACGACAAAGAGTATCTCAAGAAGGTCCAGGTTATGAAGGTCAAACCGATCAAGTTCCAGGAGGACAACCTCTACCGACATAATGATTTCAAACCGCCACCCCAACCTGAGGAGCAATCTGTGGTCAAGCAGGAGCCGCACAAGACACCGGTCCGACCTAATCAAGTCCTTCGCACGCGTACAGATCACTTGAACAACGAGTCGTTCGGCGCTGACTTTGACGACGACGCGGACGAGAACTTGTTCGATGGAGTTGATGTCTCAGAGGGCCACGGTGACGAGTTCTCATTGTCAGAGACATTGTCCGCTCCCGAGACGGCAGCACCGCGCGGTATCCAGCCAGCGAAACCAAATGGTGTATCGTCTGGTCGCACCTCACCCGTCCGCAACACGGGACCCCCTCGCCAGCCCAACGGTAGACCTCCACAAGCCGGACGTGACCAACCTGGCGTGCAACAACAGCAACCAAACCAGGCACCCGGTAGACCTGCCCCTCACATGCAAAACGGAAGACAGCCACAAACTCCTGTTCAACAGCAGCCTCGACCGGTACAGAATGGCGGTCGCATGGCCCCACCAGCAATAGACAACGGTGCTGCCTCGAGACCCGTAGGACAGCAGCCCCAGAACCAACAAGCTGCTCCTAACAACCAACCTCTCCGACCAACCCCACCTCAAGCACAACAACCACCGAACCAAGCACGACCAGTACCACAAGCCCAAGAAACGACCGCACCCGCTCAAAACGCACCTCCACCCAACCACCGACCACCCGTAGGTTTCGTAACCTCCCGCGCCGCCGAGCTCCTTCAAGCCTCAGACTCCGCCTCCCTGACCAACCTCCCATCCTTCAACCCCAATGCCGACTCGCCCATACCGAAAGACAAACGCACTCCTGGCGTCGACCACGCACGAAGCATCCCCATCAAACGTGACGCTGTCGGCGCACCGCCCGCCCCTCAACCACCACCCCAACGACCCGGCGTCACATCAAACGGCTCCTTCAACCGCCCTAACGTTGTAAACCCACACATGCAACCTGATCGCCGCATCGGCATGCCAGGCGCGCCCAACTACGCCATGAGTCCTAGTGCGAATCGTGGCCAGTACAAGCCGCCTACATTCAACGGTGCGGGGCCTGGTAATGGCAATTCTGCTGCTGCTGGTCCCGGGGGTGTCAAGAGAGAAAGAGCCGCGTTGCAGGATGTTAGCAACGTGGGAGTTAATGGGAATGGGGGTGTGGGGAGTGAAGGGCCGGATCCTAAGAAGCAGAGGGTTGATGCGCCGGCTGGTGTTGAGAATAACGGTGTTGCTAGTACGTGAGGTACCGGTGTGCTTTCCACGAGCTGCTTTCGTACTGCTGTGTTAGTGGGTAGGGCGTTATTCTGGTGGTAAGGCGAGGGTGTTTTGGCGTTATGAAAAGGGTGACGAGCCGGTACTGTTTTAGCGGGGATATGTCTTTCGGGGTTATCGTTGTCTTTTTCGGGGTGGGTAGTGTAAATGAGCGTTTCTGTCGCGAAAAGAGTAGAGGCAATCGATACATTGATACCGACCACCACAGAGACATGATTGTGTTCAAGGTTGCTGCTTCTCGGGCTTCATTGGGAATACACTGGTATAGATATGCTTTGACTCTGCGCAGAGGGAGCATCTAAGAGAAGGATTTGAGAGTCATTGACTTCATTACGCTCGGTGGTACTATCGCACACTTCTCCATACTCAGCTGCCAGGTATCTGGGACGGTGTTTCGCGATGCCCTTGCATGATACACGCTTTCCCTGCATTCCATCGTCCTTCAGACTCGGTGGCAGAGCACTCATATCCCCTCTCTCCAACGCCTATTGGTATCGAGCCTTTTCGCTCAACCAGCAGCTTCACGGTAAAAGCTAATCGAGTTATTCCCGCCCGCCAACGCAAACATCTCGCTCTTGCCAGGCGCTTTCGGCAACCACTTTGCGCTCCAAAGCGGTTTGTCGCCGTGGGAATGCGTGGCTACACAGGACCGCGTTTCTATGCGCCAGACTTTTGCTTTGGAGTCGTGGGATCTGTGGGTTGTTGTGTCAGCAAAGTGTCCAGATCTACACGCTGCCAAATCGATGTAGATGGCATGATGTTATGTTGGTATGATGTTGGAAAATTGGGAATGACTTACCCACTCAACAAATACTCGCCCGTATCACTCCAATCCAAACTCAACACCCACCCGCCGTGTCCAGTGAAGTTTGCGACTTGCTCCCCGGATGTGACGTCGTAGAGAGCGATGATGCGTGCGTCGCCGCCTGCTGCTAGTAGTTTCGAGGCAGGGGAGAAGGATACGGCGCGCACGGGGTGGACGAGGCCGGAGAGGGAGTGTGCGAGGCGTCCGGTTTCGTTGTTGAAGACGTAAATGGAGCCGTTTTCGTGGCCGGAGGCTGTGTATGTGCCGTTGCGGGACTGTGAGTGGGTAAGTTAGTAGGGGATGTGAAATGGGAAGGGAGAAGGGGAGGGAACGTACCAAGTCTACAGATAGACCGAAGCTGCCTTTTGTTTCGTACTCGCGTATCCGAGGCATACCCTCATCTTTGTTGAGGCTCCAGACATTGATCTTGCCGTTGATGCTCGTACTAGCTAGATACTGGCCATCTGCACTCAGCGCAATGGCCCATATCTCACCAGGCTTGTTCTGGTCTGCTAAAGCTGTCAGCTCCTTCCTCTTTCAACGACACTACTTCCTGCGATCCCAAAGAAAGCATGGAGGCGTACCCACCAACAATCTCCCCGTCCTCACTCCACACTCCCTCCTCATCCTGGCTCCATATTTTGACCTTGCCCTCGAAGCCTGCGCTCGCGGCTCGTCGTGCTTTCTCTTCCCGTGCGGTTACTAGGTGGTGTATGCCTAGCGGATGCGCCTTGTCGAGTGTTTGTATTACGGGAAATTCGGCTTGTGTGGTGTCATAGACGTTGATGCTGCTTGAGCCCGAGGCTGAGAGGAGTTGGGTGCTGGTTGGTGCCACGGCGAAGATGTCGCTTGCTTTGGGATGCGCCGAGTCGACCGTGTGGAGGGTGAGGTATTGTTTCGACTGGGGGTTGTTAGAATGGTATTGGGGGTACTACAGAAGGCGCATACCATGGTGACTTATCTGCAGCTCCCAGGATCTGTTTCCTGGGCTTGATTATCGTGACATGCGCGGAGCTTGAAACTGCGAGCTAGATTCCAGCTCGATGTCGTCAGTACGGGCAACACGAAAACGCGACCATCCCACTTGAGCCCCACCAAACACCGACGAGGACCCCTAGCTTGACCGCCAATCACACCCCGCCGCGCCCGACAGCTCCCAATCCACAACTAGGCATGCCATTGACTCTCTCGTGGATCTCCAGGAACCTGTTGAAAGAGTCACGAAGCGGCAGCCTAAAGCTATCCTCCCATCTACGCCTGACTCACCCTTCGCGGCCATCCCTACACACTAACCCCACGTTCACAACACTTCCCATCCGCACCTTCACCACCCACCCCTCCACCATGGCGCCCACCGACCCCGTCCTCGCCTCCAAAGACGCCCTCTCCGCCAACCAACCCATCGTCATCTCCGGGCCCTCTGGCGCGGGTAAATCCACCATCCTAAAGCGCCTCTTCGACGAGTTTCCCGGTAAATTCGGCTTCAGCATATCGCACACCACGCGCGGGCCCAGAGGAGAGGAGCAAGATGGCAAGGAATACTACTTTGTAACTAAAGAAGAGTTCCTCGACCTCGTGGAGAAGAAGGGATTCGTGGAGCATGCGCAGTTTGGTGGGAACCACTATGGTACAAGTGTCAAGGCTGTGAACGACATTGCCGAGAAGGGCCAGATTTGTATCTTGGATATTGAGATGGAGGTAAGTTGTTGTTTGCTGGCTAGCATGAAGCGCATCTTTGCTGACGGAGTTTACTGTAGGGCGTTAAGCAAGTCGCAAACCACCCCACCTTCCCTCGCCCACGATTCTTGTTCTTGCAGCCGCCTTCTATGGAGATTCTGGAGAAGCGGTTGAGGAGTCGCGCGACGGACAAGGAGGAGGCTATCTTGAAGAGACTCAACCAGGCCAAGGTTGAGATGGAGTTTGCGCATAGTGGACAGGCGCCGCATGACAAGATTGTGATCAACGACGATTTGGACAAGGCGTACAAGGAGGTCAAGGAGTTTGTTGTTGGCAGCGAGGCATGAAGACCAGCGAGAAGACGAAAAGCTTCCCAGATGATACCACAGGAACAAGTCAAGAATGAGAAGAGATGCAAAAAGTGACATAATAAAGTTTCTTTCAATTGATGACTATCTAGGCCATAAGGTTCATCAGATACCGTCGTAGAAAATTCAGCAAAGGCCGTGATACCACTTTGGGATTACACAGCCTCAGAGCTTGACTCTATTTCCATTTGTCTCATCATATGAACCGTGTATGGCTGGATGAATCTGGCTTGTTCGACCAAGCGCGTAGTAGCCCATCAACTCCAACAGTTGTCAGAGAGTGTCTACCCTCAGATCCGAAAAGTGTGTGGGTGAGTGAACGTTCCTCGCCTCAAGAATAAGCCCCATTGAGTTACCATCCATGACACCTTGTTTGACCAAAGTGCAGGAAGGCAATCGCATAACCATAAACTGGACGAGAAGACCCTCCATACCTGGCGCTTCCCTGTGTCTCCCTCCTCCTCCCAGTATTGCAGCGAACCTCGGCACGTGAGCAAGGTAGCCAACGGACTCATATCATCATCCAGGTGTCAGCCCCTCCACCCACCACCTCGGAGAGCCAACCAAAAGGGAGTGCGAACGGGTAAAGAGATGCGGAAAGAGTCGTAGTCGGCAGTGGAAGCCGCGGCTTCTATGGCGGTTCGTTGCTGAAAGTGCGATCGCGAAAGATCGTTGTCCGGGGACTTTCTCCCAAAGCGCGAGACGAGACACCCTTGCGGGCGCTCTGTGCGTAAGCTTCGTTGCGATTCTTCGAGCGAGGAACGTTGGAAGAAGAAAGAGGTGGGTGACGGAAACTTTTTAACATGGGGCGGAGGCCGGGGGCCGAGCTAGGCGCGCTAGGCTGAAGCGGCCTGGCGCCTGCAAGGGTGCCTGGAGAGCTTTGGTGCGCCTGTTTCTTTGCTGAGCGCGTCGTCGGTGAAGAACATAAAGTCATCTGGTCTTCAGCGCGCGTAGCAACCCTATTCACTGCTGCCGGTCTCGAAACACCTCCACGTGACTGGAAACTTCCATACGAGCGCGTACGAATTACTTTCTCGTCTAAGCTTGGGATCAACACCGCAACCTCGCGCAAAGCTTCGCAACAACCAACACCCGCACTTCGAACGCGCCCAGATACGGGGACGTAATCACAAGAGATGGCTCTATTCGGTCAGCCCGCAGCGGCCGCATCTGCTAGCTCCACCACCGGCGACACCAGCAAAGACGTCGAAGTCCCGGCCGGCCAACTGCCCAGCGACAGCATATCTGACCTCCAATTCTCGCCGACGAACGACTTCCTCGCCGTGGGCAGCTGGGACAAGAAGGTCTACATCTACGAGGTCAACGGCAATGGCGCGCAGGGAAAGTGGATATTCGAATGCCAGGGTCATGTTCTGGGTCTCGGATGGTCAAAGGTACGTTTAGCAGGATGTTTGGCAGTCATGTCCGAATACTAACATAATCAGGATGGCACTCGTATAGCAGCCGGCGACTCAACAGGCATGCTCAATATCGTCGACTTCCGCACTGCCCCCGCCAGCGGCACCGTCCCTGCACAACAAGCCAAGGCCCATGAGAACGGCATCAAGTGCGTCCGCTGGTTCCAGACCGGCGGCAAGGACTATGTCGCGACTGGTTCCTGGGACAAGACCGTCAAGTTCTGGGACCTCCAGGGTGCCGAGCCCGTCGGTACTCTGACGTGCCAGGAGCGCGTCTACAGCATGGACATCAAGGATCAATTGCTCGTCATCGCAACCGCCGAGCGCCACATCCACATGGTCAACCTCTCGAACCCCACAACCATCTACAAGACCATCACCAGTCCTCTCAAGTGGCAGACAAGGGCTGTGAGCTGTTTCACAGATGCTACTGGCTTCGCCGTTGGGTCCATCGAAGGACGATGCGCTATTCAATACGTCGAAGACAAGGACACCAGGTAAGCATTCCCAAGTCTACATATCTCATCACACCATCTAACTCATACCTAGCCTCAACTTCTCCTTCAAGTGCCACCGTCAGCAAGACCCCGCCAACCGCGACATCGCAAAGGTCCACTCCGTAAACGCCATCTCCTTCCACCCACAGCACGGCACCTTTTCCACTGCGGGTTCCGACGGTACCTTCCACTTCTGGGATAAGGACGCCAAGCACCGTCTCAAGGGCTACCCCGAGGTTGGCGGCAGCATCGTCGCGACGGGCTTCAGCAAGGACGGAAACATTTTCGCCTACGCCGTCAGCTACGACTGGAGCAAGGGCTACGGTGGCAACACGCAAAACTACCCCATCAAGATCAAACTTCACCCTATTCTGGGAGACGAGTGCAAGCCCAGGCCTGGAAGTAAGAAGAGGTAATCCCTGAGTAACTCGAGGATTTCCTTTTTCTTTTCTTGTTTGACTTGTTGGCACTTTTGCTGACAACGCGTGCCTGAAGAAGTGGAGACGAGAGCGGAGACAAGAGAGGCGGCGAAAGCGGCAGGCATCGAAGCTTTGTTGGCTGCGAGTCTGCCGCCCGGAAGGCCGAGTCGTCGATTACGAGGTCTATAAGAACGGTGCGTGCATACCTGGTCTTTACAGATCGACATCGCTCGGCGCACGCTACGTACTCTCTCTGTGCTTGATCAAACGATGTCACGGTGTTTGATGTTTTTCTTGGTTTCCTGCATTAGCGTTCAAGGGACTGGCGTATAGAGAGATATAGTATCATGGGCTGTGGAGGCTCCAGAGTAGGATAGGCAGGAAAATGTAATCTTGTTACTGTGTAGTCTTTGCGTTGACAGTGAGTGTAGGGGAATATTAGCACTTCATACTATGTAGTGTCCTCGTCTAGCGTGCAGTGTAGTGATCACGCGGATAAAACGTCAACTTTGCGAGCAGGAACGATGGTCATCCAGACTCAAACACGCGTGATTGATCATACCAACCGCTTGACAGCAAACCCGGTCTTTTCAAGTAGATATAGCCTCCACGATCTTCTCTACATCCTGTTCTCCAACCACTCAACTACCTACTCACCCACTCAACCCTCCCCATTTTCTCCCATTCTCCACATTCCCACCGCCATGCTAACGATCACCCAGTCAAGCAGCTCACGGTTCGACCAGTCCATCCCACCAACCATCCGTTCGCGATCACGCTGCTCCGCCAACACTCGCCCCACGCATCCCTCGTCCATCACTGTTTCCGCGTTCCAAGTTATCACGCCTCTCTGCTCTTCCCAGCCCGTTTACCGGTATGCAGATGCACTCTTTCATCACCACAATGTCTTTTCCAGTACCGGCTTTAAACTGAACAATGAATACCCCATCTCAGGTCAGGGGGATCTAGCGGGTCCTCTGACCCCTGCTTCCGCGCGGAGGACTCCACCGTCTGTTCCTTATCTTTGTCTGTTGTTTGCTGCTTCGGCAAGTCACGCAGTTGAGATGAGGGATGACAACGCACTCGTATGCACAAGGAAACGCTGACCTAGCCCTCAGAGACGGGAATTTGTTGGAGGGTATTCGTGTGTGCGGGTGTGTCACCTGTATCCTTTCCATGTGCTTTGCACTATTTCCTTTAGGGCATGCGAGGGACGGGATGTTGGGAGGAGGTAAGTGTTGTTTCCTTGTCTTCCTGTGGGGATGAGTGGGTGAGTAGGTGGTTGTGTGGGATGGAAGATTGATGTGTTTGACCTGGGCTGGAAGCGGTAGAAAGGCTCGGATTGAGGTGAGTTTTGACGCTTTAGGACGTAAGAACCTTTGACAATGAACAGGACTGTATCATCGATATTCGTGGATGGAAAGAGCTGAGATAGGTCAGTGGAAGAGGAAATGTGGTTTGCGGGGCTGTGGAGACGATATCCAGGGCTGGTGATGGTAGGGCGCATGATGCGAATAAGAATAGGAGCATGAGATTCCTTAATCGAGCTTCCTTGCTCCCTTGAAAAGGCAAAATGCTCAATGTGAAATGATCGAACTGTACTTACGCCCTTCACGTTCCAAATGTGGATGCCGTGACTCCATCGTAACCACGGTACGCAACTTCCACACCCAACATCAGCAATGCACACCAGCCATATAAGACTCGTCCATACGGCGCTCTCATTTCTTCAAATCATTTACGATCTCCCCTCCACATCACACTCCGCTTCCCAGAAACCAACCAATAACTCCCAACATGCACCTCCGCAAAATCCCCTACTCCCTCGTCGCAACCGACATCGCCGCCATAGCCGCCAACACCGACTCCTCTAACCCATCCTCACGCTCCCAACGCTTCAGCACCGCTCACCACCACCTCTCAGAAATAACCCCCGTCGTCCCATCCAACCCACACTTCACGCACGAAACACCCCCATGGACAGCCTACGGCTACACACTCTGGCACCCGCTCATCGCATCCTCCCAAAACCTGCCCGAATACCACGAGATCCTCCTCCCGAGCTTCCTTTACGAAGACCTACTACGTTGCCACAGCGCCTGGGTATCCACATCCCGCATCCACACCTCGCTCCTCAACGACGTCGTCGAAACACTCCTCTGCACTAAATCCGGCAAGAAACTCGCTGGCCTCCTCGATGGAAAGCGGCAATGGTTCATCCGTCTCGATCAGATGTCGCCGAAAGACTCGCCCATGGGAGGAAAGCTTCCTAGCTCTACCTGCGAAGACGTCATTACAAAGATCTGTTCTAGTATGCGCGCGTACGGCTGTCTAATGCGGGAGTTCGAAGACGCGAGGAAGGAAGGGAGGGAGATGGAGATTAAACTCGTGTTGAATCCGTGGGATGAGGGTATGGATGCCGGAAAGGAGTTCCGCGTGTTCGTTCCGCCACCAGCCGCGAAGACGGGGAGGGAGGCTGTTGCAGCGGAATTCTCGATTAGCGCAATCAGCCAGTATAGGTGGCCGATGGGGTTTGAGGCGCCGTGGGGGTTTGATCTGAAGCAGACAGTGGAGTTGGTTGATGTGGGGGCGAAGAAGGTTTTAGGGGAGATTGTGGCGTATACTGAGAAAAAGCTGAGTAAGGACGTTATGAGGTTGCTATTGAGGTACGGGTTCAGTTATGATGTTGCGCTGCAACAGGATGGTAGTGTGCAGTTGGTGGAGATTAACCCTTTTGGCGCGCTGTCCGGGTGTGGAGCTTGCTTGTTCAATTGGGTTTTGGATGGGAGGGTGCTGTATGGATTGGAAGAGCCGGAGTTCACTGTGACGGTGGAGGAAGAGTAACACGTCGTTGAGTATGTGTCTCTGTGCATTTTGCACTATGTACTTGATCTTTGCGACCTGCCGATCCTGTGGTAGGGCCCCACTGCCAGAGAGATCTCTGGCCTATCTTCATCCGCTCGGAAGCGGCTTGTTGCTGTAGAGCTATAGCGTATGGTTACTTCTTCGACCTGTCCTCAGAAGGCACGTCAACCCGCCCGTTCATTTTCCTCATTTCTCGCTCTCGCATGTCTCCGCGCCTCATCGCTCTTGAGAAGCTCTCCAAGCGCCTTGAAGTTGACCGGCTTCGTCATGAAGTGATCAATCCCCGAACTCCATGCTTCCAGCTTCGCACTTGAAGACGCTAAGCCAGTAAGTGCGACAATGGAACACCGTGGCAGATTGTTACTCTGCTCGTATTCGCGGATCGCACGAGTTGCGCTCATGCCGTCCATGACCGGCATGGACATATCCATCAGTATAACGTCGAATTTGCGCGCTTCTTCCTGGTACTTGTCCAGAGCTTCTTGTCCGTTCGCCGCTTGTTCGAACTGAAGGCCGTGCTTTTTCATGAACGCGACGAGGAGACGTCGGTTCAATACGTTGTCGTCGACAATAAGGGTGTGCGATATCAAAGGTTCCTCTTCTTGGGGAGGCGATGTGAGCGAGTGTTGCACACTTGTAGATCCAGCGGTAGAAGGAGCGACTGGTTCTGGTGACGTCAAGCTGAGAGACTCCATGGTATTCTGCATCGACTTCGTTGGTGTGAAGGGATACGACTGTTGTTGGGGCTGCGGTGGCGGGCTAGACATTCCAGCAGGTTGGAGGTTTTCAGCTGGATGTTCGTACCGATCTAGGCATCGGTTGAGAACCCATGCGAGCTTGTAAGGTCCGCATGGTTGCGTGATGATCTCGACTACCGACTCCCTGTTGGTAACGCGGACATCGGAGCGCAATGTCGCTGCTTCGAGAGCGTCCATCCCCACAAAGATGGTCACTGGGGCGCGTTGGCCGTTGGGCCTCCGTTTCCGGATAGTAGCGAGGTAGTCAAAGGATAACTCCGGGCAGATGACCATGTCCGCATCATGCCCTTCCCATTCATTGGTCTTCACAACTTCCATCTTAAGATGTGTCTCCAGGGTATATACAAGTGCGTTGGTGAAGCGTAGCAGGCCTTCGTCCGTTTTCGAGAGATGGATGTCTCCAGTCGGTGACTCTATCTTCTTGCGAAGGATACATATCCTTCGACCCTGTAATCTCGGCAGGTAAGATATGAATTGCGCTCGCTCAGTCGTCATCGCGCCAGGTAGTTCCGGTTTGTTAAGAGCAAGTTTGACAATGAGCTTAGTACCGATTTCGGGGTCACTGCTGACTTCAACCTTGCCACCGTTCGTGTCGATGATTTGACGCACGATACTCATACCCAACCCTGTACCTGGTGCATGCGGGTTCTCCTGGGAGAAGGGCTGGAAGAGGCGGTTGGCCAAAAAACTAGAACTCATACCTGAGCCAGTGTCTGTAATGGTGAGTGTGATTGCTGTCGGGGCATCGGCATTTTCTGCTAGGTTGTTTGAACGCAGAGAAACATGGATATACCCTGTTTGGGTATACTTGACAGCGTTGCCAAATAGGTTCATCACTATTCTTCTCCAAGATCCAATTGGGAAGGAGAAAACCAGATCGTCATCGTAAGCAATATCGAGGATGATGAAGCGTGCCGCACGCTGCGGAAGTGAGAGAGCATGTTCGTCCGTAGGCGAGATAGGTGCTTCCATGAGCTTCGAGGTGGCTGGGATGTATGATGATCCAGAAAAGACTGCTTCCACGACTTCTTCCGTTGCGACCCCGAGATCAAATGCGGAAACCCTTTTTCGCCGACTCTTCAATGGTTTCGAGGATAGTCGAATAGTGTTTTCATTCTTCAGTCTCTTCGACGAAATGCTCTTCTTCTCCTCGCTGATCTTGGCATAGTCCATGAGATGATTGATGGTGTCGAGAAGAGTCGTGCCGCAGGCGTGTAAAGAGTTCATCATACTTGTCTGAAATGAGTCGAGCGGCGTATCCTTGATGAACTCTAGTGTACCTAGTATGCCGTGGAGGGGCGAACGCAGCTCGTGTGAAATCGATGAGACGAAAGTCGATTTGGCCTATGACACCCGTTTAGCTCTTGCAACCGCAGCACCTTACTTATTTTACCCACCTCGTTTAGAGCTGCGGCGTCCAGCCTTGACAGCTCCCTCATGATTGAGTGACTGAATATCTTGAAGTATGCCATATCCACGGAAGCGGATAGTAACCGGTAGGGGTCGTTGCTCCAGCACAGACAGCCGGCGAACCATCTGGCTCTTTCGAAATCCCAAAAGGGAATGAAAGCAACACTACGTGCTTTGGGAAACATTGCCTGTATGGCGGTTGATCCACGCTGTGGCCTGTCTTTGGTCTTGCGCCTCGATGGCGTAGTAGGGGAGAGATGTTCAGCAACGTTGGGACTCGAAACGGACTCCTCCGTCGAGGATAAAGAATGGCCGTCCGCGTTGAAAGTGAATATCTTGCCATGTGGATATTCATGAAACAAGCGCGAAAGATCAGGCTCAAGCAATGTTCCATAATCAGAGTCCACGTCGGTCGGAGTTGCCACTCCAAGTAGTTGACACATCTTGGAACTTGATGAAGACGTGCCGCGGACGTATCTGTCGGTACCATTGGAGCTGGCCTCATCGCTTGAAGACCTAGATCGGTACGATTCGGAGTGGGCCTCGGTATCGCTCCTTGAGGCGCTGTTGTTGCGACGCTGTCCCCCGCTTGCCGCAACGCTCGCATCCAGGATGAGCACTCCGTCCAGATCGCTTGAGCCCATCATTACATTTGCAGCACGCGAGAACATGGACTTCGAGTCAGTGGGCAAGATAGAGTCTTCTAAATTCAGAAAATCAAGTCAGTGCGTATCCCGTATGAATCTTGAATGGACAGTCCTTACGAAGTGTGCCAATTGACCGATGTCGATTGGATCTGGCACGGCTCGTCTTCGAGATTGCCAACGGTGATTGACCAGGCGTAGTCTGCCTGGTTTCGGCTTTTGCAAGCGTATCCCTCGATCCGTCCATGTCCGTTTTGGACGCCGCGGATGAGTAATCTGACGGTGTCTGAACGACTGCTGTCGAATCGTGCCGCAGGTCTCCCTCGAACGGAGACAGAACAGATGCGCCTTCCGCAAAAGAGACAAGACCTCGAGTGAATCTTTCCCCTCGCCTGTACTCATCTCTGATCGTATATGTGTTCAGGTAGCTCATGACGGTAGAACCCAGGTCCTTGAACAAAACAAGTTCTTCTTTGGAAAGACCGGCTCGAACCTTGTTGTCGAAGATGCAGAGCGATCCAACTATTGCGCCGTTAGGAGACATCAACGCGACGCTGGCGTAGAAGCGCATATCAGAATTTCCTTGGACATCATCCCGAAAGCATGTCCCTTGATTCTTCGTGAGGTCGTTGATGATGAAGACTGGGTTCTCACTTCGGTCCAATTCCAGAACTTTTTCACATATGCCCCAGCTCCGCGGTATGCTCACGTTCCCAAGCCAACAGCTATTTGGGGCGTCTCCTGGTGCCTCTGGCCGCAGCGGTAAGTCACAGGTCGCCTCCGCAAGTATGTGTTGTCGTTCATCGTCGAGGAGCGATATCATGGACCGCTGGGCTCCCATCCGGATAGCTGTAAGCTGACACAAGGCTGTCAGGGTCGAATCTGGAGATAAGCGGGGTACATGGTTTTCCAGATTGTCGACGTGAGGAACATTGCGAAACGCTGCGCCGTAGAGGAGCAGCACATCGCGCTCTCTCCTCATCCCATATCGGTCTGTCCTAGTCCCCCTGCTGCTGTTTGAATGTTGACTCATGATGCGCAGTACTGGCGATAAACCCACAGAAGGCCAGCGGCATCCACAAGCTCCCTCAGACCGTAGGTACCTAGGTGTGCTTCGCCATTAGGCCTAGGAGGGAGGAATCGCCACTGTTTGCATCTACTGAACATCAAGACATCGGTGGGGGATGAGGTGAAAGTTTGCGCATTGCCACACCAGGCCAGCCGACTCAACATAGGCGGCAACTGGCATTAGGTCTCGCAGGTCGGCAAGTCAATTAGCGTGGTTTTGCTACCTGGGCGGTGCCAAGCTAATACGCCTTGTGACTGGTTGAGTGCGATGTTCCACAATCCGATGGCATCTAGAATCGTACTAGAGCACCTCGAAGTGCGTGAAGGCATTTTTGGATCTCGGTCTTTCAAGGCGCTAGGCATGGAGTACAAAACTGGTCTAGTGCTTCACTTAGTTTCTCTCGGCCAGATATGCGGCGAACTGACATTGGACTCACTGATCTAAGCAATGTAACCGAATTGGTGTGAAGACACGTGCTGATACGTTGTATCATTCGACGGTGTGATGTCTTGAAGCCGCAGGCTGCAGGTGTGCATGACTACAAGCGTTGCGAAGCGAGAAGTTGAATTTATTTTGACGTCATGACGTCAGCATCCGGAAGACACTCCGCGGAGCAGCCAGGCACCGAAAACAACTCCATGTTTCGTGCCAACACTGATGCTACGCCTCGAAACTGTAAAGCTATTGTCCGGTATGTTTTCAGCTATGCGTTTAGTGACCGAAAGCATTGGATGTAGGATATGGTAGCAGCTGTTGTGCGAGAGGTGCTAAGTACGCTACCTAGGTAAATAAAGTCCGAGATTAATCCACCTCACGCGAGACCTCATCATTTCTCAAGCCTTGATCTCGCGCATACTCCTCATCATCATGACCGTGTACGTCGGTCACGTACTTCTCAAACTCGTTGATCACTCTGGCTGCCTTGTCCAAGTGTCCATAGCGCAAAACCTCCTTCTTGAACCGAGCCAGTTGGCGAGCCGTGTTGATAGTGTTTCTGATCTGCCGTCCATTCAGTTTATGTTGCGAAAGGATTTTGAGCTTCCGTCCGATCTCTTCAGCGTTCATGTCTTCTCCAGCCTCCGAGAGGGAGTCAACAAAGTTGTTCCAGACTTCCCAACGGCCCTTGCTATCAAGAGGCGGGTAATGAAGCGCAAGCTGAATACGAGATTTGAAAGCCTCGTCGAAGGTGCCGATGCGGTTCGTCGTCAAGATCAATATTCCATCGTAGTATTCCAAAACGCGCAGGAACACGGAGACTAGCGCGTTGCGCTGGAGATCCATCTTGTTCCTCTCTTCAAGAAACACGTCAGCTTCGTCCAGAAGAACGACGCAGTCCCAGGTGCTTCCAACAGATAAGGCGTTCTCAAGATATTTCTCAACGCTTTCAGCATCGGTGCCGATATCACCGCATGTTACCCTATACAATGGACGTTGCACGAGTTCGGCGATACTCTCAGCTGTAAGAGTTTTACCGGTCCCTGGTCCTCCATGTAGCAGCATAATGAGCCCTTCACCTTTTCCGTCCATGAAGTCAGTCTTGATGTCGCGGCTCTTTTCGACATGGACCGTAACCAGAGCTTCCACCAAATCCTTCTTGTCTTGATCCAAAACTAAGCGCTGTTGAAAGACTTCATTGTTCCATTGGATGTCTTGTATATGTTCCACAAGTAATACATCTGAGACGATGCTTAGCATTTCCAAGATCTGGTAGTTTTGTGTACATACTCCATTGTTTGTTGTGAAAGCCATAGCCTTTAATCGTCGCGGGTAACATGAGTATGAATGCTTCGCTTGGAGGTTCATCGTTTTCCAACTCGTCATTGCTCAGTTCGCTTTCGGTTATCGGTTCATCGGCACGGCGATGCATCAACTTGTAAGCTTCAGCATCGACCATGTATCGCAGATTAGCCTGGCAGTGTGAGCACAACCCGTTCGCACCCGGATTGATATCTTACAAGCTGCGATCCAGGTCCTAGCAATGGCACATCGTAACTCACGTACTTCCGTCGTCGGCAACTCCAGAAGGTATTACCGCGCATGCGCAACATAGCTTGAACCCCGTCTTCTGCGTGGCGAATAGGATACACGGAAAGTTCTTTAATGTCCACTCGGTTCGATCTAGATGGCCATTTGATGGGCATTGTAGTGTGCTTTCGGAAAAAGTTGCCATCGTACTCCCAAGTCCAGCAATCTATTTCCAATGTGTTTGCATTGCGTTGACGGCAAGAGCTCACAACAAACGCACGGTATTCGTCACCGCGCATCGTGACTACTGTATCGTTTGGTCGGAATAGCATCAGCCAACTTCTTTGACTGACCCATCCTGTAGATGACAGCTGTTCTAGCTTCTCGTAATCCAGGGCCAAACGCTCAGTGATATAATCGGATAGTATCTTGAGGTCCTTCTGGTGTTGTGTCTCTAGCGCTTGTGCCAAGGGGCCGATGAAGACATGTTTGGATTGATCAAATTTCCGATAAGGGTGATCAAGATCCTTGTTGAAATCCCAGTCCTCGAGCGTGTCCGCATTCTGGTCTCGCAGCGTATGCAGAGCTTCTTCAAGGTTTTCTGATAACTGCAGCCGCTCTGAAGTCGCGTTCGCTATCGGTCCATCTTGTTGAAGAACTCGAAAGTATGGCTTCATGTCGATACTTATATCGTCAGGCATCGAGGGCATGGGGATAGGTTTGAATGCTTTTAAAATGTCATTGTGGTATGCTTCGCAGTCGTAGTTAACGAACACCACAATACTGAACCCGAGACATTCGTCCAAGTAGCTATGCACATCTCGCAGGCGAGTTTGACCATGCAGGGCTCTAGCCTGATGGTCGGATTTGACCATAGCTGGAACGTCGAGATAGTATGATGTTGAGGAATGGCTTCCATGATGTCTTCGTGTACGTGAGCAGGTTACGCAATGTATGGTAACTCGTTGCGTGACAGATTTCCCCGCTGATAGACGTGGACGCTTGGCGTCAGCCTCGAGCGGTTGTTGCGAAGAACTAGCGTCATTGCTTGCTGGAGCTTCGCCAGTGCTCCTTGGGCGTTTTGCCCTCGCTGAGGGCCCTATGTGATATGGCTCCGGATCGAACATAGGACCTAGTAAAAGCTGATTTTGGTGATGCTAGAAAGAAGAGCGCAGTCCAGATCAACTTATACACCCAACCGTCACCGGTCAGAGGGGCCTTATACGAGGGCTAATCCCATCTAGGGAAAGCTCCATCGCGCCACATGCAGCATGCAAGCCCTGTTCCGTATCGAAGACTCTTTAAGCTACATTCGTTCCACCAAGCATTTGTTGCAGTCTTGCATCACGATTTGGTAGAAAACTCCATGAATGTCTAAGACTATAATAAGAACGCTATTTGACGCTACAAATCGATTGAGTAACGCTACTGTACGGCGCAGGGGGGAGGGGTGGCGTCTTGTAACATGGATATTGTTGTGTTGTCCTCAAAACAGTGTTGTAGCAACGTCAAAAGAGTGTTTGTGCAGTGTTCGCGTGCGGGCACAGTGTCTACACTTAGATAAACATAGTATATCATAGCAATCTTTCTGAAAGTAAAACCCCCTTCCGCGCGTTATGGTGCACATGCAAGATTCGTTCCTATTCAAAATTGAACAAGGCGTCGTCAAATGTCGACTGCTCGGGGTTCTCATATTCGTCCATGTTGAAAAGATCTTCGAGGTCGTCCGTGGCCATGGTGCCCATGTCGTCGCGTGGATATGAATCGACTAGGACTGACACCCTCGCAGCGTCAGACTTGTCGACCTCCTCAACTTCAGCGGCTCGGCTATTATACTGCCCCAAAGCTGTGAGATGCAATTTACGGCGCTTGAAAGTGTCTGTAGTGCGGTCTTCTGAGATCGTGTACTTCAGCTCTCCACGAAAACGTCCATGCCCAGAGCGAGCCGTCCGCTCATTCATGATTCCTCGAGACCGATCATGAAGCTCGTTAATAGGATGTATTCGGGCGTTTTCTGAGGAAATATGGGCAGATATCTTTTGCTGACGTTTGAGTTCGCGCTTAGTCTGTCTAGGCGTGAGCGGGGGGACGCGCGAGCTCGGGGGCCGCATCAATGGCTCGCCGCCCAGGACGTTCATATTTTGAGGTGAAATCCGAGGCGGCATTCTTGGGGGCGCTAGAGTTGGGTTAACTTTGGAGTTGGGAACTGTCTCTGAGTCCGTTATACGTGAGCCTATGCTCTCTTGTCCTTCCCCGCTCGCAGTGTTCATGGCTCGTTGATTGGCTTGATCTTGGGAAGCCAATGCCGGTGGGCCGAGAGAGGATGTATACTCCCTCCGGGATCTCCATTCAGAGTCTGATTCATCTGACGAGTTCTGGAACAGCAGATTTTCGTCGTCTTCACGTCTCCTCGTCTCACGTACTGACTCTTCGGCTCCGTGTTCACTCATTGCTTGTCTCGCTATTTCAACCCTACGACGAAATGAAAGTAGCTGCTGACTAGGCGAAGTGACTGCTCCAGCACGCCAAGATAAGGGGGCTTGTAACGCAGGCCGTGTGTTTGCCAAAAGCCCTCCCCGCGGCGGGATCGTCATCTGTGCCAAAGCGCTTGATACGCTTGATGGCCGTCGTTCAATCGTAGACTGTTCCCCCTTTCCCGGCGGTCTCGGCTGTAGCGATCGCGAAGCCATTCTCCGCCTCTGGTGATACGCTCCACGCATTGAGTTTCGGTTTTCCAGTGAGCACCGCAACCATTTAGGTAATGGTTCGAACAGAAGAACGTGGGTAGCTCTCGCTGTGGGTTGGCCTTGATCACAGAATCCTGGGTCCTCGCTCGAGAAGTGCGGCTGAGCGGCTGTGTGGGTGTCAACGCTAGTCCTTCACGGTCGAGTGACCGATGGCGTGTGGGCGCGACTCGTGAAGATAACGGAGGGCGGGTACAAAAGTAATAGGGAGCTGTATCATCCGATCATATGATATGGAGGCGGCGTATTCAATGGGAGTGTCGCCGTTCAAAGGGATGTATCGGTGTGCATGTGTCGACGTGTGCATGGCCTGCCGCGTCTCCTTGGCACAGCCGCAGCCTTCCTGCACAGCCCACTTTTCAGGAGCTGCATAAGAGAAGGCTAGCAATGGTTCACAAGGATAGAATCGCAACTGTTCAGCAGCGGCTCCTCCTCGGCTGTAGTAGTATTGTGAGTTCGACATGTCCGCGATAGTAGTACGCCATCCGCATTCGTCCTGGTATACACCAACGCCGGGCCAGGAGTAGGTATAATCGACCAATCACAAGGTGCGCAAAGAAGGCTGAAAGTCGTAGGAACCGAAACATCGCAGCGGAAGCATATCGGGCTGCCATCGAACACCTCAAGAATGAGCTGGGCATTTCCCTCGACGATTCAGTCCCTCACAAGTTCCAAGCGTCCATAAAGGATGTCTTCAGCGTGGTGGAGAATGCCAAGAAAGATTACGAAGACAAGAGCAAGCAGGACAGGCATGCAGAGATGAGGCAGTCGCTCGAGAGGCTGTCTGCGCGCATCATGTACTATGGCAAAGTCATCGACACCTTGGCGCAGCATCATCCCGAGTACGTGGCTCTGGTATGGGGTGCCATGAAGTTCGTTCTGACCGTAGGTTATACCTTGTCCAAGCTTGCCCTACCGCTTGTGGTGTACTGACACATAGCTCCAAAGGGAGTGATCAACCGAGCGACCCTCTTCGAAAAGCTATCGCAAGCCCTCATCGCTATCGGCGACGTACTGCCACGCATGGATCTGAGTGCGGAGCTGTACCAAACTCAGTACATGGAAGCTGCACTTTCACGGCTGTTCACATACATCATTCTTTTCCTCCGGCTTTGCGTGCGTTGGTACAAGAAGAGCCCTCTGGGTCGAATATGTTCTGCCATCAAGACGCCTTTCGAGCTTGGCTACCAAGAGCTGGTGAACCATATCCAGGAGTGTTCGAAAGCGGTGGACGACCTTGCCAGCGCTGGCGCTCGAGCCGAAATCCGCGACGTCCATACCCTAGCAATGCTGCAACATGCGCAGATTCGAGAGCTTGATGCGAAGCTGGCGGGCGTGATGGAAGGGCAGAAGAGGTTTGCAGCCCATGTTACCCAACTTCTACAGGTCGCAACTTCGCACAAAAGCATTTCGGAGCGGATAGGTATCGACGTCTGTAGCATAAGCAAGACAGTGTATCGTCTCGAGTTCAGCGGAGTGATGCAGTTCTTCGAACCCAAGGTATTGCCTGAAACGGCCCTGCTCAAAGTGCGATCACTCGTGCGTCGGGACACGACGCCAAGCTTGCCTAGCCCTAACGAACAAAAAGTGCGCAGGACCATCCTGAATTGGGCTTTTGGGAAGGGGTCGTCGCTTCTCGTTGTTCAAGTCGGTGTTCGTGCGCAAAAGCAGGCGAAAGAATTGGCAACGACTGTGATCCAGAAAATGAGATCCGGAAGTCAGCGCGTTTTCTGGAACTTACCCTCGGGCCGCACGTCTTCAGACGCGCAAACCATCGAGGGGCTGTTCAGAGGCATCATCTTCCAGGTACTTCAACACTCGGGTGATCTGTTCAACAGTTGTGCCGAGCAGTTGAACCTCTCAAGAATTCACGCCACTCATACGGAGCGCGAATGGGTCGACCTTGTCTGCCTCCTCTTTTCCAAGTTACCGACAGCATTCGTGATCATCGAGACCGAGGCGCTTCAGAAGGCCTACCAACACGATCCTGATTGGAGCAATCGACTTCGCGAGTATCTTGATCTTATCAATGACCGATGCTCAATCGCAGGGTGTGAGCTAAAAACCCTGCTCGTCCTTTATGGAAACTCGCATCGAGGTAGTGCAGCTGCTTCAAGCTCGAAGAACGTTCGTGTCGCGACATTGCAGCCGCCAAATCCAGTACCTCCGCATCTGCGGCATGTGGCGCGTCGATCCGGTTTAGTAGCTAAGGGATGGAAGATGCAAAGGCCAAAAGGACGAATATAGCCGCATGTCATAGCCACTCAGTCAGAATGAAGAAATTGCGGTGTATTTGACGGCATGGAGGAAGGGACAGACCCTTTAGGGCTGTCTGCAATCGAGAGGTGCACGTGACTTATCGATACGCACCTACCATCGCGCGAGCGCGACTGCCCATCATTTCGCGCCCGCATCATCACCTTCCCTCCCAACTTCATCCACCCAAAACCCATCACATCTCCATATCCACCCCACACACCCACGCGATCTATCTTCATACCATCACCACTGAACTACCTCACCACACGATGATGCTCACAACATCCTTCTTCTCACACCAAATGCCGCACTACTCAGCATACACGCCACCGCGATCATCACCACTATCCGAGCGCTCCGCAAATGCAGCCCCACGAACCTTCGACTTCACTATGTCGTCACCTCTTAAGGAGAAGTCGGCGATGCCACAACGCGCGTTCAAGGCCAATCCTGTGATGCAAACGCGCGACGCCACTACGAAGCGAAGGAGGGACATGTTCTTCAAGCGCGTACAGAACAACCGGGATGACAAGAAGTGGGAGTCGCGAGGGGAACAGGTACGCGATTCAATCGTACACAGACGCGATCAACCATGCTAATTGATGACGCAGATCCAACAACTAGACTTCGTATCTGAGCGGAAGCGCTGGGAAGCCGAAAAAGCGCGTCAAGCGCCCCAAGAGAATGACGACATCGATGAAGAGACCATGGACGACGCGCCGCTACCTGTACTTCCAACTTACGCGCCTCAATCAGATCCCGAGATGACCGAAGCCGACTACGTCGCCGCACAAGAAGAGTACGAGCTACAACAATTGATCGCGGTAATGGAGCAAGAATCGGATGCTCGGTCACAGCACTACGGTAGTGATGACGACGACTATGATTCGATATTCATGGAGTGCGCGACGGCGGGGCACGATCAGTATCAGCAGCAGCAGCAACGCGCGCAAGACGCGTTCGAAGGAGACGTGATGGACATGGATATGATGGATTGCTGAAAAATGACTTGAAATCGGAGACTATCGAGATTAACCAGATACCGCCCCAAAGAAGGCGACTTGGTAGTGACATCATAGGGACTCTACACATGTTGTAAGAAGGAATTTGGCATCTCAGTATAACAGATTGCTTGGGGGAAGGCATCATATGTACATTGGGTATCTGGGAAGAATGAAGCAGACGAGTTATCGCACAAGGAGATCACTGAGTCGGGCAGCCCTGATCCATATCCTGAAGCGCCTCCTGCGCAGCATTCATATCACCTACGAGATCGGGGGGTGGAGAGCCAGCGGCTTGCATCTACATTAATATTAGCGCTTATCGCATCACACATGAGAAAGCAATCACATACCTTCTGCATCCTCTCCACAATATACTCCCTATCCCGCGCATTGTCGTCACTGTACCCTTTCCTTTCGAACCTGCCTACGATCTCCCTAACCAACATCTGCTGCTCCTCGTACCTCTTCAGATCATCCTTCTCACACTTTTCCTTGTTCTTGTCCATCCACGCTGGGAACTTATCGTCTAGCTCCTTCATCGGCTCGTACAGGATGTCCTTGTTGGTGAGCTGCTCCATCATGCCCATGAGCACTTTACTGAAGTCCTCGTCGCCTCCCTCACCAGCACCACCGAAGCCGCCTGATTCCATAGATGCGAGCATCTGTGCGAGGATATCGTCTTGGGAGGAAGATGCGGCGGCGGAGGTTGCGGTATCGGAGGATGACTGCATGCGCTCCATGGTCTTCTTGATAGTTTCCTGGAACGTCTTCTCTGCCTTTGCAGCAGTCGCCTTCTCAGACTGACCCGGCACCGCTTTCTCCTTCGCCTCGCCCGCACCCTCACCTACATGCGCATGCCCATGTTCATGCCTATGCGCAGGATCTTCCAACGGGTTCGCGCCACCCATTTCCGCACTCATCTCCTTCATAATCTCGTCGAACTGCTTCTGGAAGTCGCCCTGACCGAGGAGCTGCTCCATCTCCTTCTGCAGCTGTGCCTGGAACGCATCTTGGTCTTCCATCATGAGTTCAGCGGGGGAGATGTCTGAGGCTGGCCTGCCTGGCCCGGAAGACGACGGCGCATCGCTGGACTTGGGGTAGGCTGCTTCTATTGAGGAGGCGGTAGGGGCTTTGGCGTCGAGCTTCGTGTTTGCGAACTCGTCGAGGACATCGTCGAGGTCGGAGAGGTCGTCTTCTTCGGGGTCGGAGGCTACTTCGGCGGGGGGAGGGGCAGTTGTGGTGGTGGTGGGTTTAGCGAGCTGCTGCTCTTCCTTCTTTACGGCTGTATCCGCCATCTTGGTGTGCTCTCACTGTGAGATATAGGTAAGGCTGTATAAGGGTCCAAGAATTAGAGAGAGGAACAGGTAAAGAAGATCGTAGCTACCTAGACCAGACACATGCCATGTCAGCCTCGGCCCGCGCATACGATGTAGGCATTGGATCACATAAGCGGGGCAGGCACCAGAGCCAAGACCTAGCGCGGGGCAGATCGCGCATCGCACCTTCCACCTTCGCGCGACGGGATCTAGCCCCGAATCCCAACGCTGCGGCGCCCGATAATTGTTGTCAGGTCACGTGCAACCGTAACTCGACTTCACCTGGTCCTCTTACCGTCTGCAATCCTCACCTTTACCACAATCGTAGCACGTTAACAAGCGCGACGCCATACGCTCAAGCTCGCGATATATAAGACGCCGTCTTTGCAGTTTTCTCTCTATCTTTACCGCACGCTCTGCCGGTATCTCAGTACGGAAATCCACGAGACAAGCTAGAGGCGCAACGGCCAGCCTTACATCTACACCGACACTATGTCTCTTTGCGTCAACAGGCTCTCGGAAGAGAGGTACGCGCCCTCCGTTTTCCACATATATGTTCCTCGCTAACGCGGCAGCCAGAAAGTCATGGCGACGAGACCACCCCTTCGGCTTCTTCGCAAAGCCCATGCGCGGCTCCAACGGCATGATGGACCTGAAGCGGTGGGAATGCGGCATACCAGGAAAAGAAAAGACGATATGGGAAGGCGGTCTTTTCAAGCTCGAAGTCGCATTCCCAGATGAGTACCCAACAAAGCCACCGAAGTGTACGTCCCCACACATCTCTCAGCCCATGTCCATCCCTCCTCCGCCAAACCTCAACCCATCTGCCTAACAGCAGCTAATCAGCTCACAGGCAAATTCGTTCCACCCCTCTTCCACCCAAACGTCTACCCCTCCGGCACCGTCTGCCTCAGCATCCTCAACGAAGAAGAAGGCTGGAAGCCCGCCATCAACATCAAAGAGATCCTGCTGGGCATCCAATCCCTCCTCGACGAACCCAACCCAGAGAGCCCAGCACAAGCCGACGCGTTCAACCTGTTCAAAAAGGACAAGGCGGCGTACGAGCGCAAGGTCAAGCAGATCGTCAAGGAGAACCCGGCGCCGTAGTACGTTGTCAGTGCGCCAAAGGAAGGGCTACATATTGTCGGGGATGAGATGGGGGGAGAGGTGGTGTACCGTGGGGTGAGGATCCCTTTTGGTTATATGTGACTAACGGTTCGCGAGGGCCGTTATCTGGGTTGGGTACGGGATGGTGTGGTCAGGCCTTGATGAGCTGTTATGCAGTGGTCAAGCTGTCTTCCACTCAGTCGCGGCGGACACTGCTCAGACGAGGTGGATGTGCTCTTGCATTTTTCTTTCTTTCTTTGCCTTGACTTTTTGGTTGAGGCGCGCTTAGTATGGAAACGTCTTTTTGATGAGATACGGATCCCGGCGTTTGGGGTAGGTTCCCAAGCATTGTATGGGTGCTTAGATGGTGGGAGAAAAGCCGCATGTGGCTATGATACCTGACTTCTTCTTTAGCCTCCTGGCATATTGCGCATGGAGTAACATACACGATTGATTCATCTTTGTCGTATTCCAAATTGATATTCATGTGATCGGCTGCACGAAGCCATGATGGCTGTAGATGTACTCAGTATGATGCGTGATCCCGCCAAAGTAACAAACACACGAGACGAAGGACTGCACGCAACGAAGCAAAGAAACATATATTAAACCCATCCGGTCCCTCAGAAAACCCGGTTGATAAGAAGTCCAGCAGCCCTCTCGCCGCATCCTCACGACATGTGTCCAACAATCATCCTAATAGTACAAGCCTCGGATCTTACAGATAGTCACCGCGACTCCCAATCCAATTTTGTGTCCTTTGTTTCCTTGTTCACCTTTGCCTCGAGAATCCCAATATAGCAATACAGAAACGACGACCTAAGTCTCTGGGTGGTATAACGCGTGCCGGTGTCGTCGTGTCATACCCTTAGTATGGGCGGTATGCCGATCCGCCTCTTCCGCCACGGTATCCACCACGGTAACCGCCTCCTCGTGGAGCGCCGCCGCCGTAGCCGCCACCGTAGCCACCACGGCCGCCGTATGGTGAGCCGCGTCCGCCGTATCCGCCTCGAGGACCGCCTCGGCCGCCGCGTCCGCCTCGTGTCATACCGGGGAGGTTCGTTCGCTTGGGGACGACCTGGAAATATGTAAGTTTGCGTTCGCGCATTCCGTGGAATGTGTTGTGTATCCCATACCTTTAAATTCCGGCTGCGGAACTGGCTGTTGTCAAGGACCAAGGCCTCATTGACCAGATGTGGTTCTGTGAATTCCACATACGCATACCTGCATACGCTCATTAGCGTTCCGATCTTTCTGCCAAACTCTTGCCAGGTAGCGAAAGATACTTTCGCCCAACTGTTAACCCAACAACATGTACGCGACTGTGCGCGCGCATACTTGTTGATGTATGAAAACAAAAAAACTTGGAAATGCGCAAATCTTTCAAGGAAAGCCTCCTCTTAGTACTGACCCTTTGGGATGACCTGTGAACTTATCGAGCAGGATCGTCACACGGTTAATGCTTCCGATACTCTGGAAGTGTGCCTGGATCTCTTCGGGGGAAGCGCCGTAGTCGACGTTGCCGACAAAGACACTGCGCGCGTCGACGTCTTCTTTGCTCTCGCGCATCTCGTGGCGTTCTAGGTCCGTCTCGCTCTGCATCTGGCGTAGCTTCTGGGCTTCTTCCTCCATTTCTTGTACGCGTCGCCTCATTGCTGAGATCTCTTCCTGCATTGCACTGTCAGCCTGCTCTTCTATATCGGAACTTGTATGCGCGACACCCGCCGGCTATCCTCGACGAGTCTAACGCGCGCGTTGTGGTGGATGGTATCGTACCTCTTCGTTGGGGTCTTCGGCGGTATCGAGGCGCTCATCCTCCTCGCGCTTCTGTTCGATAACCTCGGCGTCGGACATGATGATTTGGGTGTAGTTGAAAGTCTAGGAGCCACGTCAGTAAATGAGAGCATTTAACGGGCCGTCCATGACTTACCGGGCTAACGTGAATGTTCCGGGGGCGTGAATGGTAATTAGATCGCGACCGTTTGGCGGTTGAATTTCCTTTTTGCTGTGATAAGATCAATCACAGATTGCGACGACGTGTAAATGACTGGTGGAGGGTGTGTAGGCTGAAAGGCAGCTGACGGAGGTGAAGGTAATGTTGCTCATACGAAATGACGAATGGCGCTGGGGAAGCTCGTAGCGCGACGCTAACAAGGCAGCGGAGCCTCACTTATGTAAGCACGGGCCAGCTGCAAAGCTGCGTCAGACTCACGACCAACACCTTTGTTTCACTCAGTCATGTCATTGTCAACGCCTTCCACCGGGGTTTTTGAAACTGATTGCATTTCTCTTAAGTCATTCACGCTTTTCTTAGCCATGCTGTCCTTGTTTTGCCGAAGCGGCCATCCATTCTTGTACTGCCTGCACCAAGCATTGACACATTTTCCTTCCGTTCTCCAAACGTGAGACCTTTCACTCTCCGTCTTTGTCCTCAGGTGACACACACTCAGCGGTCTTGTAGTCCTCGCGTTTGAGCTTACGATCGGCCTCCGGTAGCTTGCTGAGATGATGCATCTTTCGAAGAACAAGAACCAAGAATTCTTGTGGCAGGTGATCAGCACCTTCCTCCCCGTTGACAATGATATCCTCCACGCCTTCATTGTAACAGAACGCATCTACAGCCAAGCGGATTAGAGGATCATCCTTGGGCAAGTCCCCTTGGAAGATCAAGTCGACATTCGACGCACTGAGATAGCCATCTGACAGCCAATCGAACAGGCTATCCATCAATGCGTTCTTCAAGGTTCCGATCGATAGATTTTCCGCTAGTAGGTAAACGTTCAGCCTGTTTTCCTCACTGTCCATGTCGATCAGGGAAGGAAGGCTCCTTTCATACATCCAGTCAACGAGAATGTCGAAATCCATGGTATCGAAATCTCCGAGCTCGGGAAAGTATAAGATTTCCGATCCGTCGGCAAGGCGGCTTCGAAAGTATCCTGAGTGGTATGTCAACAGCCGTTTGTGTATGGTATAGCGTTTTTGCTTCTCGCGTAGTTTGAAGACGATGACGACGGTCTCTGATGCGGCAACGGCACTGTACGGCATGAGCATCATCTCGAATGTTTCATATATATGTGATCAGTCATATACCTTGTGCGAGGTGCTTCGTTCTTCTTCATAGCATCGCTCTTGAAGTGGTGTGTCTTTGTTTATTGTTGGTATAGCTGGATGCAGATGTCGCCCTTGGTCAGCAAGGATCAAGTTGGATGAATAGCGGAAGGCAGGGTGTAGGTGAGAAGAAGTACGAAGAAGATCCGCAACAATCGCTGCCACTTATAGCAAGATGGCCGGCAGATCGCATAAGGTGAGAGATATCTGGCTCTCTCACTTCAAACATCTCCTAACAGTGCATTCTCTTACTCTTCAACATCACCTCCCTCGTCAACGATTCTAATGCACAATCGAGGATCACAGCTGTGTTTACTATTTTAAACCTTCGGAATCAACCTTCGCTATTAATTAATCCTCAAAACCTCACTATAATCCTCCCTCTTAAAACTCTCCAGCTCCGGCGGCGTCTCCCCCAATTCATTCATCCTTAACATCAATCTCACAAGAAAATCCTGTGGTAAATCCAACGCATCCACCTTTTCACAATCAATCATATGGAAAACCGCCTTGCGAGTAACCCATATATCCACCACAAACCGTAGCAATGGATCCGACTCAGGCAAATTACCGAAAAGTTCAACGATCATGCGGCAGCGTGGTACCACTATCTTCGGGCGAAGGAAAAATTCGAAGTAAATGTCCATAAGCGCGGACTTGAGGCCGGGGACGAGGAGCCGATCTGCTAGAATGTAGGTTCGACTTGAGACGGAAGAACCTTTGTCGGCTTTGGGAGAACCGAGTCGTAGCGAGGTGTTTAGGGTACTGCGGTATATCCAGTCGACAAAGGCATCGAATGCGTCGGTATCGATGTCGGTAATGGGAATAACGCCCTCTTCGGCTTCTCTGAATGCGCCGGCTAGTGCGCCACGGAAATAGCCGGAGTGGTGCTTAAGGAGTTCGGTATGTAGGATGTACTCTTTGCCTTCAGCACCGACCTTGACAATAACAGTAGGTGAAGTTACTGCGATGCTATCTAATAGTTAGTGTTGTGTCGTGCTATACGGCATTAAACTCACCTGGGGAGAGGCACCGCGTCGAAATATGAAGGCTCCTTAGCGGCCATCTCTGGGTAGTGTGTTGTGATGGTCTGCGTCTGTCGATGAAGAGGAGTAGAGAGGGCAAAACCTTTGACTTTCGCTTGAGTCAAGTGAAATGTACTATGCTCAGTTATGTCGCGACAATGAAAGGGAGGACTAGTTCTCTTTACTTCGGCAGTGTCAGGGACGACCCTAGAGGCTACAATGCGTTCACCGCTCGAGAATGTGGCCTATGTAGGTTAACGTAATCGCCACGCATCTAATCACAACTTCCATGAGGACGTTCGGAGTCAAGTATGGAGTCCAGTGAACCGACCCTCCGTCAACAAACTGGAGAGGTCACCGAAGACCACAGACATGACATTTCCCAAAGTGGCTTTCGTCGGGTTACGAACGAATGTGCTGTTCAGCACTCGCCTCACACCACCAAGGTCTTTCCAGGAGACAAGAATCCCATGTGCCAAGTAAAGCAGACACCGTGCTTTTCTTTTGTCATTCCTATGTGTCTCACTAGAAACGACGTTGGACGAATTGAACACGAAAAGCGGCTCGAAACCGCAACCCATAAATCGGTATCGCCTGTGAATATTTTCCCGTCCCAAGACCACATCAAATAGAGATATAGACGTCCATCTCATCTCCATGACATTTTCATAACATCGTGGCATCCTACTCCAGCAGGATACCTTGACGTATTCTCTCATACCAAAATTCATCATCCTTCCCGTCCGCATGGCCCAGAACACATAGCCTAGGCACTGCCCGGCGGCCCGCCCATATTCAGAAGAATATCTAACATGTCCATGCCACCGATATCCGGTCCCATAGCCGTCTGATTGATCTCCGCACCCCACTGATCCAGCAAAGGATCAAGTGGCAGCGCAAGCCAATCCTGATCTTGGCCGGCGCCCCAGCTCGCACCACTATTTGCCCACTGACTCCAGTTGGTATTGTTATTGCCGTTGGAGTTGTTGTTGTTTGTATTGTTGTTCTGGTATTTCTGATAGTTGCCAGGCGGAGGCATGATGCTGATGGAATTGCTGTTGGGGTCGTAGGGTTCGGCTGAAATACCCCAAAGAGGTGTCGCGCGACCGCTGGCACCGAGGCCCATACTAGGGGAGCCGGGCACGCTGGTACCAGTACCAGAAAAACCTGTTTGCTGTGATCCCATGTATGCCGGTGCAAGGTGGTTGGTGTTGTTGAGTGGAGCGGGCGGAGGCATCAACGGTGGCTGGTTCGGGCTCTTGCTTCCAGCGCGGGATATGCCACTCGAGCCGTTGGCAGCAAGGCGCACGAAGCGCGAACGGATGCGGTGGGTCAGGGTTTCGACGAGATCAGCGAAGCGGTTACCGACGTGCACATCGTCGACTATGCTCGTTCGTAGGGCATCGACCGAGTCGCTGAGCAGGCTAAGGCTGACAGCCACGTCTTCTTCGGTTGCGCCCAACGCAAATGTCTTGAGCAGAATTATGGCCACACTGACGATGCGGAAGAACGTGCGCACTGGCGCATGCCGTAGATAGCCACCAGGATGCAGACCCTCCACCACGACTTTCAGTACGTTGCGTGACGCATCGATGACTTCGTTGATGTAGTGGCGATCGTTCGCGTACCACTTGACGAGTGTACTAAAGGGAATAGCGCCGCCGTCATCGTTACCAGTGCCATTGCCGTTGCTGTTTGGAGTGCGTCCGTTCATGCCGTTGGGCTGAGCATGTGTCTGTAGCGGAGTGTTGTGCGTGCAGCGTTCTACCACCGCCTGAAGAGCGAGGGAGTTGAGATATACACGCGTGTACTCAAACTCGATGATGAGGACGTGGCGGAGTTGTGCCGGTACTAGAGGTTGTTAGACAGAGTGTGTGAGAGCAATGCATTGATAATCCTACCTTGAGGGGCTCGGTCGAAGCATTTCCTCCACTCCACCAATGGCCCTTGGAAGAACTTAAGCATCTCCTCGTAGCCTCCCGACTTGAGCAACTCCCTGGTCTTGCGTCGATTGGAGAACAACTTCAGGTTACCCATCTCCATGACCTTGGCAATGCGAGCCCAGAAGTCGAGCACAAGATCTTGAACAGCGTGGCGTTCCTGGGTAGCGATGGATTCGAGCGGAAGGCGCTGGCCATCTGAGCGCATTCCAAACTGAGCTGGAGGGGCCTTGATGCGACTGATGCGCTCCTTATATAGCTCAAGTGGTGAGGGTCCGCCAACTAGGTTCTCATCTCGCTCAAGCTTGGGAAGCATGGAGGTAAGGCCCAGTCTGCCACTGGTCTGGGTGACGTATATTATGAGCAAGTCGCGAAGATGGTTCTTCCTCCGGTAGTAGGCCTTCACTGTCGCATGTGAGAGGTGCTGATTTGCCTCTTCGAACTCGGTCTCGTTCGTCTCGTCGAAGACGCCAATCTCGAACGCGAGCGTCATGGCGTTGCCCAGCAGCATCCAGCACATACGGTCACTGCGCCAGCACGGCTCCAGCCAACTATCGATGCGCTTGTCGCCCACACCCTTGTACATATCAGCCTTCGGTCCTGCCTCGTAGGGATCGTCGGGGAGAACGAGCTCGTCGTCGTCATCGCCAGGAGGGAAGTGCAGCGCGCGAGGATGCCATTCGGTAAGGAGCATCAGACTCTCGACAGTGCCAAGTGTACGAAGGCCCTTCCGCGACAGAGGGTTCACGTCGGATCCAGGCTGCTGGCCTGCGCCACAGAAGCCGCCGCCGAACTGCTCTTGTCCGAAGATCATGCGATCTATCATGCCCTGCAGGTACTTCCATAGTTTCTCGTGGATGAGGTATGACCGAGATGTTGCGCCAACACCACTCGAGCCGCTGGGTTGGGAATACCTCGCCGAGATGGTCAATAGGGTGATGACCAGCATAGGCTCCTCCTTAAGCAGCTTTGCGTGAAAGGCATGATCGCGGTAGTCGGGCACGACGATTGGTGTGAGCGGCGACAGGAAGGCGTAGAAGTAGTCGATGTATGCGATTGCTTCCTTTGCCGTGAGCCATCCTGCGCGCACAAAGCGAAACTTTGACCAGGCTCTCACGGCGTCGGCGAAGGCAGCTTCGTTCGGCGGGTCGGGCAGCATGGGTTGCTGTATAGCCGGATCGACCGAGGGCTCGACGGTGGCGCGCGAGTTGGCGCGCGCATGGGATGTGTTGGGCCGGGGGCTTGCGAAGTTGGTCTGCGAGCCTGGTGTGCTGCCGAGGGTCGGTCGCTGCATGCTCGAGCTGCTTCCGGTGCGGTGGTGGTTGTTCATGCCAGCCGCCTCGAACAGGAGGTTCAGCGCATCGTGGCCGCTGTAGACCTCGCCCGCCTGCAGTGTCGCGACCGTCTCGTTGTTCACCTTCTGGTCCTCTTCCTCATTGGGCGTCCGCTGGTGGCCGCCCGAGGTGTTCGGCCGTCGCAACGGTTCGTATCGTCCGATGGAGCCGCCTGGGGTTAGAGGCTGCGATATGTACGCCGGGTTGTTCGTCGTGGTGATCAGAGGCTCGGGCAGGCCATCTGAGCGCTGGCGCTTCCTGCCATTGCGCACCTCGTAGTCGTCGACCTCGTCATAGTCGTCCTCGCCGTCGGCCTTGCGCTTCCGGCGTGTCGCAGAGAAGAAGCATTCCTTACTCTCCCTCCTGCATCGCACGCAGGGCGGGTCGTGTGGGTTATCTACAGGGCCAAGATCTGAGGTATATCAGCAATTGCGCGATAAGCACACTACAGAGTCAACGTACCGCATCGCACCTTCCTGCGTCTGCACGGGATGCAGGCCTGGTAGGTGCGCGTGTGCTGGGCATTCTGCGTGCGCGGCGGTGGAGAAGCATTGGAGCCCGCCGTCGACATAGTGGTGGTGGATTACGGTCGGCTTGCACCGGCTGAGAGCTGGCGGACTTTGGCTCTGATAAGGGCTGGAATACCGCCGAGGCTCCTCAATCCAGCGAGACGGTACCTGCATGCAATATGCAACGTGTGTGCGCAACGGTAACGCCTACAGGAAGGTCTTCGTGTATGACTCCGCGCAATTCTGCTATTTGTTATCGTCGACTTGAGCTTACGGTACTGAGGCGTCGAAGGACTCGGGAGCGGGTCACGAGCGCGGGGGCTTTGGCTATTACGGAATGGCGTGTCCGCTCCTCCAATCTTGAACCACAACACCACGTAACAGTCGCAAACTCCCTCGGGTACCTTACGATCCATTGCCGGGTCACGCGTTGAGTGTGGCCGTGCAATCCGCTGCTTACGTCAGGGCGACCGATGCTTCCTGGCTGTACCTGCTGCTCGCGGCATGTGATCTGCTCGTGCACTCTGCGCGTGGCACAGCACCCAATCCGGCCAATGGGCAGTGAGCGGAGACCACAAACGTCATACCTGTCGTCTTTGTCCGTGTCTCGATCTGGCACGGTTGGTGGCTGGGATATAAATTGTTGCAACTCACGCGTCACGAACAGCCCCAGAACGCGTCTCGATGACATGCCATAGCTTCTACTAGCGCACGATTGCATAAGCATGTATCCAGGTCGGAAGCATGGCGGCAGGCCTTTGACAGAAAGCAGGAATATATCCCAACTGGAGATATGGACATATGCAACGCCAGCACGCTTAGCACCTGTTAAGCCGGAAGACGAGTACCTTCAACATATCCTCCAACACCCTTTGGCCACGCAATGTATATCCAGGCAGCCATCTTGGGCAATGTCAACAAAACGCCAATGTTGCATCCTTCCAATGTGCCATCGCTGGCTTCACCCTGGGTTCCCTAGCACCAGAACCCACAGGTCATGTCCGAAAGCTACAACGCCGTTAGTCATCGTACCATCAAGGAATCCCAGGATGACTTACCCTCGGGTGATCGTTCTGGTGGTTCTCATCACAGCTAGTCTCGGCGCGCGTCCACGGGTTCCAAGAGCACATGCCCATGGCATCCGGGGTGTTGGTAGTCAGAGTGCTCCAGTAGCCACCCTTCGGCTCAAACGCAAAGTACATCTGCCTGTCGTCCGGATTGTAGTATACAATCAAGCCACCCATGCCCGACAGCCTCACAGCACTCTTGTCGATACGACCAGCCCCCTCGGGGTACGTGACCACGGATTTACGATTGTTGTCTTCGACGCTGTAAAGCATGCCAAGCATCTGGTTGTGCCAGCCTTCTGCGGGCGTGTGAAGACACTGCTGGAAGAGTTGCAGCTTGAAGGAGCAGAATCCTGGGGCGTAGTCTGCAGAGGATGAGTTGATAGCGGCTGGACTGGGTGGTATCGAAAGCATCTCGGGGAGCGCCTCGGAGCGCGCGCGCTTCACGGTGAAGTCTGACTCGGGCTTTGCGCAGTCAAATTCGCAGGTCAGGGCTTGAGACTTCAGTGATAGTCAGTAGGAGTAAACAGAAGAGTATCTTGGGAACTAACTCGGTGATTGCGGTTACTATCGTTGCAATCCAGCGGCAGGTTGTCCCACGGCTTAGTGGTGCAATTGAATTCGCTGTCTCCATTCTGGTTGGGCCATTCAGCGTCGCCGTAGATGACTATCTCGTGTCAGTACTTTTGGAATCCCAGGGGCTCGCGATAGTACACACATCCGATACTGTCCCTCTCATATCCAATCTTTAGTTTCTTTCCAGCAACCACGCCGGTGAGCGTCTGTCCATCGGTCAAGTCAATGAAGTCGGTTTGCTCCATAAACTGGTTGCCAGCGCCATCATAAACGGGTGAGAGATCGACGTAAGTGTTGTCGTGGTTGTCCCAGCAATCCTGAGTGATGACGGCGTCGAAGGAACAGCGACCGGGTGTGAAATCGGGGCTGACACCTTGAGCGACTACAGAGGTAGTCAACAAGAGAAGCGCGCAGGCGACAAGGGTAGACCTGATGAACATATTGGTAACAAGGGTGCTTCCAAGCCGGCGGGATGATTGAGGAAGGTATCAAGGGTAGGAATAGGCTGGGGCGGAAGGTGAGTGTTGTAACAAGTGATATGACGTGATCGCTGGTCGCAAACGCTCAGACGTTGGGCATTTCAAGTAATGAATGTGTTGTGGTAATTCTGAGAATGAAGGGGTGGTTCGAGGGTTAAGAGTTCCACTGCACTTTCCTGGGACAGGGTCACGACTGGGCTTTCAGGATCCACGTTCGAACCAAAATTCATACCCGTCCGAGCCGCAATTCTTTGTTTCTGGTGCGAGTTCTCCTGACAGATCCGGCGATCGCGCGTTTGTCATTACGCCAATAAGCCACCTGTCGATGGAATGCTGCCCAAGATGTGAGAGACATCTGCAACTTGTGGTACATACTCCAATACTTGGCGCTACGTACGTGTAAAAAGTCCAACAATTGAAGCGACGCTCACCATTGTCTGATGCGTAGATAGGTATAAACTTGTGCATAATGTCACGCCGGATCAGGCTGCCAAGGCTGATGCGATGCTACCCTACTTTGTTCGCGATTGGCAGTTGCAGACAGTACATTCCAAAATTCAACCTTGGAAAGCCCTAAACATCTCCACATGTAACTACGAAACACATAGCTATGTTTATTGGAGCTCGTGTAGTCTCTTACTACGAGACCCGAAACAAATGCGAACGTGCAATCGCCCATGAACGGCGAACATCTCTGGCTTGCAATGACTTGTTGTCAATTCTTCAGCCTCTATCTAAGTACCCAGTCGTTATACGTGATCAAAAGATGTAGTGTATTCTCATGTACGCAGTATGCGCGTTTCATCCTGCATGCAGCAGCCAATATTTGAGACTGCATAGTCGAGGTTACACAGCAGCGCAGGCAATCACTCACATAAGAGGTCAAAGCGCGACGGCTTGCCCCGTTTGCTTATCAACAGATTGCAAGCCTGCCTACTTAAATGATAGCAATCATATTCTATAAAGTCTTTTAAACCCCGGAACGTAACTAATTCCATCCTCGTACCTTGGTAGTTCATTCGACATGTTTCCCGATACACCTTCATCCCACGCGGACGAAACGACGTCGCCGCTCTACGAAAAGCGATCGATCCCGGGAAAGGGAAACGGCCTTGTCGCATGTGCCGATATACCGGAGGGGACTCGTATTCTGTGTGAGAATCCGTTGTTCACTCTAGTCTCCACAGCGGATATGGTCGATAATGCTGTGTTGGCGAAAGTGAAATCTCTTTCCAAGGACCAACAACGCCAGTACCTCGGTCTTCACAACAACCATTCCAATAGCAACATATTCTCTGGTATCTTCAAGACAAATGCTTTACCATGTGGACCGGGCTCGCCGATCGGTGGCGTGTATCCAACCATCTGCCTGATCAATCACTCTTGCGACTCCAACTCCCACCATAGCTGGAACGACACGATAAGCAGCGAGACCATACACGCCCTTCGAGACATCAAAGCGGGAGAAGAGATCACAATCTGTTATAAAGATCCTGAGACCTATCAGGCGCGACGCGCTAAGCTTAGAGGCTTGTTCGGGTTTGATTGCGACTGCAGTCTTTGCTCACTGCCAATTGAGGAAAGACAAAAGAGTGATGCTCGCCGCACCCGCATCGCGCAACTCGATGAAGACATCGGTGACCCGAGCCGCGTCATGAACAGCCCAGGTACCTTCACCTGGACACCCCTACTCGTGTTTATAACCACTGACGCACTGTAGTACGTACCGCAACTAAAGCTAGCCATACCCTTTGAACTGGCTCGATAATATCTAGGAAGACATTTGCTAACTCCTGTCCGTCTCATTTAGGTCAAGGTCTTAGCAGACTGCCGAGAAATGGTACGTGTCCTGAACGAGGAGTTCAAATGCGTCACGATCCTGGATGCAAGACTGTACTACGATGCGTTCCAGGTCGCCATTACCCATGGCGATCAAGCTCGTGCTAGCGTCTTTGCGGGAAGAGCATACGACGCTCGGCTCATTTGCGACGGGGACGATAGCCCGGAGACACGCAAGATGAAGGACTTCCAGAGGAACCCGAATACACACCGCAACTTTGGAGTCTCCAAGCGATGGAGGAATAACAAGACCGCGGTTCCCAGAAATCTGGACGAGACGGAGTTTGAGGATTGGCTCTGGCGGTCGTGATCAGGCTGATCCGCAAACTTGAGGGTGTGAGATATCCTTGGACAGAAGCCCACAAGGTTGATTGTATTGGGTGAGAGCAAACAGTGGTTTTGAGCGGTGATAGAGCGGCTTGACAGCGTGATGAGATTCTGGTTTGCGCTTAGCTGGTGTGAATAGCTCACTCACTCACTCACAATGCATTTCTTTTAGGCCCCTACCCTTCTCTTGCCCTCACTTGCAACACAGTGTGCGCAGTAGCTGCTCGTCAGGTAAGAGCTTGCAGATCACAAAAGTTTACCACATCATCGGCGCTTGCAAAAGATTATACTTGACTTCTGCAGTCAGCTTGACTACCGCCGCATCCCGTACGATGAGTTCCTCACTCTACGATGTTCGAAAGATCCCCGGAAAAGGCAGAGGCCTGGTCACCCGCTCCGACGTTCCTGAAGGCACCCGTATCCTCTCCGAGAAACCGCTGCTCATGATACCTAACAACATGTCCAACGAGCAACTGGAGGCTCGACTCGCACGAGATCTAAAGGCCCTGGACAAGACTCAGCAGCGACAGTTCTTTTCACTTCACAACAGCTACACTGGCAAGTACGTCCTCGGTGGTATCTTCAAAACAAACTCGATGGCTTGCGGCAGCGACTTGTCTGCCATTGCAATCTTTCCCACCATCAGCTTCATCAATCACAGCTGCCTTCCAAATAGCCATTACAATTGGAATGACTCCATGGGGGTGCAGACGATCCATGTCACTCGCGATCTCAGCGCTGGAGAAGAGATAAGTATCTGCTACACCGACTCTGGAAGTGCCAGTGTTCGCCAAGCTTACCTGAAGAAGCATTTCGGGTTCCACTGTTCGTGTGCAATCTGCTCGCTGTCAGCTACTCATCGGAATGCCAGCGACGCGCGTCGTGAGGAAATCTCTCGTCTCCAGGACGCATTTGAGTCAACAGATCATGCCAGCTCCAAGCCTGAAGAGGCATTCTTCGACCTTCGGAAGATAGTCGACCTCTTGAACAAGGTACGTGATTTGGCTTAGTGAGACTGTAAGTCTATACTGATGGCTTCCAGGAGTTCAAAGGCGCTGCCAAAGTCCCCGAGGCGGATATCTACTGTTATGCGGTACAGCTCAGTCTCTTCCATAGTGATGAGGCGCGAGTAAGTGTATTCGCTGAGAAGGCGTACAAGGCTTTGCTCGTCTGTGTGGGCGAAGACGGTGAGAATACACAAGAGATGAAGGCCCTGATAGACAACCCTGCCTCTCACGGAGACTTTGGATCGCTGTCGGATAGATGGAGGTCTAACAGGTGTGATGCTCCAAGAGACAGGGGCTTCGACAAGAGATACTTCGAGGATTGGCTTTGGCATTCCGTGGAGAGGGTGGAGACGGAGGATCTTAGCGATCATGATTGCCCCGACTTTGGACGAGGATAGGAACTCGTAGCCATTCTAGAGCTGTGTAAACTGTCTCTCTGACTGTCTGTAGCTGCATCATTGCGGGGAGTAGATTCGGGTGCCTATGCAAATAAAAAATGACAGCGAGTTTGGTACGTGCGACGGCGTTTCCAGACGTTTCCAAGGTTCACAATGACGAGCGGGTGTGGTGCCGATTATATTTCAATTGAAGAGGATGACAAAGTTGTCCAGCTCTGGAGGCTGAAGAGTCGAGGACGCGAGAGGTGCGCAGCCTTTCGGCCCGATTTCGGCATAGATCAGCGCGTGAGCTGCACTCCAAGGTGCGCGGCGATGCTTCTGCATCCGCATCCCGCCCCCACCTCTGCACACTAGAGAAGCTCCATGCATGGAGCACCGAAGACCACGCGATGCTCTCTCATGCGATCGTTGTCGCGCGAAGAAGCTAAAGTGTTCGAAAGACGCGCCAATATGCACTTCCTGCGCCCATAGCGGCTCGCACTGCCATTACAGTGGCAAAGTCGCTAGATCACCCTTGACACGGGCATACCTCACGGGTGTAGAGAAGCGATTGCATAGCCTGGAATCACTGGTCACGCAGCTGCTACCCGGAGTTGATATTGAAGACTTGTTGTCATCTCCAAATGTGGCTGGTTCTGCACGGTCGGTTCTCATTCAGTCTCAAACGCCAGAAGTAGCTCCAAGCCCCCAGGGGAGCACCCACTCAAGCACACATGAGCCTGCATTACCTGAAGCTGTGCCCAACAATGTCGATGGATTCAATTGGCAGGAAGAAGACGTCAATGTGGATGGGCTGACGGATGGCATGGCCGCCCTATCAGTCGAGCCTACTGGTGTAGGTTACTTGGGTTAGTCGCTTCATTCAAAGAGCAAAACGCGTGACTGAAACTATCTAGGCTCGACTTCTGGGGTAGTTTTCCTTCGATGCTTGCTTGATTGGGCCGGATTTTTGCACCAGTCTGTTCCTCGACCCCAACAGAGTGTGGCGACCCCATCCGCTTCCTTTCGAAACGTATTGGCATCATCGCATATCTCGCATGCAGCTCTCACAACACAGCTGTCATCGAGCTTGATTGATGCCTACTTTGCCAACTACCACGTAGTCTATCCATTTGTTCACGAAGCAACATTCCGAGCCCAATACCATGAAGTCGTCCCGCGGCCCTCGAAGAAGTCATGGAACATGCTTTCTCATGCGATCATAGCACTTGGGGCGTGGTCGTTGAATAACGATCAAATCGGACTGGAAGACTACCTATACCGCCGGGCTTTGACCTTGGGTCAGGAAGAGTCGGTGTTTGAAGCTGCCAGTCTGACCTCTGTGCAAGCACTCATACTCCTAAGCAACCTCAGTCAAAAGCGCAACAGCCCAAATACGGGGTGGAATTTGTTGGGCCTCGGTGTTCGCACAGCGCTTAGTTTAGCCCTCCACAGAGAACTTCCTCACTGGAACATCACCCTGATCGAGCGCGAGACGAGACGTAGAGTATGGTGGGGTCTCTACATCTTCGACAGTGGAGCTTCGACGACATTTGGTCGCGCCATCATGTTGCCTGATCAAGAGACTATGGATGTTCATCCTGTGCTGAACATCCACGACGAGGTATGGTCATCCAGCGAAGTTTGTTTAGCCGTTGCGAAACTGACCCATGCTAGTCACTTACGCCACAAACTACAACGCTGCCCACTGAGGTTGATGAACCGACTATGTACTCCTCTCTGAGAGTGCAGAGTAGTTTTCACCTACAGACGAACCATATCTCGAACAAACTATTAGCCGAACCCGGGCTCTCTGCGGAGGCTGCTCTCGCTTTGAACGCTTCCATGGATGCGTGGGCGCACACAGTTCCGACATATTTCCAGCTTTCGCACGCGCCCAGATCGACAGCTCCATGGTATTCATTCGCCCGCTCTCGGCTATGGTGGAGGTTCTGGAATCTCAAGATCATCATCTTCCGACAGATATTGTTGCGCCGAGCCATCTCCGAGCGAGGCCAGATTCCAGACTTAGCCATGCAGTCAAGCCAAGAGGACTGTAAGCGAATCTGTCTTGAAGCTGCACATTCTACAGTGGTTTCGATACATCAATATGCAACACAAGACTTGAACAGACTTGAGGGCTGGTACGCAACGTGAGTACCTTAGTTGGACCCTCCGTATGAACATTTAAGCTAATGGGATTACAGGTACTTCCTTTTCCACGCGGCACTAGTAATAACTCTTTGTATCATCAGCTTCCCACGCGCTGAGGAGACTGCAATCTGGTACGACGATGTTCGCTTGGCCCGAACCACCTTCCGTGAACGGCTTGTTGGGGATTCGCTGTCAGCACGCTGCGTGGCCATCCTCGACCAAGTGGTATCTGACGGCGAGCTGGACTCCGGTACACTACAGGATCTGGAGCTGGACAAAGATGCTTTGAGTACATTTCCATGGTCCGTTGAGTCCAATGAGTTATTCAACTCTTTCGATTGGGACTTCACTACGTCCGGGTTCTGACCTCAGGCGCGATCTTAATGGCACGATTCCTCAATTCTCGATGATGACATCCGGCTTCACCATCATGGATCGTATCAGTTCGCCGTTTGGAATGTCATTCTCCTCTGCTCGTGCGATTGCAGCTGACATCGACGTCTCGATGCCAGCAGCAAGGTGACGTTGTGCTAACCTTTCACGAACTGTGTCCACAGGCGCGTCGACAAACCATCTACAGAGTGTCAGTACCAACCCGCCAGGCGATAAATATGACCATGACCAACCTTTCATCACACATCTCTGCAATCTGATCCCATGGGTCTTGCTTCAAAAGTGTGTAATTGCCTTCGACAATAACAAGTCGAGTACGAGAAGAGATCTTGATAGCGTCTTGCACGGGGTCCTTGACAGCATGGTCAAAGCCGGGTGCAGGAATACAGATGTCGGCTTCGCCATCCTTGGTGACGGGGGCTTCTTTGAGTGTCTTGACAAGTGTCACACACGCCTCCGCATCAAATGTAAACGGTGCCCCACGTCTTTTAAACGCTACTTCGGCATCATCGAAAGTCGATAGGATCTCCCGAGTGAAGTGGAAGCCGTCCTAGTGGTCGTCAGAGATGCGGCATCGCGGGTTGCAGTTGGCTCTTACCATCGGTACAACAGCAACATCTTTGACGCCTCGTGCAGCGAGCTCGGAGACGAGCGCATCAGACACTGTTGACTTTCCCGCGCCTGGCACGCCCGCAAGAGCAACAAGCATGCGATGACCGGGATTGGTCGCTTGGCGAGACAGAAGGTTTTCCGTGCGCTTGGCTACATCGAGTATGGCTGCACGCAAGGCGTCCACCTTCGATTCGGCTGGCATGATCGGCTATCCTGGAATAGAAGATACAAAATTCCTATTGAGATGCAAAAGTGTCTGAGATGTTCGCATGAAAGGGCTGGCATAAGGTGAGCAGTGTTGCAGTACTACATGCGACGAACTATGATCTAAAGATCACGTTGGCGTTGTGGAGCTCGGACGACAGCTGTCCGAGCATAAGTCATGTTGGAGCCCCAGTTCCCACAACTGAATCAGGCAACTTTACCATGCGGGGATCCCGCATGGCACTTACGACTACCGGCGTAGACGCATGGAGAATCATGGAGTCGGACGACAGTGCTCCGAAGGTGTCGAATTCCAGCTGCGATCGTGAAGTTCTCACGCGATCGGCAAAGGTATATAAGCACGCGACACTACCACCACTAGGCTGCCTACTCATAGCTGATTCCAACCATCGAAGCCGGCGTTGGCATATCCACAAAGAAGATCACCAACATGTCTTCAATTCAGGATGTTGGCGCCGCTGGAGCTGCGCCAAAGATTGGTGTCTACAAGGAGCTGAGACAAAACCCATATCTCCTTGGGCTATCCGCTGTAAGTTGGTATCAAGCCCAACTCGCCTCAGTTTCAACTAATATGCATAGTTCGCCTCGTTGGGCGGTTTCCTCTTCGGTTATGATCAAGGTGTCGTCTCTGGAGTGCTGACCATGGAGTCTTTCGCGGCATCTTTCCCGAGAATCTCTACAGACAGCTCCTTTAAGGGCTGGTTCGTCTCGACATTGCTACTCGCCGCTTGGTTCGGTTCTCTCGTCAACGGACCAGTAGCCGATCGCTTCGGTCGCAAAGGGTCTATCATCATAGCTGTCGTCATTTTCACGATCGGCTCTGCGCTTCAAGCTGGCGCGATCAATATCCCGATGGCTTTTGCAGGTACGAAACTTCCAGTGTGACATGATTGCAATCTATACTGACAATACGCACAGGCCGCGCAATCGCTGGTTTCGCTGTTGGCATGTTGACGATGATCGTGCCAATGTACATGAGTGAGGTCTCGACTGCCGGCATCAGAGGCACTCTAGTCGTTCTCCAACAGCTTTCCATCACACTCGGTATCCTTGTCTCCTACTGGCTCGAGTTCGGTACTCAGTACATTGGAGGCATACGTTGCGCGCCCGACATCCCGTATACTGGTGGCACTGCGGCAGAACCTGCCTTCGACCCACGGAACGACGTTGGCCCGAACGGCTGCACCGGTCAGAGCGATGCTGCGTGGCGCGTTCCTTTTGCGCTCCAGATCTTCCCCGGTCTCGTTCTCGGTATTGGAATGCTGTTCTTCCCCGAATCACCTCGCTACTACTGCATGCGCGATAATGAGGAGGCTGGTGTGCGAGCGCTCGCTCGAGTTCGTCGCACCACTCCAGACGATGAGTCCTTGCAAAAGGAGTATCTTTCCATCAAAGCCGAAGTCATGTTCGAGGAACAGTACAATCGCGAGAAGTTCCCTGGCAAGTCTGGAATCTCGCTGTACCTTTCCGGCTACTCGACTCTCTTTTCGACCTGGCCATCTTTCAAGCGTACCGCTATCGGTTGCTGTGTCATGTTCTTCCAACAGTTCATCGGATGTAATGCGATCATCTACTATGCGCCAACGATCTTTGGTCAGCTGGGCCTTAGTGGGAAGACGACTGGTCTGCTCGCAACTGGTGTATATGGAATAGGTATATGATCATCAGATTCAGCATCAGATGCAACGAGACTTGATGACTAACTTTATCTTCTAGTCAACACACTGTCTACTCTTCCTGCGCTATTCCTCATCGACAAGATCGGCCGCCGACCTCTCCTCCTCTGTGGTGCCGCTGGTACTTGCATCTCCCTCTTGATTGTCGGCGGTGTCATCGGCGGTTACGGATCTACTCTCAAAGACCACCCCGCAGCTGGCTGGACGGGCATCGCTTTCATCTACATCTACGATGTCAACTTCTCGTACTCTTGGGCACCAATCGGCTGGGTACTTCCATCGGAGATCTACAACATTGGTAATCGCTCAAAAGCCATGTCTCTGACCACCTCATCAACATGGATGTGCAACTTCATCATCGGTCTCGTCACACCCGATATGCTGGAAACCATTGGCTTCGGTACATATATCTTCTTTGCTGCTTTCGCTTTGATAGCATTTGTGTTCACGTGGTTCTTGATTCCCGAAACTAGGGGCAAGAGCTTGGAAGAGATGGACACTGTGTTCGGTGACAGCACTGCGCACGAGGAGAAGACTAGGTTGTACAACATTGCGCAGAGTTTGGGACTGGAAGAGGCTGAGGCTGCGGCATTCGATGAGAAGCCTATGAAGGCGCTGCAGACTGAGGTGACGAACGTGTAAGAATCGTCTACCCAGATGGCGGCAGTACATCAGATATCCGTTCACTATAACAGATGCTGTAGGCAATCATGACAAATCTTCCTATTCAAGGCAAAAGACAGAAGCTAAACACCGTGAAGCGTACGTTGCCACTAGGTCTCCTTGTTTGCTCAATATTATCCTGACGTAGGCTGCAGGCCTGATAGCTGGTCTTGAGAATCCTGCATTGATTCGTCTTCATCTTCATCATAACCATAATCACTTCCCTCATACTCGTCATCCTCAAAGTCACCCTCAAAGTCATCCTCAGAGTCATCCTCAGAGTCAGTAATCCACCCCGTCATCCGTACCTTCCTCCGTTCATTACAAATCTGAGCTCGGCATTCAGGACAAAGATTGGAGTTGGGTGAAGTGCCGTTCATCCATTCTTTGATGCAAGCGAAGTGAAAGTAATGGCCACAAGCGCTCATTTTGGCACCTAATAAGCCGTGGGTCTCAAGACACACAACGCAGAGCTGATCTTGAGGGATGTCTAGATCCCATGCTCCATGTTTCAATGGCTCTATGGGAGCTCCGTAGGCCTCTAGATAAGCCTTTCCGTAGAGGTTGCGTAGGGTTTTCGTGTCAAGATTGTATTCATCTTCGGAGTCATCTCCAGCGTTTTCTCCGTTGTCGGTTTGCAGGTTGTTTGCATTTTCTGCTGATGACGCTCCAGCCGATGCAGCTACTGGCCCGTTCAGCTTTGCGCACCAAAACGCGTGTATCTCCTCGCTGTTGTAGGAGTCGGTGCCAATAGTTTGCGCCTGAGCCATATTTCGTGGAATGCCTCCGAACTTGCCCTTTCTAATCCTGTCTGCTGACAGCGAAGAAGCCGCTTCGGGTATCTCTTTCCATGTTTGGAACTGCAGGCGTCCGTCTCTCCACATCCCTCTTAGCAGAGCTTTCATATCCACAGTCTGCGATTTGGACTTGATCATGGCTCTGGCAAACTGATCCATCACTCCTTGGTACAAATAGTCTGCAATCGGCTTATCCATGGTAAGGGCAAAAGCCTCGGCCCACAAATCATCCCAGATATCCCTAAACTTGATCTTCCTCAATGCGACTCTTGTATGGTAAGGAAGCACCGTGGTCTCACTTCCGTAAAGTGATGGAGTTGCTTCAACTATGTTCTTGAAGCGGGCGCGTGCCTGTAAAAAGCCGCCAAGGTAGGTCACGTATGATGGATAGAAACATGGGTTCCTGTCCCAGATTGCGGCCACGTTGAGTGCGATGTCCATTACGATCTCGACCAGGCTTGCTATCGATGCTTCGTCGCAACGGGGCCACATGGTAAAAAGACAGAGCGCGGGTTGGATGGCTTTCATGGTTATGAAGTGGTCCCCCTCTTGGTAGTCTTTACTACTGTTGTATTTTGGCTGAGGCGTGAGAAGCTGTTGAAGCGCCGTTCTCGCTCCGGCGTAACAAGCAACTCCATCCGGTAGGCGGATCAGTGCGCACTCGACAAGCCACTTGATACTGCGAGTTACTGTCGTATATCCTTCGCCCTTGTCCCATAGTACTTCTCCTGACATCAAGTCCGTCTGATGGGTGTACTCATCCACAACGTGCGAATACAATCCTCGGTAGAAGATACCAGGCAGGGCTTGTCTTACGGATTGCCTAGTTTGAAACTGCGGTGCCTCCCGGTCCACGAGTTCCGGTATTGTGGCGCACACATCGTCGTATCGTTGAGGGGTGGGCGTGTACACAAGGCAGTACTCATCGGCTTCGCGTTGACTGAGTATACCTGCGAAGAACCGGATGATGAGCTGGGATCCATAGGGTGCGTCTAGGAACCTCTCGACGGCGTTAGACAGTTCGGGAATATAACGTGGTTCAGGCTCGCGATCGTCGAGTTCGCAATCTCTGTCGACTTCGTGCATCGGCGCGGTCTTGACGGGATCGGATATGGATTTTCGACGTCTGAGTGCGGCTAGGAAGGAGGGCAGGAGCAAAGACTGTTTTTACCGCCAAAAGCTTGGACGTAGCAAACACTCATCCGACTAACAATGGCAGTGAAAGCGTTTCGATCCTCTGCTTATCACGTAACACCAAGGTAACAAAGAAGTGCATGGCGAACCCCCACAGGAGGTATATGTTTGTACACTAAATGCTAGCAATACGACGCCGCCACCGAAGAAAGTAAGAGCGCACCGATGCGACTAACGAGTACAAGGCTACTTGTGATACACGAGCAAGGAAAACCAAAAAAGCGAGCGCTATGTCAGAGCAATCAAGAGGGGTATTAGAGACAGTAGCGAAGATATAAACCAGCCACCACCAGGGCTCCTATAAGGATACATATTTCGCGCAGCGAGCGAGCGAACGATGCAGGCCGGAGGAAAACAGAGATGTAAAATGGGTGATGACAAGCAAAGGTATAAAGAAGCGAACAAGAAAGTAGAACCCCAGCCCAAAAAACCAAAGTTCTCCCAAGATTTCGTTCCACATAATGCGTCCCACAATCCCCAGAACGCCGGTTGAAGATAGAGGAAACAAGCCCCTAGGGTATACTGAAAAAGCAAATAATGTGACTCACAATGAGCGAGCGTCTAGAATCTCGACCCCGCCCTCAAACTGCCGTTTGCGCTTGTGCTGCGTGCGGTGCTAGCACCACTTCCAGCTCGCTTCATGCGCTTCTCCATAAGCCCGTTGAGCAGACGATCTAGTTCGCCACTCAGGCCTTGCATGGTCTTTGTCTCCTCGGAGAGATAGTCCTTCATCAGTGGATGATCACGACCAACAGGTACAACACCCGTAGTGTCGTTGATAACGACGAGCATATCACGAATTTCGCTACCATCATCGAGGTAAGCGCGGAGCGAGGCGTCAGACCATGCAGGAAGCATTGTGCTTTCCGAGGATACGGGCGGCGAAGGTTCGCGATCCTTGGTAGGGATCGGTGCTGGTCGTGAAGGTGGAGGCCCGGCCGGTTCAGATGCATGATGCGTGGGTGAGGAAGTGTTGTCAGACCTGAAAGTCGAAATCGTGTTGTTCTCTGGAATGGTTTTCATAGGGCTGTCGTCAGGCGTAGGCGTCGAAATGGGGGAGCTGGTCTCTTGGCTTGAGCTATCGGTAGATAGGCCTGGAGTATGGTGGGATTCAGACTCTCTTTCTCTTTCAGCAACACTCTCTTTCTGTGAAGGCTGTGCGTCCGCTGCAGAGACGTGTACTGGAGACTCAGAAAGGCGCCCAGCAGACTCGGACTTCTCAGCCTCGCCTGGTTTATCCTGAGCATCAGGATCCGCGAAAGGATCGCTGCTTTCATCTGAATCGAAATCATCCAACTGCACGCGCTGCTTCGCCTTGGTAACCTTCTCGCGCTTGACCTCTCCTTCTTGTGGTGACTTCATCATACTACTGAATGGGTTTCTTGAACCTGTAGGCGCGGATGTTGAGTCTGGCGACATGGTCTGTTCTTCTACAGAAGGCCTGTTTGCCTGATCCTGTTCGGGCGGAACTAAACGCATGGTCGATGTAGAATGTTGTGCGGCCGACTGATTGTCAAGTCCATCCGACATTGCATCTGGCTCGGCGCTCAACTCAGTCGGACTCTCAGTCTTCAAAATACCCTTTGTCTTTTGCGGCGAATCGTCTCGGTTACGTTGACTTCGGTGCACCTTGGGCTTGCTCAACTGTCTCAGCGGTGCTGGAGCTGTTGCCTGTTCAGCTGACGGTCGTTCTGCAAGTTCATCCGATGGTTTCGATTGCGGCGAGCTGCGGTCCATTTCTTCCGGCTTCTCGATGTCGCTGTCCACAGAGTCTTGTGCGCCCTTGCCTTTACGATCCTTGCGCTTGAAAAGCCCACTGAGCATGCCAGACTTCTTCTCTTTCTTCTTCTTGTCGTCCTTGACCTTGTCCGCGAACCCATTCTTCTCCAAACTTTCGAGGCTAGGGCCGCGTTCGCGGGAGCCTGTAGTCGATGTACTGGAGTCGTCGCGAAGCAGGTTGGGAGTGAGGGTGATTTTGCGTGTCTCGGTGTTTTCGTCTTTGAAGAAAGAGTCTGTGTTGCGAAGCGTGCCATTCCGAGAGACTTTGGGATCCAAAGGTCGATCGACCGCGTCTTCGCTACCTCTTTCACGGTCTTCGCTTCGTTTGGCAGATTCCTCGCTTGAGCCTCGTGCTTCACCATCAGTCTGGCCATCCTTCTTCGCGCCGTTAACTTTGAGAGGTTGCACTTCGAGGTTCTCTTCCTGTGTAGAATCGCCATCTTGTGTTGCTGCCTGTTGCTGTTGCATTTGCTTTGGCTCCGGGCCACCGAAAAGCTCACCTTCGCCCTCGTCAGACGAGTAGTCGTAGTCCGAGGCTTCAACGTAGGTTGGAGGAGCGAATTGTACGGTCTTAGCATTCCTTCGTCGCATAGCCTTCTTGAGCGGGTTCTTGGATTTCTCGGCAGTATCACCAAGCATCGTTGCGGAGAGGTCTATATTTCTGTGCTTGTTGAGGCGAGCCAGACGTTCTGTCGGTGTCTCGATGTGTTCGGCGGGCAGGTAACCTGTAAATTGAGTCAGCAAGAGCTTCAGGTTGGTGACGGATGCCTACCAATGCTATTGTCCTTGACTACTCGTACTAGCCACCAGTAGCTGTTACTGTCGTCAAGTAACACCATCGTGTCACCTTTGGTTGCATTTGCCTGACCCTCGACGGTCGCGACAAACGTGTGCAGGGCGTAAACAAATTCGAAATCGATGTCCTCTGTTTCTCGTAAGCATTCGCCTCCCCATCCTGAGTCGATAAATCTGGAATCATCAGAGAAAGAGACGTCGTTGGATGCATCATCGTTGTCTTGGTCCATGTCCTCATTCCAGGAGTCGGCATCGCTGTCGGTGGTCCAAGAGCCCTCCTCATCTTCGGAGTGACCATCGTCGGGGGAAGGGGTGCTGCTCGTCCCTCGAGGTGGACCTGGGCCGGGTTCTAAGAACGGATCGTCCGGCGTGTCCAGAAGTGCGCGGTTGATCGGTTTCAACATGCTTTTGACCTGCTCCTCGTCCAGTTCGGAGATTAGTGATGCATGTGAGTCTTCTCTCATCTCAATACGGCGTTCGACGGCCTTGAGTTGTCTCGTCCTCGGGCTCATACCGACCTCGACCCGTATGGTATCGCTGTCGTCCGGTGCGTTGGTGGCCCTTGTCCAGGAATACTCACCACGATGATGCTCCGCTGACTGATTTTCCGTGGGTATAGGGAATCGAAAAGGAATGGGAATCGATGTAGGTCGACCCCTTGACATATGAGAAATGTCGGACGCTGGGACGCTGAGTGGTCTTCGAGCGTTGGCGACAGAAATAGGAAAATGAATGGGCGTGTTCGTAAACGGGGAGGAAGAAGCGACCGTTGAGAGGAACGGCGAAGACTGCGGAGTCGTAGACTCTTGTCTTGCCGCCCAGGTCGAGGGGAAACAAGGTAAAGAATACCCACCATCGTCTATCGAGGGCGAACTCGAAATCTTGTCCATCATGTCGTCGTCCATGTCCTCCTCCACGTCGGCGTCCTGCATGTCGCCATCATCACCGTCGTTGGACGTTCCACCATTCAGCCTGACAGCCTGCTCGTCTTGCTCTGAGCCCTTGTTTCCATTGATGACAGTGCGGTCGTCGTCTGAGCCGGGATCGTCTCGTAGCGTGTTGCCAGCATCGCTCCATGCATCGTGCAGACGCGCCTCCTCTGAGGTGCGCTCCTGCTCTACATGCCGTATCGCAGCCTGCTGATGAGGCGCTGCTGGGCCAATACCGAGCGGCGCAGGATGTTGGGGCTGCTGGGAGTGGTCTTGGGCGGTGGGCGATGATTTGTCCTGCAGGTCGATGGTGTCTACGCACTTTAGTTAGCCTGCGCACCTTCAATTGCGCGCTCTTCACTATATTCGTACCTGCTCTGATGATGTGCGGTCGCGTCATCCTAGCTCATTCCTCTCTGCGCGTGCAACGTTGGGGGATCTTCGTTCGGAGGAATGGCTAGGTGAGATGAGGCGCAATCGGTGGCTGGGTCGACTTGCGCAGGGTCACCGTAGCGCGACTCCAGTTGCCGTGGAAATACAACAATACAAAGCGCAAAGAATCGCGGACGTGGGTCTATCAGGGCGTTACAGGTGTCGCATGCGTTATTGGGGCGTGTTTCGAGGAAGGAGCGGCTGAGGGTCGGGGGAGCGTGAAGCGGAGTGAGATCCGTTGGGGGACATGCGAATCACTGACGCGGCGGCGAGGGCGAGACGGCGGCACAGCGAGACAGCAAGAGGGCGAGGGGATGGCGATGAAAGCGTCGCTGCTGGCAGTGAGGGGCACGTCGTGGGCGGTGCAGTGGTGAAAGTAACGTCGTATGGCACGAGAGTGAACTGTTTCGGGGTCGCGCCTTCCCGAAGTTGTGCCCTGTTCAGGTCAACTTGAAACACCTCACTTCTAGTTCCTGCGCTAGCCTGTTCCTGGCCATCCCATTGCAAAAAGGAGATGCGGCTCGGTCCTTTTATATCACCGCTCTAATGACCGCATCTGCAGCCAACTCCTGTCTGATTGCCTGTCTTGTCCTGAACGCATGATGCGTTCGCGGAGTCGTTTCCATATGGGCGACGTTATGTGGGGTTCCCGGCTGCAACAACAAGCCGCCAAACACTAACTTGGAACAATGTCAAACGTCATTGACTTTGGCAGCTTGCGACAGCAACACTACGCCATGTCGCAGAAACTGTCTCAAGTTCATGGGTTCTAGAAACATGTTCTAATAGCACAAGACAAGGTTCTTCCTATCTTCCTGAGGGCGTCAAACGGCTTAGTACTCCTGTGTATATATGAGAGGCTTGGCGACGTCCTCTGTAGCTCTACACCATGTTGACTAGACGTTCGTTACACAAATGTCACACATAAAAGGCAGAAGCTGTTCAACGTAGATAACGAGCAGAAAAGATACTAATGTTGTAACTTGTCTGGGTAAAACACTACTGTTTACTGTCCCAAAACAACCATGTTACTTAAAGACCGATAACCATATCAGGTCGTCCAGCACTATGTCGAACATATACTCTCCACGTGTACCAAAATGGCTATTGACTGTCGAAAGGAAGACCCCCTGCGTTTTGCATTGACTACAAGACGTCCGAGCAACTTGCTCCAGGGTTGAATCGAAACAGTTCAACACACGTAAGAGCTGTTTGTCGGAGGGTTTTCTGGGAGTTTGTCGAAATACGAAGAGTTCTTCCAGCCGCAGACGCGCATTTTAACAAACTCTTCGATCTCTTTATCGGAAATCTCTTGGTTGGCCGCAATTGGATGCAGCGTCCATGCCATGACCATCATGTCCTCGATATCCAACAACCCTACGAAAGTTCTCACAGACCTATAGTCGTTTCCGAGCTCAAAATCTCGTTGATCGTTCTGGTAATCTGCCAGTGCTGGTCCAACCACAAGGTATTTGCCACCCTTCGACTCCCTGACTATCAGCTTATACGCATCCTCTGAAGTAGGGTGGTCATCCTCGGTTAGATACCAGTCACCCACTTTCGTATCTACAGGCGCACACACAGTAGCTGTTGAGCTTATTTGTATCCGAATAAAGCGTCCATGTCGCTCGCGCCCTATGTAGTATGAGTTCGGCCCAGACTGCCTTCCATCACCGATAGATTCATACATCAGATCACCATCGCTGATCTGTACACCACTCCAACTCGTTGATACATTGGCAATCTGGGAAGTACGGTTGCTCTGTATTCGAAAGTACGCTTGATGGGTGACACTCGAACGTAACGCAATGGCATTGCGTAAAGATTCTAGTTCCAAAGTAACATCGAAGAGCTTGAATAGTAGAGAACAATTATATGTCGAGAGTTCGTGATCGACATCCCAAAAGCTGAGAACGTGCTTAGCAACCTCGAAGTTATCCTTGATGTAATCCGGAGTCGGCTCCTGTCCCTCTGGCCACCTTACAAGGGACAGAATACCATAAAGATTATCTCGAGCGTCCACGCAATGGAAATCGCGAAGCACCAGTAACATTTCATCGAGACCTTGCTTTTGCGCTGATACACCAAGCCGTAAACAGCTTCTCTGTGGTACGGTATAATACAATCCGTACCATAACGACCGCCATGAACGATTCGAGAGTATGTAGGCGGGGATGCATGTCTCTAAAGTCCGTCTCAGGAATGCTCTGATCATGCCAAAGTGACCTTCGAGGTATTCACGGTTGACCCAGTATTCTACAAGGGAGTCTAGTGCTCGGAAAGACTCGCCCGGTTGTAAATCTGCCCCGCAACAGTATGACACTCTAATGGCTAGATGTAACTCCTGTAAGACCCATACGCGTGTGAAGTAAGGCCTCCGTATAAATGTGAGGAATGCTTCGCTCGTTCGTATTCGTTCCGAGGCAGGCATAGTAAAGAGACATCGTAACCTCCGCCACGCACGTCCACGCCCTTCCATGAACCGATACCGGGACAGAGAGTATGGTTCAATCATATCATGGACCTGAAGCGATTGGCCCCAGCTGTAAACAGTCTCGAGAAAAGGGCGTTTCCTTCCATCAACGGCCATCAAATATTCGCTATCGTCTGCATGTGGCCCAACGCAGGCGAAAACATGCTTCGCTCCGGAGTAAATTTTGCCCATGATGCCGACTTGGTGGTTTCTCTCCTGTATACTCGTCTGCGCAATACAGATGGCGTCAACCCAGTAATGACGACTAGCTTTCGTCGCAAAAGCTTGCTGAAGCACGTATTCGCAGTTTCGCCTCACAACCAAAGGCTTGCCGTTGACAGTGATCTCGGTCGTGTCGGCTGGGTCGCCCCAGGTATAAGATATCGCGTAATAGGGCGGTGCATCGTCGATTGGCCATGAGGATATGTCGCATTCGACGTGCTGGCCAAAACCGCCGCGCAGGATGTGTAGTAGGCGGAAGTGTGTGGTAGAGTCGGGCAGTGGGTCGTGCTCGAAAGCGGAGGATGGGGTTCCGCTGGTCATTCTCGCGCGTAGTTGGGAAATTGAGGAGTTCAGGGGATGCCCAGGTGGTGCGCGACATGCGCGACTTTGATGCACGAAATAGTGCTTGATGAAGATGTTCTGTATTCTCCGTTCTGGTCTATGGGGAAGATGGGAATGAACAGGCAACGGTCGGAAGGCTGAAGTGCTGCCTGTCCACCAACTCAACCAGGCTGAACTGATCCTCAGCCGCAGTCAGCCATGCGGAGGCTGTGCGGCAGCGTCGCGCGTCTCGCATCCTCAACTTCCAACATCGTTTTTACCTTGTACACGTCTTCCTTCGCGAACTACCTAGGTAGGCAATACAATGAGCTTTTGTTCTGATCGACATATCCGCCACGGCCTCTGGCTTCGACTGCGCTGAATTGTCCGAGGCAGCTTCGACACCCAGGTACCTAGGTAAGGTAGGAACAGCGTGCAGATCACAGGGTCGTCGCCGTCCAGAGTGACTCGAGGATTTAGGAATTTCCTTCGCACAAGAAAAGACGCTTGCGACAGATGTAACGGCCAATGCCATGATGTCTGCGTTCATCGATGGAGAAGAGTTGCTAGACGCTGAGAGGTTGTAGACCCGCCGAGGAAGGCTCTCGCGATGGGAGTCTCGACCTTACACTTGCAGGGCTGGCGCAACAACTACCAGATGCCGACGAGCTCCATTCTGTCGTTGCAGACGTGGGCGATGCTGCCATCGTGAGAGGTCAACCGCACGCATCAAATCTAAGGCGTGCAGAAGGCAATGACGGTGCGCAGCTCAAGTTCGTGTGGTGGTAACAAAACAAGCGGATCTCCCGGAGATTTGTTCGCACGGAATGTCTTCGGCTTATGGGTTCCGTATTACGTAGCGGTGGCATCTTCGCACTAGCTTCTGCCGAAAACCTCTTTGAGATCCGTCCCGTACTGTGAAAGAACGTCCATCTTTCTCTACGTGCTTCACGTACTTTATGCGTTCGATTCAAACGTCGTCATAGCCAAGGTTATCCAATGCCCCTTCCAGCCCTACCCGTACGAAATGGGCGCCGCCTGTGGATCTCTCCGGGCCGATGCACACGAGCTTGTCCTCTGACGGCTCTAGCGTGCCCCTTCGCGGTCAGCTCTCATCGGCCCGTGAGCCTCATCTAGCTTTCAAGCCTTCCAGAAGACCACTTTTGTTAATTTTAGAACACGACCATCGTCTTTTGTTCGTTGCGCTTGGGTCTAAATGGACAGGACCGTTGAAACGTCTCGTGGATACCCTTGTAGAGACGATGTCTATGCGCTATAATTAAGCAGCGCAAGCGCAGGTATGTACCTTTCCATCCTGCCGTCTGTTTCTCCCTCCTTAACACTCACGACTTCGTTTTATCAAAACACCATCTTTCACCATGGTGAGCCAAATGAAGAAGCTCCTGGCCGTCGCCACCACCGTGTCGGCATCAGTTCTTGAACTGCCCGTCGTCATAGACAACAGCTATGCCAGCGTCAAATTCGAAATCGGAACACCTCCAAAGGAACACAGGTTGATGTTCGATACCGGATCGTCAACGCTTTTCGTCGTCAACACCGACTGCACCGAGGAATCTTGCCCAGATGGTAGGGTCACATCCTACGTTCGGGAGAAATACAACGCATCTGCCTCGTCCACATCCGTCGACCTCAATATCCCCGCGTCGATTCCATACCTCGGCGGTGACGTCGCTGGCGAAACTATCCAGGACGTTTTCAGCACTCTAGACGGTAGCGTAGAATGGAACCAGACTTTCCTGTCTGCCAACCAGAGCAGCTGGCGTTTCATCACTGCTGATGGGTTCCTCGGCCTGGGTTTCTCCTCAATCGCGGAAAAGAACACGTCGACCCTGGTCGAAACATTGCTGTGGGACGGAAAACTGGACGCACCACGCTTCGGTCTTTTCTATGGAACAAATATGAAGGATGCAGGCAATGGTACGCAAGACGGTGTGCTGACCGTTGGCGGCAGTCACGAAGACAAATACGTGGATGGTGAGATGGCCTACGCACCCTTGAGGAAAGAGGACCCATACCAGCTCTGGCGTACGGCACTAAGAAGCGTCAACGTACTCGTCGCGGAGAACCCGTCGGATCCAAACGCCACTGTCGACATACGCAATGGCCACCTTCCTACCACTACCTTATCGGTCGGTGGCCAGCCAGACGCCAATGTGACATGGCCAATGTCACAAGGTCGAGCCGTTTTCGATACTGGATCTGGACGCCTTTCCGTCCCAAGTGACATCATCGACGCCATGTACTTCAACCTCGGCTGGAATTACACTAAGCTATTCAACCACGGCCAAGAGATCATGGAGTGTAAGCACCTGAACGCTTCGTGGGCCGTTACCTTGACACTTGGCGAGGGCACCCCAGAGGACGATGTCTCATTCACCATTCGGGGCGACGAGTTCTTCGTACCCGGTCACCAATGCATGCCGCCGTTTGACAGTAGCGAAAATGAAGGATTTGCATTGGTCGGCTCTTCGTTCCTGCGAAGGCATTACTCTGTCTATGACTTTGGCGCTGATAAGGTCGAGGACTATCAGCCGAAGATCGGTTTCGGAAGGTTGAAGAAGGAGTATGATTTCTTTTACCAGTGAGGAGGACGGGACATGCGACTTTTTTCCATTCTTTGTAAATATACGTAGTCTGTTATAAGATTAGCTCAGATACGCTCGTGCTACAACGTATATCAAGTTGCGCCAGCTTTCCTGTCTACTTCGCGTATCGCCAAATGGGGCCGCCCAGTGCCTCTCGCCACTCGCATGTGCAATGTGAGGACTTTCGAATCGGGTTTGATCTTTTCAATCTTTTGCATCCTGGCGTCGCCCATTGTATCGAAGTACCAGAGCTCTTCAAGGTTGTCGCGGTAATGCTTGTGAAACTTCTTCTGTATGTTTGTCCACTGGTCTCCAACTACTACCGTAGCCGACCAATGTCCGTTTCTGAAAAAGAAGACGAATGCAAATGCGGGATACGCCTCCTTCTTGAACTCCATGTAGCCTATGATCGCGCCTGTATGCGTTGCGTGCAGCCATTTCGCAGTAGGATCCCATATGCCGCGAGGTTCGACTCGACTGACATGCACGCCTGCAGGCTTTTCTACACGCATGACCTTTTCCATGATCGTCGAAGCTTGTGGACCTGTCAATGACTTGACTGCAGTGAACTCAGTGTAAGTCACTTCAGTCTTGACCCTGGGGCACTCTTGAGGCAGCGCGCGGACGAACAGGTCGGGCCCTACTCTTCTGAGGTAAATTCCAACAGGACTGCCAACCGCACCTAGCGAGTGTTTTACTGGAAGTATAGCAAGTCCAGTATCGTGGTCCCAAGCGAGACCTAGTTTGAGCCTGATGCCACGGTTTGTCATGTAAAAGTCTCGCGGCTTAACAGCCGGTTCGGGGGTGATTGATCGCATCTGCCGAAAGCAGCTTGGAGAAGGAGCAAGGAGACCTGACAGCTTGTGATACGAGAAGGCATCATTCCAAAGGAAGAGCGAATCATCGGCGGTCTCGCTCAGTATCTGTTCTTGCAACCGGATGAACGCTTTTGACCCTTCTCCGTAGAGCATTGCCATGTTTATGTCGAAGATGCCCATGAGACTATAGGCAATGTCTTCTTCCCTCGTCGTCTTGCGCGTAGACGCCCACGAAAACCGCTGAGCAACAGGCACTTCGCTTAGCTCCATCCGATGTCTGAGGATATCGTCCGGAATACCTGTGATCTCCGTAATCTGAGCCGCTAGGCTCGCCTTGGTGCCTCTAAACTCCCATTTTTGATCAAAGAACACGACGTTCTTCGGTGCGATGAGCTCTTGGAGTGTCCAACCACGAAGGAACCATTTCGAAGAATTGAAAGAGAAAGCACTGTGATCGATGTCGTGCAGATAGGCGAAACACACCGAAGCTTCTTTGTAATATCTGAACATGGAGTTGATCGCCTCGCTGAGTTCTGCACTGCTGGATTTGTTTATGCAGCACGTATCGCACCATGCGTACGGTAGCTTGTATCGCGACGAAGCAGCCATCTTACAGGTCTCCACGATTTTCTGGTACCCTGGTTTCGACAGTGTTGATTTCGGACGGTCTTGCGGCGGCACCATCATCTCCTCGTAAGTCACCTCGTCCTTGGTCAGACCCCACACGTGTGATAGGATGGCATATCGCTGATCTGGATCTGCATGATCACGAACATGGAGGGCTAGCGTCGTAGTGTCGATAAAGATCATGATGGAGGAGACCTCGGGAGTGTATGTGGGGTGAAGTACGCTCAGAAAACTCAAACTATTGATGCATGTTCAAGCATCTTCGGGGGCGGGAGGCGATGTCCTCGAATATTGACCCCGCTGCAAGAGGTGCGGCTGAGTCCATATGTGTCCTCTAGCGTCTCGCGATATGCATCATGCCGTCCATTGTGTGTCAGCTTATGTCAGCGGTACAGATCAATGATCAAATTCAATTCTTACTCCGTGTCGTGTACATGTCAACGGTCGCAGGAGTGGTGCATGCCTACAGGGTGCGTCAGAGAGCTACCCCAGGTGACATGGATACCACCTGGGCAACACCACTAAGCTCTATTCAGCTAGCTTGTGTACTAGTACCAACCAGGCTACAGAACTCTGATGTGGTAGTCACGTTGCAGTTGAGAATATATACCCAGTCCGAAAACTCTGAACATTCAGGCGAACAGCAAAGCTACGATAGAAGGAGAGAACAGTCCAGATAGCTAGGTACGAGCGCTTCGATGCACGCAATCTAACCACTACTCGCCACTTTACCCTCCTTAACTTCCCAACCCTGCTTCTTCCCGCCTTTGACGTTCAACTTATTTCTCTGCTTCTCCCTCTCATCCATGTCAATATTGATGTTGAAGTGCTGGCCTCTGATCTTCTCGTAGAACCTACCCGCAGTAATACCATTCATGGGTTCAAGCCACTTGCCAGTGACTTCAGTCTCGAAGGAATCGGAGTTGATAATGAGAGGTTCGTGGGCGCGAAGAACGAAGACGATCGAGAAGCGGTACTTTTTGTCGTCGGTCGAGGGGGTGTTTGGCGAAGGCTCCGGAGACCCGTAAGCTACCACTCGATGACCGCCAGCCGGGTATCTACCATTGGATAGTCTTTCGAGTTGCCGTCCAGCGAGCATGGTAGCACCTTTTCTCCCAGAACTCTCAACTACTTTCTCAACCTCGAACCAATTGGCTCCATCCCAAACTTCCAAGCCAGGCACATCGCCAACCACTACGCTTAGTAGGCCCAGATCAGCATGCGGTTCGGCCACAATTTTCGCCTCCCACCCTTCATATCTGAACAATCGCAGCATCGTCGCAGTCTTCTCCTTATCAGAAGCTTGCAATACACCGCAGGGTCCAACAAACTGTCTCAGCCCTTCATCTTCGCCATCTGGTAGCCCAAGGGATGTTGAGATTCTACCCAACGTGTTCGAGCAATGCTGTCCAATGAGATCCCAATACCTCTTTGCAGGCCCTCTCAAGACTTCTGGACAGTACTCCAGAGTTCGCAAAGTGATGAATTCCTTTTCGCCGGGGATCTTGGACCAGCCTTCTTCAGACTTGAGCTTGTGCTTCCATCGCTGCTTTTCCTTATCGGGCTGGTTGAAGAAAGCTTGGCTCGCTGCAAAGAGCTGTTCGTATGCGGCCTGCAGAGGGTGAGGCCCAGGCGCTGGGGCTTGATGCTCGTGATTTTTCGCTTCAAATTGGGATGGTGATGATTCAGGGAAAGTGACGGTTGTCCAGCCGAGAGCTGACAGGGTCTGTTGATGTTCTGGTAGGACTAAGGGTAGTGGCGCGGGCTTTAGTGGCAGGCGCGTCTCTTGCAAGATCTCCCGCGACGGTTGCGCATCGGACTTTTTGTTGGTCGTCCCTTTTTTTGACCGAAATTTGGAGATGATGTTTGAGATGGAGAAGTGATGTTCTGATGGCCTTGAGGGTAGTGTTGCGGCCATCTCTTCGAAGAACCAGGATGTGAACACACGAGACGCGAAAGAGAAATTCTAGGGGAGTGAGTACTTGTAGAAGAATGAGAAAAGGGTAGCGATTATGACTGCGGGTATGGCACGGAAATATCGAAGGCACGATGTGGAATGGCTAGATGACGTTTCCCCAACCACACGAGCTAAGCCACAATTACACAGCCCCACCTGCGACCATAAGCTCACGGACTATTGCGAACAAGGCGTTCCGGTGAACACAAAATCCGCAGAACCAGATTCGACAGGAATTGTAGAGAAGATGTAGCTTTCCGCAGATAGAATAGCTCATCACATGTCTATAGGCTTGGTCTGTTCTTGTTCTTCTCCCAGAGCTCCCTCTCCCTCTGTACAAACCAGTCGTGCAGAATGGGCTTGATTTTCACAACGCCTTCGCCTGTCTCGCATCCAAACTCCATTTCTGGCTTCCATGTGCCTCCCTCAGCACTGATCTTCATGCTAGTCATATTCTCCAACCGACACATTGCGAGGCCTACTTGCCCAATGCCCGCGATGAATTTGCCTGTCGCACGACCTTTCTTGGTTTTGCCATTTTCATCTAGCTGTTTGATGTCGGTGCCATGGTCTGGAAGGGCTGCAGATGCGGCAGGTTTGTCAATGTGAATGGGCAAGACGCGCTTCCGCACGATGCCGGTGTGTTTCGTGCGGATGGTAAGTTCCTGGCCAACGTAACAACCTTTCTTGAAGTCTATACCATGCCAGAGATCGATATTACATTCCATAGGTAACGCGCTTTCTCTTGGTATCTCCTGCGGTCCTTCGGGGATGCCGTTCCTGTAGCGTTGAAGGTGGTATTCCTGGATGTCCACTGGCTCTACACCCTCCACTATCGTCGTCGCGTCGGAATTTACGAGGTAACGATGCATGCCTGATGCACGCGGATCGCTCATCGCAGCGATGACACCGTTGGTGTTGGCATGCTCAACCTCAGGGCCCCAAGCCGCCCACACGCGCATTTGGTCCGGTTCTACCTCTTCGATCTGTACCTTACTCCTCAGCTTGTGTCTTTTCAGATGCTTTCTCAGAGACTCCATCTCGCTTTCATCCACCTCAATATAGCATGCCCAATGCTCCTTGCCCTCTACTAATTTTGGCCACACCCAGACAAAGACATCCCACAACACCCGGCCGCGCGCATCGAGAAAGGCGGCGTAGAAGGGCGACTGACGGCTCGTGTCGACGTTGTTCGTTATCAGCCCCTGTAGGAACTTGACGGTATCGGGCCCAGAAAGGGAGATGAGGCGGCGATGCGGGAGCGGTGCAAAGCCTGAGCTTGCAGCCTGCGAAGAAGAGCTCGTTATCGAGTATTGGCGCCTTTCGAATCGTCCGCAAGCATTGTCGTTACGCAGTGGTGAGATGATAACTCGATCGCGACAGTACGGAAGTGATATCGGTCGCGTGGGGATTTTGCCGTTGGAAGATGACGCTGTGCTGAAGGTTCGGTAGGTATCGACGACAGGTCTGCGCAGAGAGCGCACGTTCGTCCGGCAAGCGTCGCATATGTACTTAGGCGTCCGTAGCGGTGCGCTCAGTGAAGAGGTCGCCATGGCAGTTGTGAAGGTGTTTAGTGAGGTGCGTGAGGGCTTGATCAGAGCTCAAGATGCCTCGGCAATTACGGAGTTACGGCTAGTGCGAGAGGTGACAAATTGATGTCATCGGATATGCTAGATCTGGGCCTTCAGGCCAAATGTACTACAAAAACGCTGGGAACGCCTAATCTATCAAACAACATGTTAGGGATAACGCTAACATCATAAAAAGTGTTGCTGGCCATCCAACGCCGTTGTTTGACGCGCCAAATCAACACCTAGTCGTTCTTTCGACCAGTTAATCTGGACCGCTCGCTGTCCTTCGCTTTTGAATTCGATGGCCCTGACTCGTCTGAATCGTCCGAGTCGTCCGAATCATCTTCCTCATCCTCACTTTCTTCCTCGTCGCCACTTTCTTCACTGCTCCACTTGTCGTCCTCGCCTACCGCGAAGATAGTGTCGCCATCGAGACTCTCCCTGGGAGGTACGATAGGCTTCTGTGCTTGTGGTGCGGGCAAAGGCGATACATCGCGCGCAATGTTGTTGTTCGACCTCTGGGCTGGGTCGTATGAAGGGGGTTGGTCTGCTCCCCTCTCTTCTTCATCAAGAGAGTCCCTCATCGAGGCAATTTCGAAGCCTTCATCATCTTGTGCAATCTAAAAGCCGTTAGTAAAACTGTGGGTGCTAGATTTGCGAAAACGTACCTCATCACTCATGGCAAACCTTCGGTTGTTGGCCGTTGGTCTCCACATATACGCGACAAAACAGACGTCGGCCAGGTAGACGAGGTTTAGCCAGCCATCGAGCACGAACCATCGTGTTTGCCAGTGAGTTGGCGCAAAATCAGGTGTCGACGCTCCAGCAAAAGTGAAGCTGTTGATGAAGAAGAAACCAAAGATGACGACGATGCTCGTCAAGATGCACCACCATAATCTCTTGTACATGGTAGCCTTGACGTGCTGCTTGCGCTCCATCAAGTCCTTCATCGTGAGGTTTAGCGAGTTCAGAGTCCAGATGTAGAAAGCCGTGAGGGTAGCCGACAGAGGAAGGATGACCAGCAAGACCAGAGGTCCAGCGTCATCGGGACGAACAGTAAGCGAAGCTACAGCGTAGATTACGCCGAAGATGAAGTGAGCTACAGCAAGCCAGCGAACGACAGTCATGGTCTTGCCAAGAGAAGGCTTGACAACGCCGTATCCCATGCATACGATCAACAGGAGGAAGAACGAGAAGGAGTTGCGGAAAGCGTTCAGTACAGCGACGACGATCATGAGAGCTTTGGTGCCGACGTTGTTACCGTGGCGGTTCTGGTAGTCGTAGTAGCCCCAGGTCATCAGCATCTCAACGACTAGGAAGACTAGGATGGCTGTGATGTAGTTCTGGACGGCAAGAATGTCGTGGCGATTCTGGAAGTATAGGAAGCCCCAGAATGCCAGCACAACAAAGTATACAATTGTAATGCCGCCGTAAAATGGGAGTTTCGCAATCTGGGCCGCCTGGAGCTCGCCATAGGCATTCCGGAATGTCACAATAGCCTCGAATTCCAGTTCCTTGTCTGCCGCATTCGCAGCCACACAATAGTAGCCCGTCTTGATTGGGACCTTTGTTTCTGCGGTGGAGACTGGGTATTTGATCGGTTTCGGGTCGTCGAGATTGATGGCATCGGTTCGAATAGGCATCTGAGAGGCGTCTTCGACGTCTTCTGCAAGTACCCATTTGCCCTTATCTTTTTCGTCGCAGAGTTTCAGATTTATCGATTCGTCGTCGCAAATGTAATGGCGGTTTTCCTGGGGAAAGTCAGTTTGGTTATGCGAACAACATCGGGACCCACGTACATCATTCACGGGCAAGTCGGAAGGCGCGCCCAGAAGTAAAGTGTCTTTCCATTCCCAGATCACCAGGCTGACGGTGCGGTCCTTGATGCCCTCGTTCTTCTTGGGATCTTTTATGAATTTGACAAGTATGAAGGGATCGACCTTGCCTCCCCACGATTTCTTGCTATACATGCCGCTGGACTCGTATGAGCATGCTGCCTCTGGCTAACCCAAGATGGATATCTTCCTACATACCTGCACTTTTGAGTCTCCTTGTCGGAGAGCGTAACGTCCATCGCTGCTACTGCTGTTATCGTAGTGAACAGCAGTAGAGCGATGTTGCGCAGCCGTGCCTTCATCTTGCCGGATGTGAGGCCAGCTGGCGGAGCTGACGGCTGGAGGTGTGTGGCGCTTCAGGCGGAGGTATGCGATTCGATTCGAACTGGCGACAGAGTCTTCCCGTCAGTTCCTGGTCATAGGCGGGTCATGGGTGGGAGTTGGTGTTTAGTTGACGATGTTTGGCTTGCGCGTCAACGTTCCCGATCGTCACCTACGGCCGCCTTCCCGGTAGCTGTTAGCGCGCATTCCCAGAATGTGGCGCAGCCGCCGGGCGTCAAAGGGCAACCACGACCAGAACCGCCGACGAGTCAGCCCTACCAAACACATTCACCAGTATCAGCCCAACACACGCACATCATGCCAGGCAAACACATTGCTGGTGCCTCTGACGAGCCTTGCAGACGATGCAAAGACCCTTCAGTTCTTGTTGTGCGCTCCGAGCCGCTTTGCCAGTCAGTTTGCGCCACCTGGAGGGGAAGAAGATTTCGCTAAATTTACTATAGTGACTGCTTCGCCCGCTACGTGCATACAAAGTGCATCAAGCGCTTGGAATCGTTTCGCGTTAATTTTGGAGCAGAGCAGCAACGTAAGATCCTAGTACCCCTGTCCTTTGGGGTCTCTTCTACCACTCTCCTCCACGTACTGGACCTGCATCTCAAGACGCAAAAGAGCAAGACTGGTCGTACCGGATTTGAAATTAGTGCAATATATATCGAGGATCCAGATCAGAAAGTACAAGCTCCGCAGCTACTCGATAAGGCTCGCGAGCAATATCCGGACCATCAGTACGCCTCACTGCCGCTGCACGATGTATTTCGCCTGGTCCCAGAAGATGCCTCGATACGCTCCTTGGTGCCGCAGGACGACCAAAAGGCAGACTTGAGTCCCGAAGAGCAGTTCGTTCACATGATCAATTCTCTCACCTCGGCTACGGCTCGTGCGGACGTGCTCTCTACCCTGAGAACACGGCTGATCGTAGAGCACGCGAAGTTGGCCGGGTGCGAAAGTATTCTCTGGGGAGATAGCACGACCAGGCTCGCTCAAAAGACTCTTGCCGAAACTGCCAAAGGCCGAGGGTTTTCTCTGCCATGGCAAGTCTCAGACGGAATGTCGCCCTTTGGTCTCAACTTCCACTACCCACTTCGAGATGTCTTGAAGAAAGAGCTAGTGTCATATACTAAAATGGCGGAACCCGGACTATCAGAACTAGTACACGAAACATCAACAGGCGCTACCCAAGCGTCGACAAGCTCCAAGAATACTACCATAGACGACCTCATGACGCAGTACTTCGAATCCGTCGAAGAAAACTTCCCAAGCATCGTTGCAAATGTGGTACGTACGACAAGCAAGCTCGAAGCTCGCCCCGATGCTCTCTCAGATCCGCAATGCAGCCTGTGCAGCATGCCTGTATCTGGCGGCCGCTTTGGCATACACGGCTGGGGTGGCGATCAGCAGGATGGCGATGACTTCGAATCCACAAATAACAGAAGGGATATTTGCTATGGCTGCACAAGGTCACTGCCCAAAGCCACGGTGAACGCCACGGGATCATGAACGCATTGCTGCAATGTGCGCTTCTCAGACTTCAGTGTTTAGGAATGCCGTTGAGTACACAAATCCAGGCGACTGCGCGAAAGTATGCAGTCTTTCCAGTTCTCGGAACTCTAGCACCGGTGCCAGCGACGGTGTCCTCATAGGAGCGGCCCATAACGCGCGGTACTCCCACATCGAGCTCCTTGTCGGGTCGTTACCAAAGAAGTATTCGCGCCGCTGCGAAGATCCAACTCGCCATACAGCACACGCGCTCGAGCAGCGTCACTTTACGCTGCTTGTGTGCAAATCCACATTGATATTGGTGGTGTGGGCGTGGAAAGACGTGATGCAGTAGTTATTTGCATTCTGCTCGGATGCGGTCGGAAAGTTCATGTTCAAAGGATACGATAGTCGCGAATAGATGTAATATCCACTTCGCCCTCGCAGTCTGCGTTCATGATCCAATTTTGTGCAGGTGGAAGGACTGAAGTGGGGTCTTCAGTGAACCAGCAGTTTGCCACCAATGTGTAGCTTGCGGATTCATCCTGTCTTAAAATAATTGGGGTCGGCGCACCAATGGGAACTACGACTTGGTCCCCAATGGCGACAGATTCAGGGGCCAGCGCTTGATATCCGTTGTCTATGTTGATAATGCGACTGAAACCGTAGGACGGTGGTCTCTCTGAGATTCGCTTTACTGTTCCAAACGGTATGGCTTCAAGGGTAATGGAACGGCCATCCTCATTCACTACAACACTTGGTTTGTGCCGGAATGACATTCCGTTTGTGAACTCTGATGTGCACGCTGTGAACGGTTCCACGTCTAACCATCCGTCTCCGTCGATCGTAGGAAGATATAGAGGAGGAGTGCATCTCCAATCAGGTACCCATGACGGCATAGTTCGTGGCACCTCATTATGGGTTTGTTGAAAAGCGCCAGCACATGATAGAAGGTTGTAAGCTGAAGTAGAGGCGAGTGCTGCTTGTGCAAATTCGAGATAGACTTGTTCGGTAGTCGTCGTGTATGTGGGCATGTAGTAGATCGTTGGCTCCTTGGCCGTCGACAATTTCGGACGGGTGTCCGTGATTACGACATCACAAGACCCGCCTAAGAGTGCGAAAAGGCGGTCCCGATCATCGCTGCATTGCCTGTCGTTGAAACCATACATCATCGTGAGTATGTGAAACCTTGAATCATCGATCCCGCGCGACTCAGGCTTGTCATCCGATGCCGTGTGGTCGTCCTGCCAAAATGAATACCAATCATCGTGACGGTACCACATATCCTGTCTGTTATAGTGAACACTAGTCATCCTTGCATTCAGGTATTCTTGGATGACCTGATTTGGGTAAGTTAGAGTCACAGATATCTCGTCTGACCTCACGAGCGATATTGACTTACCCATCTTCGCGAGAACCAGCTACTTGTTGCTGGATGCCTGCCTGGCTCCACGGTACCCAGAAAGACGTGCACGCGTTTTGAATAGCCATATATCTTAGCCATTCTCTTGACTTGGCTGTCTCGTTCAGCTGTGTTATCTTGGTTGATGCATATGCTGTCGACCCAGTATCGTTGGTGGCCATCATTCTCGGGCACCGAAGCGAGTCGCGAAGATGACGTCGCGAAGATTGGAGGTCACCTTGAAATGACTTGTACCGTTGTCACAAAGAACGTCGTGGTTGCGGATGGGTTCACCCCAAACATACGAGATGGCTTCATAACCATCTCCCTCTTCACTCAAGAGACAGTGCTCGATGTCGCATTCGATTGGATTGCTGACCCCGTTACCGGCCATGAATTTAACGACTCGAATCTCTTCATTGATATTGCTGAGAGGACGGTATGTGTATGGAGTGCGCAACGCGAATTCGATTTGCGTTTGGGTGTGGCCTTGGATTGTTCTGTCGTTCAAGCCGTTACTGGCGGCCATGACTGCTCTTGTACTGGAAGCCTGCTTCGTATGCTGTCAAATTTTTGTAGCGGAAATAGAGGTGAAAGAACTGCGTGCTACCCCAGGCAGCTCTGGAAGACAGGGTGACCCGGCACCCCGTGTGAACTGTGCCACATGACGGGTATGCTGCGATCGGCGCTTGAAAGAACAGGCGCAGCAGTCGCATCCTTCGTACAGGTAATTATGAACGTCATCGTTTTGGTATTCGCGCATCCAACATGCCGAGCCTTAGGCGGTACATGGTCAATCAATCAGGCGGTCACTGATTGGAGCGGTAACACGTCGTTGGTTGGGCCCCGGGCCGACGAAAGTGTGTTGACACAGCACGGGTCAAATCGGCAGCAAGAACTGTAAGTGCCAGCTGTTATGATGTTACGCGGTATCCTTTTCGACGTGAGTTTGCCCAGGTGTGAGTATAGGATGTTGAGGAAGCGACATCCGTGACCTAAATCGCCCAGCGCTAACCCTTGCTTCTGTTAATGATCGGCAACTGCAGGGCTGAAAAGGAAGGAGCACCCAATAACATTAAAGCCCTAAAGCCTATTTTGCAGCCAGACCTGTCCCGGAGTAATTGATTCATTCATTGAAACCGCTAGTCTAAGGCGAACCGTGGCCTCTGATCTAACAGTCTCGTCTAGTAAGAACACTAGCGTCTAAGCGTCTAATCCATCCCTCTCAACCATCCGTCTAACGACATCAATAACCTCACTCTGCCTATCACTAACCCCCATCCCTGGTTCCTTCACCATGCTGTCCAGCACGCCATCCAGCATGCCCCTCAGCCGACTCACCAATACACCAATCCTTGCCCAACCCCTCAGCCTAATCCACTCATCAACCACCAAGCCCCTGCCCAGCGTATCAACCTTGATCTCTCCAGCAAACAACAGCAGACTGTATGCGTTGAATGGCGTGATATCTCTGATGAAGACTTTACTTGTAGCCATCTTGTTGAAGTACGCAATAAAAGAAGCGTTGTGCGGGAAGGTCTGGCTGGAGAAGAGGGTAGACGACGGGTGAACGAAGACGCGTCCGTTTTCTTGGTTGAAGTACTTAATTTCGCGGGCTGAGGGATCGAGTTCTACGGCTCCAGCTATGCCTGCTGCGAACTTCTTGTCGGGGAGCTGGATGCGTGCGATTTGCGGGTTGAAAGATCCGGCGATCAAAGCGCGTAAGAGCGCATCATTCGCGTTGTGTTTGTTGTAGTACGAGTGTGTGGAAGGGTTGGCGGAGGAGTAGTGTGTGGGAATGAAAGAAATCTCCTTGAGAGACGACAGGTACTGGGTGCGATTGGACGCTATGTCGAACATGGTTTGGGGGTTCAGTCGGTTGTCTTGACACCAGAAGCGGAGGTCTCGTGTTGAAGTGCCTTTGCTGCGCAATGCAGACCATTGTTCGTATGCTCGCAGGTCTACAAGCAGATCTCCCTGGTTATTAGAAAACGAAGCGCGGAGACGGTCGAACTCATTTCGAGTTTCCTGGTCTCGCTCTCGTGGTGATATGAACGGGCTGCGAGCTGTGAGAACAGAAGCGATGGTCAGCACAGCTTCAAGGCAGCCAAACGTCGCGCCATATACGAGAAGCTTGCCCAGTCGGAGATCTGCTGGGATCATAGACATGTGTCGACCAAGTGCAGTGAGCTCGTTGTCTGTGATGGCACCCATCTGCGAGAGCAATTGGATAGCACCCTCTACCGCTGTACTCTCTGGCGGTGTGAGCGCTGAAGCAAGGAAGCCTGTAACGTCCTGCACCCCCATTGCCTTGATGGACAGACACATCTGCTCAAGTGGCACACGGCGAATCTCCGGATCCGGTCGCTCCATCATCTTGGCTTCAGCGTTGCGTGTGTATAGCTTGTAGCAGTCGCCTGCTCGGACACGCCCCGCTCGACCTCGTCGCTGTTTACATGCTGCCCTTGAGGCCCAGGTCTCGGCAAGGCGAACCATGTTGTTTTGCGGGTCGTAGCTTGTCTCCTTGACCCGACCCGTGTCGATGACAGCGACGATATCCTCGATAGTGATCGACGTTTCTGCGACGTTGGTACACGCGATGACCTTACGCTTGCCGTGAGGAGCGGGAGGGAACACACGCTTTTGCTCAACTGGCATGAGCGATGCATGCAGAGGCAATGCATGGAGGTTTGCGAACTGGCTGAGCGCTTGGAGCGTGCGATCAATCTCCATAGTACCAGGTAGGAAGATAAGTATACCTCCATCCTTTGTCCCGAGCTGGCGGTCAATGTGACGAACAGTCTCCGCGATGAGGTCGTAATTGATGCCGAATCCGATACTCCGGAGATTTGCTGAGAACGATTTGTCCTCTGAAGCATCTTCGTCGCCCATACCATATCCCTTGAACCCGGTGAAATGTACGACATCGTCGACATAGTAGTCCGTCACGGGATGAGTGCGACCCTCAATCTCGACACGGCCTACGGGTCCAACCTCTTTGAAGTAGGCTTCAAAAACAGCAGCATCGAGAGTGGCGCTCATCAAGATGACCTTGAGATCTTGTCGCTTTCGTAAAATCTGGCGCAAAAGAACGAGCAAAAAGTCTGTGTCCAAACTACGCTCGTGAACCTCGTCAACGACAACGTGGCTGACATCGGCTAGCGCGGCAACAACATCGTCGGCATTGCCACCCGACGTTTGAAGACGTCTTAAAAGTACACCAGTCGTTACAAACGTGATCTTAGTAACTCCTGGCTTCTGTTTGGATTCTCCGCGGATAGTGTACCCAATCTCGTCGCCGACCTGGGAGCATCGCTCATCGGCCACACGATCAGCAAGACCAAGCGCGGAAATCCTGCGTGGCTGGGTACAGATGATGTTCGCAACAGCACCAAGCTGTCGCTGTATCAGATCATCGAGGACGAACTGCACCGATTGAGTCGATTTTCCCGATCCAGTCTCACCTGAGATGATCGTGACCTTACAGTCGTTGACAGTGCGGACGATTTCATCCCTCAACCTCCACGCAGGTAGTGACTGCCGAGCGTTCATCATCTTTTGCTGCACTGGAGATCCTTGCTTAGTTTGCCAGTCTGACAATATTTTTTGGCTAGGAGGCGTGGCGGGTGTCCAGTCGATAGGCCTTCTAGGTCGCCCCTTCGCCCTTCGTTTTTGACTTTGCTGTTCTGAAGAGTGATCTGCTGCAGCAAGGCCAGACGATACATCGGTCAGTCTTCCTGGGTTCTGGAAGATATCACCAGCGTTCGTTTGGATCCAGTCTACGACATCGTATACCATGGGCATGCCAATGAAGTTGGCTTCAGCGTGGAGAAGCGCTTGGCGAATGATGCTCAAACGAATATATGCTGGGATAGCCGCCTCGAACGTGATGATAGGAACGACGGCAGGGTAAGGACCGAAAGGCTTTCTAACCTGCAGTATGAGTCGCTTTCCTTGTTGCTTGACGTCTAGCTCGATGCGACAGGATTCAGGAGACGGGCGCGAAAACAGACGGTCGTATATTGCCTCGAGTGATGACATCTCCACCTCCCACGGATCGTCCTCTGGAGACGTCTCAGGCTCACCATTGCTTAGCGAGAGATCTTCGAGATCTTGTACTAGGCTACTCTCTTCCTCGTCTGGTCGGAGTAGACGAGCTTGTAGCAAAGCTGCGGCTTTTCTCTCATCACTGCCTTGACTATCGTATGCTTCTTCGCAAAGGTCCATAGAGTATCCAGCTGCAGCAAGGCGCTTCACGGCACCCTCACGCTTGAGGTTAGAGCTAGCCATACTGACGCCAGCAACGTAGCCTTCTGGTAGTGACCACGATGGTAGATCGTCTTCAGGTACATGAATCAGAAGCCATTCAATAATCTCCTCGCGATCTTTGCATATATCGGCGGCCTCCTCGACGTGGCTTCTCCGAAAGCCAAGGTTCGCGATCTCATCGACTAGTCGGTTCTTTGTAAACGGATGCATTTCGATGCCGTTCGGGTTCCAAAGTGCATCCCGGCGGATGAGACGCTCGGCTTCTTTGCGTGTTCTCTTCCCAAGCTCGATCTTGGGCACTCTCTCCCATCCCTTGAGCAAGTTTCGGCTAGGGGCTGGGCCGTTGGAATTTGGCATGGCGGCACCTGGCTGTTGGTTGTGGGCTTTCTGCGCCTCTTCCTGCTGCTTCTGTTTCTTCTCACGCGCCTTTGCTGCTGCCTCTCTCGCCTTCTCCCTTTCAGCAAAACCGAAGAAGGGGTCCGCCTCATACATCCACCCTTTGCCTTCTTGTTCATCCCTCTTCTTGAGGTCCATGAATTGTCCCTTCCAAAGGTCTTTATACGTGGGCGGAAGCATGGTGTGGAGGTTCTTCCCGCTGGCGACTCGGAAGAGAGTATATGCGGCGGCAAAGTTGCGCGCTTCGACGGCAGTAGGCTGATGCGCTTGTTCTTCAAGCTCCGACGGGATCTTGATGGGAGGTAGGGTGGTGGTCTGTCGTGTCTTCTGGTTCATCTTGGAGAGTACCACAGCATAGGCAAAATGCTGGTCGCCATCTTTCCGCTGCTGTAATTAGCAATGACCTGCTACTCCGGAGCGACTACTTACGATGCGATAGTCAGGCTTGCTCCACTGCTGTTTTTGGAAGTGTTCCGACAGAAGGTTCACCGGAAGCTTTCCTGTCCATGATGCGCCAGCGATGAGCGTCCTTGTATCTGGCTTCTTGGGACCGTCCTCAGCAGCTCCAGCTGCGGGTTTGCCTTTGCCCTTACTCTCGCTCTGGGCAGCGTCTCCGCCAGAACTCTCGCCCTTCTTCTTCTTGGGTTTGCCGTCACCGAAAACAATGAACGATGTGTCTTCCTCAGGAGGCACAGTTTTCTTGGCGGGCTTGCCGCGGGGTGGGTGAGCGTTCTTGGGCATCGTGCGCGATGTGGATAGTGTAGTTGAATATACCAGAGTCCATATAAGTATACTCAGGCAGAAAGAGTGGATGTATGATAACGTGGTTTGTTCGTGGGCGGTGAAAAGGGCGCAGTCGCTAATGAAGGGGCTCAACCACCGGGATCAATATTGCACCACCCTTCAGCGAGTCCAAAGAGGAAAGAAGAATCTGAGACAGTAGCCATCGCGAGTTCCTGGCGCTTTCACTCGAACGCGATGCGCAATCCGAAATTCCGATGGTTACAGGGATGCCTCGGTACGCTTGGACCCACTCCGAGCCTCATCGTCATCGTTGCTTCACGAAACTCTCACGAAGCATTCACAAGTATCGATGCGCCCGTTGGCCCCAAGCTGGATAGCAACCTGGTTATCTCGCGTCTCTATCATACAAACCTCGAATAAGCATACAAGATCTTTTCGCAAACCGAAACGCGACAACGAATCCACAATGACAGACCGCCCAAACAAGACGGATACCCACGATGCCATCACGAACAAAGAGATAGCAGGAACGGAGCCGCCAAACCAAGCTCAGCCAGCAATTGACCCGGCCTCTTCAAAGCGCCCCAACGCATGTACGTCCCATTGCACGCTTCCTACAATCTCAACGCGCAACCTTAACTCACGGTGCAGTCACAGAACTCATGACGCAGTCGAAGAAACCAAAACAACCCATCATTCCCGCCGCAGACGGTCCAGTTACAACACAGAAGGCTTCCAAGACAGCTAAGCGTTGGGATGGACGGAACGGACTAGGCGTCTATATCGAGACCCCCGAGACGAACCCCGAGAACAAGATACTGGAGTACGACGAGGACTTTGTCGTAATAACCGACAAGTACCCTAAGGCGAGGTATGTATACATGGTATTAGATAGCTGGAGAGAACTATTAGGCTGACAACAAACAAGCGTACATCTTCTACTCATTCCACGGAAACAAATCTACTACGATCAACACCCACTCCAAGCCCTCTCCACAGACCCAGCCTTCCTCGCCGAAGTACGACAACGCGTCGTCCGTCTCAAAGAACTCGCCGCATACGAACTCCAACGTCAATATGGCGAGTTCAGCGCTTCAGATAAACCCCACAACGAGGCCCTCGAGGCAATGATGAGCTCTCCCGACCCACCACCTCCACCCGAGGAGCGCGCAGCACTGCTCCCGCCCGGCCGCGACTGGTCTAAAGATATCGTAGTAGGCGTACATACCCACCCTTCGATGAACCATCTACACATACATATCTTCAGTCGGGACATGCATTCAGACTGGATGAAGCACAAGAAACACTACTTGAGCTTCAACAGTAGTTTCCTGGTTCAATTAGATGAGTTCCCTCTAGAAGAAGATAGTAAGAGGTTTCATCCTGGAGATTGGCCTAGCTGGGACATGAAGTGTTGGCGATGTGGGAAGAACTTTAAGAATAAATTTGCGGCACTGAAACAACATCTCAACGAAGAGTTTGAGGAGTGGAAGAGGGAATAAGGTCTCTAAATTGAACATGTTTTGACCCAGAAGTCTACATTGCATCACGAGTATGCGAACCTTCGTTGCTGACACCAATGTAGACTGCAGAGTGTTCTTAAATGGGGTGGCAACTTGATTCAAGTCACATATACTTGCTAACGTCTGAGATTCTGCCAAACACCCTTCCGTCTCCGAGATGAAATCCAGCAGCTACATCTGCCAACTTGATCACATGAACCTCCCTAATCCCCCTTAGCGAACAACCAGGGTCTTGACGACATTAGTGTCGATATCATGCAAGCTCGCTGGGAACTTGCAAGACTCGCCGAAAATACAGCTCTTCGTGCCCTTGGCGTAGTGAATCTTGTTGGGCGGTGCTGGGCAGCGGTGGCCATAGATACACCTAATATCCTGGCAAACACTGCCGTTGCTGCAAGGTGCCATGCGGGCGACAAGACGGAGGGTAGCCAACTCGTCGCTGGTAGGTTTGTACGCATGGAGGTGGGTGCATTTTGTGTCGTAGGGACACTCGGCTCGGAGGAAATGAACGTTACACAACTTGATCTTCTTCATGCGGTCCACCTCAGTCTTGTCGTAGTCCTTACACGGCGGATCAACGCGTTGGCCGGCGCGGTTACGTGCGATGATTTCCTCGCGGTTCGCGGGCTTGTACACGGGGATGTCGGTAACGGGTGGCGGCGGAGCTGCGGCCTTAGCGGCCCAATTCAAGAGTGGCGCTGGCGGATCTGGCTTGAGTGCTGGGAACGTACTGTCCGAAGCCAGTGTTGATGTGGAAGGCGTCCTAGGTAAGGTCATCATTGTCGCTCGGTTTGTCAAAGGACTATCCATGATCGGGGACTTCGATGGGGCTGGGAACCGGCTTGGGAGACCTGTCGAAGCTACAGACGCCTTAGAACTATCGTTTGAGTTGATTCTTCCCGGAACAAATGCTGGCGGAAGACCGTTGGCGTGGGTACTGGCGGCGTATGTGGGTCCAGATCCCCAAACCACAAGCTTAGTCTCCCTGAAGAGACCTGGGAACTTTTTCGTTTGGTACGGCAGGCCAACGAGTTCCTACACAGAGGTGAAGTTAGCATATATACCACATGACTGACTCGCGCGAGCCATCCATGGATGGACTGCACAACTCCACGTACCTTCTCAAATGGAACGCCCTCAAGGAGAACCACCTTGTTTGTCACCTGAAGGCGATCGGAGCACTGCTCAAGCGTTCGCGCGTAGCCATTATCGTGGGAGCAGCCGAATAGGATCCGACGGCAATGATAATCCTGGGAGTATAACTTGAACAATTCTACAGCTTACAGTCAGTATATGCCAAAGGGATGACAGGCAATGTACTCACCAATGATCTTCTCGTCGGCGCGATCTTTTCCCGCACCGACGTCGATAAAATCGAACAGTGTCTTTCCCCGCGTGAATCCACGCACGAAGTCCTCGAACTCGATAATGTCTTCATAGATTCCCCTGCGCACAAGCACGTCGCCGAGCCCCCGAACGTTCGCATAGATGCGGCAGACGACACGATAACCGAAGGGGATATCCTGACACTCGTTCTCGATATACTCGTGGATATTTGCGAACAGTTGGACAGCAGCCCGGCGGCCACCTTGCTCTCCTTCGCGGAGGAAGTCGTCACCAAACTGGTATGTAGTCAGCCGGCTGCACTCAACACGCAGTACGTGAAGCTCACAATCATGCCGTCGCCGTCAATCAGTACCATGACAAATGGATTCTCAGCCTGTCACATCCAAGTCAGCTCCAAAGCGATGTGTGGCTGGACGGGATTACCATATTCCGCTGCAGATTCCGGTGCGACCTCTCATACTGTTGCTTCTCATTTTGCCATGCAAGGATCCAGTTGCGATCGCGGTCGCGTTCGGTGACCAATACCTGGTACTGCAGCGTACGAAATCAGTACATGCCTCACACGTGTTTCGCACCACCTCATACAAGGGAAAACCTGAACAGGTCTGCGGCCTACATTGACATAGAAACCTGCAAAGTAGGTGCCTCAACGTCGATGTAGGCTCTAGACCTGTTCAGTTTTTCCCTAGGTCGACGTGGCACAATCAGAGCTTACCTGTTGGTACATATAATCATACCGACCTTTCATCTCCTATTGCGCGTCAGTCATGTTGAGCGATCACCTCATACAAGAAAAAAACTCAACAGGCCTGCAGCCTACATCAACATGGAAACATGCAAAGTAGGTGACCTAACGTCGATGTAGACTGCAGACCTGTTCAGATTTTTCCTAGGTTGAGGTGCGATGGTGACAGTGACAGCGCACGTACGGTCATGAACTTGGCCTTTTCATCCTCGTACAGCTGAAATTGGTCGAAGCGTCTGGTAAAGTCTGCTAAATCCGCGTCGGAGGGGCCCGGTGAAGCCAGGCCAAGGCCATTGAGCGAAGGCGACATGTCGCAAAGGGCGCAGGCGATCGGCGAACAGGTTTGTGACTGAAATGATAGATAATCGAATGGCTGCGATTTACGTGTATGAGAGAGGGCGGAGAGAAAGCAGGTGGAGGAGGGTCGAGCGCTCTTTCTGCGGTTAGTACAGATTTTTCAAGCCCGAATAGGAAACCGCAAGTGAAGGTGAGTTATTGTGGTGACATTAAATATCACTAGGCAGTGAAGACGGCCAGTCTGGCTTTTGACGGTATGCAGCCATGCGCATTGCCGGCGGGCAGCCACTTCAAGGCGGTGTATTTGCAATTATAGCAAACTACAGAACCATAGGTGCCGCTGGGGTCGTAATAGAACGAGCGACATTTGCGGCGCGGATGCCTGGTGCAACGCGATATGGCGCGTACCAGGGAACAGTCTATACTTGGAAGGGGCCACCTCATAGAATCAAAAGCGACAGCTCGTCTTATCGCGAAGATGATAGAAAACAAAATGGTCTAGAAGTCTACATTGTGCTTAGATTTTGTGAAGTCTCGTTCTCATACTGATGTAGGCTGCAGTGTGCCTGTTCAACATCGTCGTTGTAGAAGAGGAGGTGGAGTGACGGCGTCGCATTGCCGCGGCTCTAGTTCCGTCCTCCGACGCCAAGAGGCAGCTGCGCCCGGACGTCACTTCCCAGAAGCCACGTTCGAATTACCCCATCAGTTCCCACACGCCGTCCCTCCTCCTCTCATCCCTCTCCCCGTCTTGTGTCGTCTTCGTCATGGTCAATTGGAAGTTTTCATCTCTGCTCCTGCTCTCTCTCCGAGCTCTCGGCACCTATGCTGAGCCCGCGGTAAGCTCCAAACTTTCTGACGCAGCATGACATCAGATAGCTAACGGTCGCGTCTCCAGGCTGAGAAGGTGCAACAAGCAGTAGACGAGCCGCAAACGCCCAACCTCAATGTCGCCGTTTCCGTCTCTTTCCCCCAGTCTGAGATCTTCGGCGTCAAGCTCGTCAACGGCCAGGCCACCCAGGCGCGTCTGTCCGTGGTCAACAATGAGCCAACCCCCGTCGGCGTCACCATTGTCGGTGGCTCGTTGATCCAGGAGATCAAGGGAGAATCTCAGATCCTTCGCAACCTCACTCGCCAGCGCTACTCCATCCAGATCCCCGCTGGCGCCAACGAGACGATTCCCTACAGCTTCACGACGGAGATGCACCCCCAGAATCTCCGCCTCCAGCTCGTGACTGTGCTAAAGGACAGCAAGAACAACCTCATCACCGTCCCGGTCTACAACGAGACTGTCAGCATTGTTGAGGCGCCCACTAGCTTCTTCGACCCCCAGATGTACGTAGCAATCCACCACCCAGCCTGGACACATGTACTTACTTTTCCCTAGCATCTTCCTGTACCTCGTCCTCCTCGGCGCGTTCGGTGGAACCGTGTACTTCATCTACAACACCTGGATCTCCACCTTCTTCCCGCAGAAGAAGGGCCGCGGCAAGGGTGGCGAGCGTGCTAAGGCGTCTTCGGGCCAGAGCAAGAAGGTCGACCCCGCCGACCAAGTTTCCGTCGTTGGTGCTGATGGCCCTGCTGTCACTTCCGGCGCAAAGGCCTACGATGAGAGCTGGATCCCAGCCTCGCACCTTCAGCGCCCCGAAGCCAAGCGCGTCCGCAGCGGCCGAGCTTAGATCCCCTGAACTCGACTTTGAATTCTTTGGGACAATTGGATAATACGAACGGCATGTCAGCATGCGTGCCGTGTGGATATGCTTGCATGTTCGGATACCTGGGCGCAGTTGTGCGCTGGAAGCTACGTTAATGCTGCGGATGCAGAAGGCTTGGATAATGACTTGGATGTACTATATTGCGACGTCTAAAAGTTGGCCGACCTTGTACGATAGGAAAAGTAATGTCATTGCTCTGACTACGACTTGCCAGACATCTGCCTGAACGTGCTGTCGTGGATGCAGCCTTGGAACACCGTTACACCGCAACAATGACGAGACTGGGCTCACATGTCGGGCTGATTTCTCAATATCCGCGGAGTCTGGCTCCTCACATGCATTGCTTTGCAGTTACACCCGCAGTATACATGTGTACTACGCATATATATTCGCGCTAGTGCAAGCCGCAAAAGAAACATTGTAGAGCAGAGCAGGTATTACACCGTTCGCTGAGGTTACCTGTGATCCATCAGCTGCCCCGCATCGCGATCTCCACGCCAGTGTCGTACATGCCATCTAAACTTACTCCGCTCAAAACAACATCTCTCGTATCCAGACACACGGGAGATCCTCCGACGTCGGTGATCTACCTCGCATCGTATCCTTCATCTCAGGCTAAAAGATGTCCAAACATTCGGTGGAAACATGCTAGAAGCTCTATGGCCGTCAAACCAGACGCCGTTGCTTCGCCCTAGCCAGTGTTCTACAGGACAACGGCGGAGGCCCACCCCGCACTTTAGGCTCCGTGCATGACGTGTCGCAGCCTCCCATCTCCAAACAAGCACACACACGAGCACCATACAAAGTTCAAACATGCACCCATTGCCATCACACGCCTCGGCACCTTGGCTGCTTCTCGAATTGTGTAGGTGTGTACGCTGCAAGTACAATGCGCAATGCGATGCGCCTCTCGGCCCTTTTTTGCTTTTCCGGGCGTTTGGGGGGTGGAGTGGAGGGTCGGCTCGCGCAAACTGGGGGAAAAGACAAATTGCTCAAAGCACCGTAGTCGCACACGGAAAACCCACCCGGGGTAACGGGAGCTAGATGAGCTGGACGCAACCCACGATCGCGTGCATGTCGTTTAGGCTGCGTTGATCGTATTCGTCTCCTTTGGAACGAGAATTATCCGCCGATTGGGTCCGGATCCGCAGGTGCAAGACGTGATGCTCACGATGCCGTGGGGTGATCATGGCTCGAAACGGGAAGGGCTTCACATGTCACGGCGCGGGCGGGTTTGGGGGGCACGCGCGCTAGAGGCTTGCGTGGATGGGCGAGTTGCTTGTGACTCCGAGGGTAGAGAGTTAGTGTGGGTCTAGTTGGGTGAGTCAATTTGGGTTCGTTGATGGATATAAGATGAGTGGTTGCTGCTCCTGCTACGCTTTTGCTTATAACAGACATTCCATCAGCTGGGAGGAGACATCCAACGTCAGGTTACTACACATCGTACCATATCGACGGCATCAAACAACAAGCCCTGCTCTTATTACCACCGAACGATCATCACGTTTCACCCTCGAGCATACCACATCAGACCAACAATACAGCTCGCATACACTATCACAATGCCGCCAGTCAGCCAATTCCCACCTGCGCGCGTCTTCCTCAAGAACGCAACCTCATCATCTCCATCATCCATCAACATCTCGACATCACGACGAGCCAGCCTGACATCGCCACTAAGCCCCAGATACGCAACTTCGTCAGCTTCGAATGCGTCGCAGTCCATGGCACAGATGCTGTCGCAAAGACCAGGGGCTAGGGAGATGGATGGCGGTGCGAGACGAGTGACAAACTGATACATCGAGCTATTATTCATTTTCAGCGAATAACGCTCGCCCAACATACGACTTCAAGGACGTCACAGTCAACAGCAGGTCGCTTGCTTTTGTCTAGCAGATAGACCTTCATGCGACCTGAACGCCGAGACGCGAAGACCTGCGCCACCATATCGCGCCGTCAAGAGTGACGACGCAGAGCGTAGAGAACCGCTTGGGTGTATTGCAAGACCAGTATCATTATGCAACAACTGGCAGCAAGCGCGGGACGCATGTGCTCACTCACGAATATATCGTGAGATGTTTGGCACAGGGAACTACAGCAGTTGCCAACGGCGTTTGGGTGTGGTTACATTATATTTAGATTCACGATACCAAAGAATTCCCTTCAATTCAAAAGTTTGCTCACTGTATCATACCTTCTCTCGGGGTTTAAACAACATGTTCCCTTCTGTACACTGCGAAATTCAGCACGGGTTCAAAGTCACAATGTCAACACCTCCAACTTGAAGCTGCTCCTGCGATCAAGCCAACGCGAACCAAATCGCTCACGTAGCACAAAGCTCGGTGCGTCTCATAATGAACACGATGGACTCATGGTAATTCAGATCTATAACGACTGTGTGTATTGAAGAAACTACATATGTCATCGCCGTCCCTTTAAACTCATGCCTTGTCGTCGCAGTAGAAGACGCACGGCCCAAGCTCTCAGCCAGAGATCTTCTTGCCAAATGAGCTCCGCGCCACCAAACTCCTGAACCTCTTGCCAAACACATACGCCGGAATAGTAAGCGCACAGATTCCCAGGTTGATGACCGTGATTCCGTCGAACACCGCGCGTGGTCCGATGTTGGCCATGATGCCGTTCGCGTAGGTTGTCGCAATGAAGGTAAACACCGCCTTTGTGAAGTTGATGGTAACGAAAGCCTGGTTCGCATCTTTGGGGTGGCAGTCAATTACGTAGGTCAGACTGGCTGTCGACGCGAACGGTACGGAGAGGGAGTGAATGGACATGAAGACCAATGGCCAAACAAGGGGGTAGCCAGCTGAAGTACTCATACCAAAGCCGAGGAAGCCAATCGTCGCGAAAATGACGGCAGGTACCATGAGAGTCAAGCGGAATTCAGGTTCGAAGACACCCTTATTGCGGCGGGCCATGAATTTTGCGAGAGCATCGGCTGTCCAGCCGGAGAGGGGCGAGCCGATAAGTGCGACAACGAGGAGAGGTAAATTGGTAAGACCGACTTGTGCCGGGTTCAGCGAGTACGGTGGCGCGGAGAAGATATTGACTGAGAGGACGGAGATGGTGAGCAGCCAAGTCTGGAAGGGAAGATGAAAGTCAACGCATGTCTCACAGAAAGCTAATGGGCTTTACTCACAAAGTAAGACCCGTACACGATGGTGCTGAACAGTACTGCGGGGAATGCGATGAGAGGCACAGGCTTCCAAGCGTTCTTCCAGAATGACTCCTGTGATAAGCGGCCACGGAAGAGCGCCAGCTGGCTGCGGTATGGCTCCCTCTCCTCTTCGAGCTCGAAAACGGAGGAAACGGACTTGTGCTTCTCATTGACGGCAAGCTTGTCCGTAGTAGGTCGGGCGCCATAGTAGGTGGTTTCGACGACGAAAAAGTACATGCCGAGGAGAATTGGGATGAAGATCAGTGCGGAGATACCAAACGTTGCCTCGAAAGAGATGTTCTGGATGATAGCACCAGCGATTGTCTGACTAAGACTGGGTCAGTACGCAGATGCGATGAACTAGGTCGAGAGGAATTTACCCGAGAAGCACACCAGAGGCTAACATACAACCCCAGACTGCGATCCTAGTACCTCTTTGGTGGACAAAGTACATGTCGGATACTGTGGAGGTGACGAGTGTCTCGAGAGGTGCTGATGCAATACCCTGAACGACTCGCATGACAGCGAGAGAGACGAAAGACTGCTTTAAGTCAACGAAAAACCTTTTAACTCATATTGCAATACGCACTCTAGTGAAGAATCCCCACACGTTCGTTGCAAGAAGGATCACGGTGGAAATGATGAAGAAGGGTCGCTTGCCCCAGATGTTCGCTCCAGCAGCCGTGAAGAACGTGGTGAAACCAATCCAAAAGGCGAGGAAGCCGATGACCAAACTCGATACCATATCGATGCTAACGTTGTACTTCATGGCGATGAGTGGAAGTGCGGGTGTCACCATGGGTCCAAGACTGGCGGAGACTCAGCTTGTGGAAACAATGGAGTCTCTTCGATGCTTACGCTGTTGTAACACCTGAACTGAAAGCGAGCAGAATCATGATGCATTCCTTCCTCTTCGGTGACCTGCCGCGTGTGAGACGATACCTCGTAACGCAGTTGTCGTAACTCACCAGTTGAGCGGATCGTTGGGACTATCCGAGGGCTGTGGCTGCAGGATAACATCGCCATCACGCTTGACGTCGCTAAAGTCAACCTTTGAATCTACTGAACAGATATTAGTGACACCACGCTAATGCTCTGATGACTGTATCCTACGGGCAGGTTCAGAATCGTTAATAGTAGATGTTCCCGGGGGAGCTGCCATATGGCGGTCTTCTAGAATTCCGAAACCCATCTTGGTGGTACCTAGGCCTGCTGACTTAAAAGAGAAAGAACGGTAACGAGAATGGAAAGAATGTAATTGACTGCCGGCAGTCTTATCCAACGCGCTGCGTTGAGATAGAGTAATTAAGATGTATAATGAATGAAGCAGCAGCAGTAGGACAGCGAGGCCAGCTCTGAACAATGAGTGCCTTGGGCCAACCTCTCTTATGACAGCATTGCGATAGGGCTCGAGGCATCAAGGGTAGCCTGATACTAACGAAACTACGCTGAAGCGTTTGAGACAAAGCGATATACCAACCATGTTCGTCGATCGACGCCTTGCATGGGCTTGACTGCCGAAGCCTGACCAGGGCTAGCCGAACGCGACATCCAACGCGACGTGTTTCAGTATGTCGGGACTTCCCAGAGGTATATAGGCCCAACCAAAAGCAAAGTCCGCGGCGGTAGAAAACTCCAGTGTCCGAGTCACACGGGAGCCATGTCTGACTGGCAGTATATCTATCGATGCAATCGTTGGTAGTTGGTTGTGAACGCGTCTCAGCCATATCCAGTTGCTTCGAGAACTTTGACATCTACCAAGACGCTATCACAAGCATATCCACGCGGTGATCTGATGACATGGTGCGCCACGGTGCTGTCTTGTTGAGACCGTTTTATGTTATCGGGAGGTGGAGGCAGACAAGTCGATCCGATGGTGCGTGTGGTGCCTGACCCTGGAACAGATGATACAATCGTTGGCGTGTTGCGCGTTGGGTGCGAATGCGCAAATCTTCTGTAAGCATTGCGACGACACTCAGTAATCCAAGCTGCCCTCTGTGACTGTTATCAGCATAGCATACGCATTCATGCGTGAATGTACAGCGCTCTTCACGTTTCGCTTCAACTGCCGAAGACAAGACGCGTGATGATCGCGTGTCCAATGCGCGACATGGTATGCATGAAAGTCGCGTCGATCATGCAGGTCAGGAAGCTTGACAGATGTGCGATGGGTGTTGTACGATGTCGATGTTGATGGAAGGCCGACTGCGACGGACTCGGCAACCCGTGGAGCTGATCGCCCTTAACCATTTAGGGCATGGTGCCCGACGTCATCGCCATCGTGGGGCAGCGACATGTACCCCGCGACGGGTCATGGCGTAGATGCTATTGGAAGAAATTACTACTTCCTCCACTACAATTGCCATTTAGCCGCAGTACAGCCGTTATTGGGACTACATATCTCGAAGAGAGTGAGCTGTTCAAGATCTTCCAGGAACTCTCGTGCCATCAACTTGCGAAATCTCCATCAACATGTCCATCGGCGTAGCTATTATCGGAAGCGGCATCTTCGCCAAGGAAGAACACCTGCCTGCCATTCAAGACACTCCGTCATTGAGCCTAAAAGCAGTTTACTCGCGATCACAGAAATCGGCAAAAGCTCTGTCCGAGAAGCTGTCCGATGTCGAACTCTACAGCGACGACCAGGATGGCAAGAAGTTCGAAGACCTACTGAAGAGGGACGATGTAAAAGGCGTAGTCATTGCGTACGTATACTGCTAGCTAGAGTACAGAAAATGAGTTGCTAACATATCGCAACTCAGACTACCGATCCTTGCCCAACCTGACTACATCAAGAAAGCCCTCGCAGCTGGGAAACACGTCTTTGCTGAGAAGCCGATCGCAAAGGACCTAGCCACCGCACGCGAACTACTCGCATGGACACAAGACTCCTCCAACACCTCTGCAGTCTACACTGTAGCCGAAAACTTCCGCTTCATCGACTCCTACGTCTGGGGCTCTGAGCAGGTTGCTTCTCTGGGCCGCGTTCTTACCTTCCGTGTACGTGTTGCTGCCATGGTATCGGCAGGCAGCAAGTACTACGAGACGGAATGGCGCAAGAAGCCGGATCACCAGGGCGGTTTCGTGCTTGACGGTGGCGTGCACTTCGTAGCAGCGACACGTCTCCTGCTACAAGGTGGCGGCGCAAAGATCAAGAAGGTCAGCGCGTTCACGGCGCAGCTTCAGGAGCACCTCCCGCCTGTCGACACACTCAACGCCACTATGCAGCTGGACAACGACGCCTCTGGTACTCTGTCCATCTCCTTTGGTACCACCGACACCGGCTCTGAGTACCTTGTTGCGTGCGAGAAGGGCTCAGTACACGTCGCTCGCGGTAAGGTCACCATCACCAGGGATGGCAAAGACCCAGAGACGAAGGAGTTCCCGGATGAGGGCAACGGCGTGAACCAGGAGATCAAGGCTTGGGCAAAGAGTCTAGAGCAAGGAAAGAGAAACGAGATGCAGAGCCCTGAGGAGGCATTGAAGGATTTGGAGATCTTGGAGAGCTGTTTGAAGAGTGGCGAGCAGGGCGGCAAGCCGATTGATGTCAAGCAGTAGAGTATGTAGCGTTAGCAGTGTGCATATTTCGCAAAGAAATCCCAAAGTAAAGCTTCTCTGCAATTATCTTAAGTCCCTCACAAGTTGCTGTCTCTACAAGGCAAGTTATTCTTAGCTATCTTACACCTCTCTTTCTTTCTCTAGCTTTCGCGCAACGCAAATGTATGTAGATAATGCTAGATACCTTGTGTATAGGTAAAACATACAGGTCGAGTAAAAATTAGAACATAGTAAAAACAATGTTGCAAAAAAGAGCAAAAAAGCATCTTCTATCCGAAGATAGAAGACGACGTCTAACCGTTGCCGGTTTTTCGTTTCTGGACATTGTTGTCTGTTGTATCCTTCAAGGGTCCACATGTTCCTAAAGGCAGACTGGGGAATCGAACAAGGCGCCTTAGGTGAGTTGGGTCTGGAACGATTAACCATTCTGAAGCCGTTAATATTGTGGTTGCGGGCTCCTGTCTTTGGTCGTTCCTCTCGAACTTCAGCTAAGGCGGCTTGTTGATGGAAGATTGGGGATTTGAGTGCTATATATTGGGGGAGATGGTGTGGAGTGTGGGGTGAGACCAAACGTGAGGTGAAGGCGGAACTGGAGGCGAGTGCCTGGGTGCCTGGTGAGAGCGCTGCGTGCGCGGGCGTGCGCGTTTGCATTTTGGGTGTTTGTTGTGTGATGGCGGAGGGTCGGGGCGCCGGCGGGAAGCGAGAGTGATGGTGGTGAGAATGATGACGAGCCCGGAGGAGGCGTCCGCAGTGCTTGATGGCCGTTTTCCAGAGCGAAGGTCCATCGCTACTGAGAGGCGTCGAGCAGAGGTTGGAGGCTACGCCGGGTGTTCAAAAAGGCAATGGTAATGCGTAGCTACTGCGGAAGTACCAAACGTCAGCTATGCGCCCATTGACATGGAGGACCTCGCTTGTAGCGACACTTCGAGCTGTGATGTACTTCCATACTCGAGCCACAACTTGAAGACGACGGATTTGCATAATGAAGGAGCAGAATTAGATGACCAAGCGCATATGTACAATGATAATGGGGGTCAAGAGAAGAAGCGGAACGATGAGTGAGACAAGTATTCGGTGAAATGATGATAACACAGAGGAAGATCACCTGTGGGGCAATGGGAAAGAAAGATCATAGAATTTACCGAGAAAGAGAAATGAAATGTATCTTACACAACGCATTTCAGATGTCAGGTCTACGACATGCACTACTAGAAAGACATCCTCTCACTTATCGGTTTGTTTCTGCTGCTGCATTTCCTTCATCTTCCGCTGCGTCTCCAACTCAAACGCTTGCTTCTTCAATACATCAATCTTGTCGTCAATTACCGCGATCTGGGCCTCGACCCGGAGAAGCTTTTCCTGCATCATGTTCTCGTAGTCGTCGTCGGTCAAGACTTGCATAGGACTCCACTTGCTCTTTGCAATCTTTTGCATAAAGTTCTCCTTGGGCTTGGCTTCACCTCTCGCTCGTTCCTGGATTTCGCTGGAGTTTTTGGCGTCGAGGTAATTGTACCCATGTTGTCCTGCCCAGCCGAACAGAGTGAACATGATGGTACCAGGGATGACATTGCGAGGGCCGCGAAAGAGGAGGCCGAGGTTAAATCCAGTCAGTCCACCAGCAAGGGCTGACGCGCGAACCTTGTCAGACGTGGTTGGGTTAAGGTCGGTGCGAGGGTAGACGGGTGCCCCACGAGTGAGGTTCCACCAGTTGAGTAAGCCAGCATGATTGAGGACTGACGTGCGGATGCCCCAGAACGTGCTGCCAATGGCGAACCATTGCGCTCCTGAAACGATGGAGAAGAGAACTGGAGTTTGCGTGCGGATAGTACCGTAGAAGGCACCAATCACAGTACCAGGGACGGCTGGAACAGGTTAGGCAAGATATATGAGGTGAGAAAAGGCTGACAAGACGACGATTATGCAGAAGTGAATTCGAAGCGCACGACTACAATGAAGCGAAACTATGTGGAATGGTGAAAGATTATGGGCGTACCTGAGGCTCCGCCAATGTAGAGGGCTTGCCGGGCAACCTCCAGGGGCTGCGTGACCTGTTCGGGGTCATGTTTGGCTTTCATCGCTCTTTCATGGGGGCTGAAGGTGGTGGACCAGATTCGGGTAATGACAATGCAAGGTTCGCCGCCGTTGGAAAAGCAAAGGCGCTGACTAAGCGAGGCCCAACGAACGCACAGCCTGAGCTTAAGATTTCCGTTCGGGAAAGTCTCAAGAACTCACCCCACACACGCTTCAACCACAGACCCCGCAACCACCTGCAACCCAACTCGAGAGCAAGAAACCGCTCTCCAAACCCGAATCAGACAGCGCGCGGAACCTACTCGCGCACAGTCTGCCAAACCGCAATCATGGGTACGTAGACGTGGTGCGCACGCAAATTGCAGGCGTCACTCGAGCCGGCTTTTTTGCCCCGCTCTGTACCGCGCCCAAAACAAGAAGCCATGGCTGACGATGTGTTGTAGCGCCCAAGAAGAAGCAACAAACCATGGGCCTGGGAGAATTCCTGAATGACCAATGTACGCCCCGCCTACCTGCCCCCGAGCGCGCAGAAGACTGACATGTAGCAGCGCTAGGATCATGGGCCGACGAAATGGAGGACGCGCCAATGCCTGGTGAGTTACACGCATTCTACTTAGGGAGTGCCTTGATATACTAACGTCTGCAGGAGCCGGTAATACACCCCACCAACTGTCGCAGCGCGAACATACACACGACGGAAGACTGACACATTTTTAGGTGCCGGTAGAAGCTCTGGCTATGGCGGCGACAGACCTACCTTTGGCTCTGGTGGCGGCGGCTTCGCTTCTGACCGCGCTGGCAGCTTTGGTGAGGAGAGCATACTTAGACGCATTCGCATATACTAACAACTTCCCAGCCGACCGTGGATTCGCAACTCGCGAGGCGCTGCCCATGCCCTCCAAGCCCCCGTACACCGCCCACCTGGGCAACCTCTCCTTCGATGCCACCGAGGGCGACGTGACCGACTTCTTCGCCGACTGCGAGGTGACCAACGTGCGCATCGTCGAGGACAAACTGGACCGAAAGCCCAAGGGTTTCGGCTACGTCGAATTTGGCAGCGTTGATGGACTGAAGAAGGCGCTTGACCTGTCTGGCACATCTTTCCAGGGCAGGAATATCCGTGTCAGCGTTGCTGAACCCCGTACGTCATGTGTCTACAGGATGCACTTAAACAATTACTGACAAGTCACAGCCAAGGACCGCGAAGAAGCCCGTGTCATCACAGACTGGACCCGAAAGGGACCCCTCCCTGATCTACCCGGCCAGCGCAGCAGCTCCGGACGCGGCGGCTTCGGCTCGGGCCGTGACCGCGCTTTCGACGCAGGATCTGACGCCGGCAGCGAGCGAGGTGAGCGTCGCCGCCCACCTCCATTCGAGAGCGACGGAAAGCCACGCGACTTTGGCAACTGGGAGCGCCGAGGTCCCCTTTCTCCAGCCGCTGCACCTTCTCCCAGCGAAGGCGGCCGCACTCGAGGTGGCTTCGAAGGAGGTCCCCGCGAGGGCCGCCGACAGTCCCCCGCCTGGGGCGAGGGTCAAGGCACTGAGGGCTCTCGTGGGCCCCGCCGTGAGTTCCAGGAGCGACCGCAATTTGAGAGGCAGCCTACTGCGGCAGACAATGACAACCAGTGGCGATCCAAGATGCGCCCCGATGCGCCTATCAAGTCGCCTACATCCACACCCGACGCTAGCACGCCATCATCACCGGCACCGCAGGCCGCTGCACCCGCAGGCCGCCCTCGCTTGAACCTGGCCAAGCGAACAGTCTCCGAGGCTCAACCAGCTCAAGACGCGTCCACTCCTTCGGACAAGCCCAACCCATTCGGTGCCGCCCGCCCCATCGACACTGCTGCTCGTGAGAAAGAGATTGAGGAGAAGAGGCAACTTGCTTTGCGCCAGAAGAAGGAAGCTGATGACAAGGCGCGCGAGGAGAAGAAGGCCAAGGATGCCGCGGAGAAGCCAGCACCCAAGGACTCAGCACAGCCAACGCCGACAAAGAAGGAGGAGAATGGTAGCGAGGAGAAGCCCAAGTCCAACTTCGAGATCCTCCAACGGGTGGAAGAGGGTAACTCTGCTGGCCAGGATGAGGACGCCGAGGGAGAGATTGTACACGACAAGGACGTCAAGCCGCAAGAAGTCACTCGCGACCCACCGAAGGCTGAACAAGGCTCATGGAGGCGGAAGTCCAGCACAGCTGCGGCACCTGAAGGCACTACTACCGAGGCCATGGACGATGATGGCTGGAGCACTGTCACCAAGGCCACCAAGAACGTTAAGAACAACCGCCGAGGAGGCGGAGGTGCCCCGGCCCGCGCCATCGCGTCTTAGGTGGGCGTATCAATTTTGAGACTAGCCCCGATGCTGTATCTGGGATGAACGCAACGCATACTCGACGGCGTGGTGGCGTCCTTTGTGTTTCTGGGCTTTGCTGTTTATCACAGCTGTTTTTGTTCGGCGGTTTTCCCATATTGTTGCATCACTGCACAATCATCGTCCTTTCGACAGCCCTGTTCATCCGAGCGCGATTTGCAAGGCGTCCACGGCTGGACTTGGGACGTTTTACGAGCTTCTTTCTGCATGCCCCTTACGATGCCGTTCCTTGGCGCTGCTCGTTTCCAAAAGTATTGGTCGCCCTCCTAGACCTTCCACACCCGGTAAATATAGGATATGCCATATTTTCGATCATCTCCTCTCGCCATCAGTGTGTCTGTTGTTGTGGCCCAGCCAAGCTCTCTCTTTGATGGATCTGTATTAGGGAACTAGAGGATGGTATGCACTGGCATGTATTTAGCTGCAACAAGAATCTCGAAAGTATCTACACTCCAATGCTTGACGCACGTTTGCGATAATGCGGTTAATGACTGTGATGTGTATGTGAAGTTTGTATGAGGGTCTGACAGGGGTGGGTCGTTGTGAAGGGTTCAAGCATGCAGACCATGGTTCGATTTGGGACTATGAAATCTGTTCTTTGGTCGTCATCTTTCCCTGTCATCACTACAATTTTCGAGATTGGGAAACAAAACAAAACATCACCCACGTCATGCCTGGCACTATTGTCATTGAGAAGATTCAGGGCCATGGTGTTTCAGAAGAGATGCTCGCTCAAGCGGCTGAGCTCTTTTCCTCTGACTATGGAATCTGGGGTCCTCTTGCTGAAGAGAAAATGGGCACATTTGGTAACTTCTGCAAGGCGGGTATGTCCATGTTTTCCCCCTTTAATGAATGCAATGCTAATGCCCTTGTAGGACGCCCCGTGAAGATGTCCAAAACCCGGCTTCGTGAGCAGTCCCTTGCTCCGGGAACTGACAGCGTTCTGGTGCGCGCTACGGTCAACGGCAAACTTGTAGGACACGCCTTTGCAACTTTCTGGGACTATGAGGGTCGCAAAATCGGCTGGATCACCCAACTATGTGTTAGTCGCGATTTCAGGCGCAACGGGCTGGCAACAAAGGTTTGTCTTCACACGAAGTTTTGACCTCGGCCAGCATTCACTGAACCTCACAGATCTTATTACATTTGCGCGAAAACGAGCACGACAGCAGTTTCGGAGTTCTCTCTTCTCATCCTGCTACTATTCGCGCCACTCTTCGAGCCTTCGGAGATGGAATCGAAAAGCTGAATTTGAGCGGGATCAAGGATCTTGTACCCGCCGTTATGAAGTCCTCGCCAGTTCCTTATGTCAAGATGGCTAAACCTACGGGCTCCTTGTTTGATCAGGGTGATCAGACAGGTGCTGTTTGCTGCGCTGACACTGCATTCTGGGTTGATCACGCTGAGCCCCTGGCTGCGCTGGATGTCATCAAGGAGGACGGTATAAAGTGGCCGTTTGGAGACTTGCCTGACGGCTGCGAGTTCTTGGCTTTCGTCAGTAGGTAGTCTGTTCTATGATGCTGCAGTCTACACTGACACATGATACCGAAGACCTGATGGACGCCAGGGTGATGTAGGCTGCTGGGCTGTTGATGCAGTGGCATGTTGCTTCGATTGCACCCGTTGTAGCAGCCTAGGAGAAAGAATCCGCTAAAAATTTCTGGTCCTTTCCCTTGCATGTGGTGCAGCGATGCTAACGTCTAGTCGATCGCCGTTGACGTGCCGCGAACAGGGTTCACGACGCAGGATCCCGGTACGTGCGCCACAATACGTCAGATGTGCTCGGCCTGTGTCCAACTTCGATATCTTGCTTTGGCGGCGATCGCCTACGCTATCACTTTCCTTTTCGTGTTTTGCGATGCATATAGCGTTTCATTCCAATTAATTGAGCTAGGAAATCGACACGTCCATGGGTGTTGCCCCCATTCGTCATTATACAAACCAAGCGGAAGCGTACCATAGACACGACGCGCGTTGTTAGGGGTTTGGCACATATCATTCTTGGGCTCAAACAGAAAGGACATCTTCACATAATGGCGTCGAAGCCATCATCGCCGGGACCCAATGCGACACCTGCAACGCCAGCCAAGCAGGCACGATCCAGGAAGGCTGCTACTCCAAGCCAGACTGAACAGGGAAGAGCAGGGTCCGCAGGCGGAGTCGTGTTACCAAAAGAGCCCACTGCAAAGGCTTCAGCATCTTCAGCAAAGAAGGCTGCAGCAACAACAGCCACAGATGACGTTACTGCACCGGCAGCGAAGACACCGAAAAAGAAACCCAGGAAGCTGAATAAGGAGCCCATATCAACATCTACAGAGGCAGCAAAGCCTACGGTCACAAGTAAAACAACGGCAGATGTACCATCGCCCTCTGAACTCGAAGCGCTCAAGTCTCGTGTCAGAGGCTTGGAAGCCAAAGTAGAAGAGCTCTACAAAGCCGGTGCCATTCCCGACTCACGACCTGGCCGGTCCCCTCGCCGACGAGGAAAAGGGCGAAAAGCCTCATCTACAGCGCAGGTTCCCACGCTTAGTACTACAGCCAATGAAAGCGATTCTCGGGTCCAGGAAATCGCTGACGACGAAGAGGAGGAAGCAGACGAAGAACTCGTGCGTCTAGAGGGCGAGTTGGAAGTGGCACGGCAAGATCTAGAACACTTCAATCCTCGTAGCCAAGGAGCAAAAAGCCGCGGAACAGAATACATCGAGGAGATCGACAGGGACGTACCTGGAGCAAGAGCAGGTACAGAGAGACAAGTCACCCTATCAGGAAGCTACCGCATCCCCATCCCCGCCAACGTCAACCTGGAAGACGTCAAAACGATCAAATCAGGCGTCTCCGCTGCACAAAACGTAGCACGTTCTTTCCTCGAGCAACGACGCGCCGCCGCCGCCGTGCGCGCTTCCGAGAACAACGCCTCTTCACCACAACAGCAGTCTAGCAGCAGAACTACCAAAGTCCCCGCTTCTAAATCTTCCTCTGCAACCACGCCGAAGCCAAAGAGAAGCATGAGCTCGACGATGGAGGTTGCCGTTGATAATAGCGATGGGAAGCAGAGTTGGAGTGAATGGATTGGTGGATATAGTATGGCTATTACCAGGGCCGTTAGCAAGATTGAACACGAGGCTGCTGTTGAGGCGCAGAGGGGTGGTGGAAGTGCAGGTGCGAGTAGGCCTTCGGCAGGTGGAAGGAGGACGAGTGCGCCTACGTCTAAGAAAGCGGCGGGGAAGAGACCAGCTGCGAAGGCTACGTTGAGTGGAGAGCAGGTTCATGGATTGATGAGTTAGATGGTGGGGAAGAGATCTTGTACGATATAGAGTTTTGCCCATTAAGTGCGAGTGTTTGGGGTAGCATTGAAAAAGCATAAGTGTAGTCGGAAGCAATACCGCAAGCATGAAGATCTCGTTCGATACGAGCACGGTAACACTATGATACGGTACCTATTACCCTGGTTCCTCACAGCTTTACCAATCCTCCTATTCACTTCTGAGCCTCTCCCACCGCTTCTGCCGCTGCATGTCCTACATGTTCGTGCTCATTCTCATTCGGAGCGGGTGCAGCACCCTGATCACCATCATCCACATGCTCTCGTTGCGCATCCTCGGCCGGAGGAGCCCCTTTCCTCGGTGCTTGTATTGGTGGATCCTCTGCAGCTGCAGGATCAGCTGGAGGAAGATCTGTCGCTGGCGCAGCAGCAGCTTCTTCAGGCACCGGGTCTAAGGACACCTCTCTTTTTGCCTCGCCACCTGCGGCAGCAGATCTATGGGAAGTCGAGGAATGACTGCTGTGGCTCTTTGTGCTACTCCTTGATGAAGACGAAGAGGATGATCTAGAAGAGTGAGACCTGCCTGACTTCACGCTCTCTGCCCTTTCTTTCGTGACAGGCTTGCTTGCTTCGGGTGCGACTGCGACTGTGACGGTAACATTGCGTGGAAGCTCAGAACTGCTACTGCTATTTTGCGTGTTCTTCCTTGCTCCATACTCGGTGCCGGCATCCAGCCCGTGGAGAGCCATCCCAAACACTCCGCCCATTCTTCTTTGGGGCTTTTGGCTCTTCCAGCTAGCAGTTGTAATCGGTTTACCCTTCCCACCTGCGAGCCAGAAGAGCGTAGACGGAACACGCTGATGATCTCGTAGAGCGGAAGGTGAGCCGGCGCCGCCTCTAAAGCTGACTGTTGGAGGGAGTGTGACTGGTTGTATGGTGTGGCTCGCGGAGACGGCGGGAGTATCGGTAGAAGGGCCTGTGATGCGAGCAAAGATGGAGGCGAGACCGAACAACGGTAGATAAGAGAAGATCGAGCGTGGCTGCGGGTATGTAGCGGCAAAGCTTGCTGTGCGCGAGGATGAATTGGTAACGTCTCCGCCGCCAGATGTGGATCTGCCCGTTCGAGGAGTCTCTTGACTTCCATCGAGTCTCTTGATACCTTTCGGAAGGCGAGATGTACCATGTGCCCTCCTCAAAGCGCGTGCAACTTCGGCAATATTAGGGGTTCTCGCTGGTGGTAAGTGGTCATCGCTACCTGAGTCAGTGTTGAAACCATGACCAGGCCTGTGACAAGTAAGTAGCAGTTGCTTCACCGTCAGGCCATAGCTACGAGTATGGATGTTTTCTTCTCCTCCACTACCACCTCGCAATCTTGGCATTTCATCGTAAACAGGACCCTCTTGAAAATCCGGTAACTGGTCGTTTGGTCTAAGATAATCTTCTGACTCTCTACGTCTCGTGCGACGGCGACTATCAGCTGACCGTCTTGAAGCCCGCGATTGTCGCCCTGATTGCTCTGGGGAGCGTCTAGGATATACACTACTATGGTACAATTGTGCATCGATGTTGGCTTGCTGCTCAGGGCGCGGTCGTTCAACAACAACATGACCACCTGTTTCTAGATAGCCCTCAACGACGAGATTACTACGCGACGGCTGCGACGCCTGACGCTGCTCTGCGCTATTAGTGAAGGCGGCTGAAAATTTCTGGCCATAGAAGACTGTCTCGGAGAAGTCTGTAGTCGGATCCGAAGTTTTCTTGCGACGGGCAGCACGGGCGAAATCGATTAGCGGACTTGGAGCTCCGGCACGTATGGCATCCAAGTGCTGGGATACTTCGCTTTCGCGAACGTAAGGGTAGTCCTTTGAGTTGCGTAAGTAACGATGATAATGTAGTTTGGGACTGATTGGCCTCACTTCGTTGTGCTCGAGAGCGCTTTTCGATCGTTGGTGACTATCTTCACTCCTGGTAGTACCTCTCTGCTGCAGCGCCGGGTTAATAGCACCGGGTCGCGGCACAGGCAGTGCTGCTCTCCGCGGTGGGTTGCCTATCCTTTTCGCCGCGATTTCTGGAGGCACGATACGCGGACATTCTTCGGATGAAGGACTGTGCTGTGGACGAGAGCTTTGAACAGCTGGTTCCTCCTTGACCTTTAGACCCGGCTTCCGTCTGAAAGCTGACTTCATGTGGGAAAGTGCGCTTTGGGACCGACATTCACCGCATGGTTCGCTAGAGGGCGACTTCGGTGGTCGCATGCCGCAGAAATCGCAGCGCTGACGTTCCACACTGGGGAAGGAATGGTATTCACTCGCATCATATGGACAGGGTTGGCTGGTTTCAGACAGCGATGGTACCTGTAGTCGAATGACTGGAGGGGGTTGAGGAACCTGCTGATTAGCGCCAGCAACGCCTCGTTGTATTATGGCCTCTTCTCCGAGTTCCGTGCATGATCGTAGAGTGGAGCTGATATGCGGGCTTGATCTTCGTATGGGAAGGGCTGCCAGGATTGTATTGAAGCTGGAAGAAATACGTCGCTTGAGGGTCCTTGGTCGCTCGGGTGGAACTATCGGCGAGTCAGGTTCAGAAATGGGCTTCCCTGGGTTCGGCATTTTCGGTATATTGAGGCTATGGTTATGGGAGATTTGGATAGCGAAGCGCAGATTAAGAGCAAGCGAAGGTGTGATTTGAGAGCTTTCGTCACTTCTAAATGCTCGAACGTCAGAGATCGGTGGACTGTGAAAGTCTCAATCTGGATCGTATGTTGGGCGCCTTATGAATGGTAGAGCATTTGTTAATATTGACAGCAGCCATGACGTGGTGGAGTGAGGAACGTCTGCGAACGATCTATTGGTGAACACAGTGGCAAACGTGAACAGGAGGACAACGCCGGAATAACAGCAACCGTGGCCTATACAAAATGCATAGTCTCATATCTGCTGAGATCGTGGCCGTGAAATGCTCCAGCTTTGTACGCGAGGTTGTCATTGCTTCCGGCTGCGGCCAACGGCATACTGCCTACCCACAGTCTTTGACAACGCTCCCGGTCTTAGTACCTAGAGAGGCGTCCCTCTTCAGGCCAGTCGTACATGTCCCGTAGGTGGTTTCGATCAGATGCGCGTTCTTGCCTCCAGCCGTCGTCATCGTCGCTGTTGAAGTAGTCACAGTTGTAGTTGCGTGACGGGCCTGGGGAACAACCAGCGCACCTACCACGACGGTCGCCAACTTGATCTGTAAGAACTTCGCAGAGAATGCAGAGTACGTGAATTCGATTGCAGATTGTGAGTAGTGTTCCTGGGACGTACAGCGCATTGCTTACCCCGCATTCGAGACAAAATCTTGTGTGGGCCGAAATACCACTACGACACCATTTGCCTTTTCTCATATCGTCGGCAAAGGCTTTCCAGCGGTGAAAGCGAATGCAGCCTTTGCAAGTATATAGTTGTTTAGTCTTGGCCCAGGTAGTTCCTTCGGCGGCCAGAAACTCGGCATGCGTCGGTGTGGGTATGATTGATCTGAAATGGCGACTTGTGAAAGCCAAGTTGGCTTTGTTGTTCAGTTCAAGAAGACTGATTATTTCCAGATGAAGCTCGACGGGCAGGCGAAGGAGGGGCGGAGAAGACATGGCGTGCACACGCTGTGCGCGTCGAACGGGCTTTCGAAATCGCTTCGTCTAACACCAGCGCGTCAGTTGGTGTTATGTGAAGATCGGCGTCCAGCTTACGATTGATGCCTTCCAAGTGGTTGCGGATCTCTTCCCCGGCGCCCTTTGCTGCCTGTTGTGTGAAGTGTGCAGGACGCGAAGGATGAAAGCAAGTCGCAGTCTCTGCTTTTTGTCGAGAGGACGTGCAATGCACTCCTAGGTCATGAGAATTGCAAGAGTGAGCAGGCTGTGAGCACAATATACGCCTCTTGTGTAATGCCAAAGTCACACGGACCTCCAAGCCCGCGCATCCCTAGGTTCCTCAGGCACGACCAATGGTGGAGCCCATTGTCCGCGGCATTGTTGCCGTGTTCCGCCAGTTGCCTCCCTTGGTATGTTACACGACTTCAGGGTCCGGAAATTGCGATGGGGTGTTCTTTGCCCGTTTTTTTAGCCACACCGTATATGTGGCACATTATCGCCTCAGCATGGGCCTACTAGAATTCGGACTAGAGGGTCTCAATGGCTACAATAGATTCCCGGTGCGCCTCCCGATACTACTGCGACTATTCTTTCTTCAAATCGTTGAGAATCATGTAGCGCGACAGGGAAATCCAGCCCCAACGAAACCAGCGCATCTGGCTCTCGTGTGCCGTGGTCATGGCTTTCTGGGCAGTCCTGTAACCGACCGGTGAGCTGACGAACAGGAGTGGAGTCGGAAAGCCTCCGAGCTCTTTCTTGCGGAGAATTGCGCCAATAATTGTAGCTGGTGCGTCCAACAAGCTAAGATATTTACGGAATATGGAGGTGGTGGTGAGGGTGTACAGCTTGACAGGGCACTCCCACCCGCTGTGTCGGTGCATGAGCGCCTTCAAGAATGTATGCGCTCCGTCGTGGAGCGACTTGTGATTGGGATGGCCGGAGACGCCGTGTGCGTCAAAGGTGATTATAGTGTCGACGGTCGCCTGCGGTGCCTCCTTGGAAGAGATTGAGGTCATGTTCGGGGCGAAGGCGGTGGTGAGTAGGTTGGAGATTAGACGAGGGTGCCATGTTACTGTCATGGAATCTGGGAAGTTCCTGGTCCATAGTCAGTATGTTGCAGTCGGACGTGCATGGAAATGCGTACTTGTCTTCCACCACGAGAATGTCGTCCTTGCTTCCGATTCCCAGCTGCAGTCCACTCTTGACCAGCTCCTTCTTGCGGATTTCGCCAAGACCGTCGGCATCGCCTGTTGCACGAATGAGATGAGTGATTGCCTCTGAGAGCACTGGGGAGCTGTGAGGGCCATACCGCTACTGAGGCACAATATCTTGACGTGATTTCCGCGTTCCGGACGCGTCAATGCCAGTAAAGTCGGCGCAAAGAACATGGCCTCATCGTCAGGATGCGCGATCAGCAGTAGGATGCGTTTGTTTTGTAATGTGGGGAAAGACGCGCCGAGGGTGCTGGTGTACATCCAGAAAACAAAGATGAGGACAGGCACCGATGCCCACACAGTCCAATTCATGGTCAGCAAGCGCATACAAGTAGTATGTTCGATTTGGTGTTCGCTACTGTATTGCTGCTATGTACTTGCGTCAGGAGAGGTAGCGCGTGCGCATGAAGCCATCGAGGTTCTGGAACGAGCTTTGACCCACGTCATCTTCGAGATTCCTTAGAGCCGCACGCGACGTGTCTCGACCCTAACACCACACTCACCAAATGCACATCACCATGTCTTCCGGCAACAGGAAAGAGCGACGCGCCAAGGGGTCCAAGACAAGCGCAAATGGCAAGGGAAGCGGCTTCCAGCCCACCAACGAGATCGATGAAGATGGCGTCGAAATGATCCTCAAGCATCCCGACTTCTCCAAGCCAACGGGCAAGACACTTTTCGACTTGGCCGAAGAGAGGCAGCGAGAGCTAGACAAGATAAACGGCAGAACGCGAGTTGTCAAAGTACCAGTAGCATCTACACCCGCATTGCCCGACGATGTTCCTCCGATCGGCCCCCTCGGCGACTCCATCCTCTACTCCATCTCCATGGCAGTCCTCCACCTCACCCTCGACGTCCTCGTATACAGCCAATACCGGGAGGATATACTTTGGAATGAGATCTTGTGGCGCGCTTTTACAGCGTGGCCCATATTCATCCTAGCAGTCTACCTCACCCACGTCGACTTTTCGTACCGATTCCCCATACTCAGAGACGCTACGTTCTTTGGAGGCTCTGTCGTGGCGGGGTGCTATCTGATATACTCGGGCAACAAGCACGGCTACTTCTACGTCATGAAGTCAGCTCCTCCAGTTGGTACGCTCTGGATCTGGAGCGTTGTGGAAATGAGTCTGCCTTTTGCAGTCACAAGCGTGGCCGTTGTACTTGGATACATCTGGTGGAACGGGTTCGACTTTTTCTAGAGTAGTAGCAAGTATACTCTCCGGTTCAAGTCGCAAACAACGTTACTTGAGAACGAGGTCTTCAGCACGCATGCCTCTGGCGGACAATATAGGCAATCCCAATTCCATTGTCGGCACCCGGCTTTCTCGAGAACTGGGCCTCCTCTGCTTGAGGCAGCGAACTAGAGATACATTCATTTGCGGCCCCCACGTGAGAGTCTTGGAATTGCTCGGCCGCATAGCAAGCACAGTACGTCTTGCGTCATACAGTACGAGCCGTATCCGCTATCGCTTACGACTGGGTGTTTATACACGCATACCAGTGGCCAACAAAGCGGGATATTCAGAATACGTCAATGCTCTCCGACCAACTCAAGGTTCGAGTTATGACAGCGAATCATCAATATACCCATGTGCGTTCTCACGTAAGGCAGCTGAATACTGTTCAGCCGCAAATTGTCCACGTCACAAACCCCGCTTCTGTTTGACCTTGAGAGCTCAAAACTCAAGCTTGCCCTAACTACGCCATCACGAAAGACTACGAAAGTATAGTTCTCTGTGTCCTTCGAATCTTTATTGCCTCCCGAATGTCATCCGATCTTGGTCGCGGTGAACAGTGGTTTACCGGCGACCGGTCAACCCCACCGCCAGCTCGTATCCCGCAATTATCATCGGGGCTCCTTAGCATTGATCCTCCTCGTGCCAAAAGATCTTCTATCCCAATCACGCCTACCGTTGATCTCCAGCACATTCAACAATGGCGTCAAGCTTGTCGTGCAACACACGGCGCTTGCTGCAACGACGACTACTCCGACGCCTTGGCAAAGAGCATCGATCAGCTCATGCTGGTCGACGTGATTAGTGGCTCGCTTACCATTCTACCCACTTCGTCGCCAATCAAGTATGTCGCCCTTTCGTATGTGTGGGGCAATGCGCCGATGTTCAAGACGACGACGAACAACATCGAAACTTTGCTGCAGCGAGGAGCTTTGTACGAGCCATCGAACAATGTAGTGCTTCCTGACACAATTCGGGATGCCATTCATCTAGTCAAAGCTCTAGGCGAGAAGTACCTGTGGGTGGATTGTCTGTCCGTTGTTCAACATGCCGGTTCAGAGAAGATGGACATTACGTTGCGGGCTATGGCCCGTATCTACGCAAGCGCTGAGTTCACGATCGTTGCAGCGGGTGGCGAGGATGCAGGACACGGTCTGAGGGGTATTGGGGGTCCCTCGACGAACCGGACTCCTAATCCCAGTTCGTTTTCCCGCCGATGGAATGCGTATCCAAGAGATTCGAAATGGGCAACTAGGGGCTGGACGTTTCAAGAATCGCTGTTCTCGCGCCGTCTCCTTGTTTTCAGAAATACTGTGTCGTGGGTATGTGGACGCTGTGAATGGCGAGAGGGCGTTGACAAGATCACGTCCACGCAAGACAGCCACGATCGCGAAAGCAGCACGTCTTTGAGGATGGAAGACACTATATGGCCAGCAGAACGCCCACATCTCGGCGTCCCAATGGGCATGATGTCCTTGATTCCCAAGATACCGACCCTCGGTCGATGGGGAATGCTTGTGGAAAACTTCTCTTCGCGGGATCTCAAGTACGAGAAAGACGCTCGAGCAGCATTCGCGGGTGCTACTGATATCATGGACGCTACTTTCCCAAACGGTCTACTCCACGGCATACCGAAGTTCTTCTTCGATATCGCATTGCTTTGGCGACCTCGGAATTCCGCACGTAGACGTGAGGGCGAACCCAGTTGGTCGTGGACAGGCTGGAAGAACGGAACCATAAACTGCCTGTCTGCTTGGTATCCCTTTTATCCCAGGATCTTTCGTGATACCGGCCTTGACTTAGATTGGGTCGCTATTGCGACCTTGAAACCGGTGGCAGAGTATCGGTTGGCAAACGCGGTAGATGGAAGTAGTTCGCAGTTCAATGGTTTCTACCGATATCAAGCCCTTCGGGAAAACCCTGACGAGACACTTCCCACGGGATGGAGCCGAAATTACGACCCAAAAGGCGACTACTTCACGAACACTGCCTATCCGCAAAGTACTAGATATCCGTTCCCACTTCCTACCGTGGACCCAACCGAGCGAAGGCCACATGTTCCAATTTCTACTGTTCTTCGCTGCCGAGCTCCATGCATACACCTGACTTTTGGGCGTGCGATGGCTGGCGACAACAGACACCGTATGCTGCGCAACGATGAGCAGATGATCGGCAATATTACCATAACGTGCGAGACCTTGGATCATGAACCCGAAGATGGTAATGATTGTGAGCTTGTCGCTATCTCAGAAGCCGAAACCTCGCAACAAATGGGAGTAGAAAAGTATGGATGGCCTGACTTTGATTTCGAGGAGTACCAGAAGTATTTCAAAGGAGTATCTTTAAGGAGTGATAATCGGACAGCATCGTTCTACAATGTCATGTGGATTAAATGGGTTGGGAATGTCGCCGAAAGACGGGGATTAGGTGTTGTACTGAAAGATTCTTGGGATGCATTACAACCCGAGATCAAAGAGTTCAATTTGGGTTAACCCACATCATGATATCAAACAGGTACTATCTATTTGAGCTACTTCTCAATACTATCCAATGCTCCACAGTCCTTCCCGTTCATAACCCATTCCTTCCTCAGTCCTTCCACCAAAGTGCGAAGGACCAATGAAAAAGCCATCAAAAATTATGCCAGAGACCGCCCACAAAGAGCCATCAGACAAGACCAGTCCCGCAATGGTGCCATGCAGTTGATCTAAGCCGGTCTATGCGAATGTGTGTGCTCGCCGACCCCAGCTGATATGTATGAAGAACACAAATGGAAGCGATGCGAGCTTATATAGACAATGGGTTCAGAAGACAGACAGGTTTAGTGGGAAGGCAGCAAGAGTCAGGTCATATCACGTGAATGAGGATGCCTAATACGAGAGTAACAATGGCGACACTGATTCGATAGCGTGTCTTGAGTTGTAGGGCCGTTCAATAGTGTAGGCAGAAGCTGACATGCATGGGCACGTGATGGTAGCAGCCTACACGACAGGCTTTGTATTTCTCTTCATTGGTTGCGGTATGCTGCAGCGTCCCTTTTTGGGCAACTGTGACATCTACGCGTTCAAGACCTGCACATATCTCACGCTACTGTCCCTCCGCCAGCCTCAACGCTTCCATCCTACTCGTACTTTGTGGATCCAGATATGGCCGCTCCCCCAAGCTGACCACTCTATACCCCTTCCGTGGTCCTTGACCATCGGTATCGTACGTCGCTGTATGAAGTACGCTTCTGTTATCCCAGATCGCCACGTCATTTGGGTTCTGCCATCTATGTCTGATCTGCAGATCGTGGTTCTCAGTGATGAGCTGTAGGAACCAGGCTTTAGTACGCTCTGATTCCTCCGAACTCAACTCATTGATACGCTGGACGTGGTGACCAACGCTGTAGAGAGACTTCCATCCTGTGACGGGGTTCGTGCGGATGCAGGGGTGGATAGCGGTTAGAGAGTCGCCAGTGTTCTCCGGTGCACCTCGCGCAGCGGTGTAAACGGGGAAGTTGTTTTCTTTAGCCGCGCGGTTGAAGTCTGGTTGCGCGTACGTTGCGGTGAGAGATTCGAAGAACTTCTGATACGGTTTCGAAAGGCGGTCATAAAGGTCGTACCCTGATGCCCATAGAGTATCTAGAGTAATTTTAGCCTAGTCAACGGGAGTATGACTACTTCTCGCACTCACCTCCACCTGACTTTGGTAGTTGCGTCATTCTCAGGATTGCATAGTCGCTTGGTACCGGCTCGAAAGTGATATCACTGTGCCAGCCATGCTTACCAGTCTGTGAGCGCTCCTTGAAGAGTTGCTTCGCCAGATCTGAGCTGATGACACTGATCTCATTGTCGTTGCCTCCAAGACGGTTTCCCGCATTTCTAACGGGATGGATATGCAGCTTGGATGTTTCTGGTTTGCCAGAAAGCTCGCCGAGGCGCTGGGCCAGCTCTTTTTGAAGTCCATCATCCAAATCATCCTGCTTGCGGAAGTAGACAACACCGCGCTGAGAAACTTTCCGAATTGTTATTGTGGAGTCACTGGGAAAGCATTGCGTGTTGCTTACTTGTGATTGCCAGGTCGCGGATCAAATCGTCCGAGTTTGGCGCGCGCAACCATTCCTTCAGGTTCACATCTAAAAATTCGCGGCCGATGACGGGTGTAACGTCGAAAGACTCGAAGGCATCCAGAACGCCTTTGGTCTTTAGAGGCTCGCGAGGATATCCAGGCTGCGTCGTGATACCCTTGTCCTCAATGGTAGTGGTGGTTAAGGTGTTCGTAGCCATGATCAACGATGCTGATTTGCACTGCTACAGGGTATTTCGCATTCCGACAGAGCGATTTCACACTTATCTCTTACTCGCGTTCGCCACATCTACTATCCCTGAGCGCATTTGCATCAAAAGATTGATGAACAGTAGCTCGTTGGCTTGTGCATTGGCATCGTAGCATCATCGCATGGATACTATGGTGCAATCATTCTCGGCACACTTATGATAGTGGCGGTAGTCGCTTCCTGCAACCACAATCTTCCATGATGCGCAATATCGACGAGGTGTTGCGGGGTTGAGGCTACGACATGTGGGGGTGGAATGGCGTGCTGCTTGGCAGAGTCCCATTCACAGCTCGCAATGACATCGATCCGGAAATAACGCGTCGTGACCTTTCCGCGCATGCAACGGCGGATGTAGTGTTAGTATGGCAGAGAGATGCTTCGTCGTTCTTGCTTTCCTACCTGTAGGGTGGAGTGAGCACACTAGTCCTCGATTAGTTTGGACCGAACGCGACGCGACCGCGACTTCCCAGCCCCTTGCTCTTTCGAGCTGCATCATCCACCATAACATCGCTGGCATGTGCACAGGAACCTTCAACCGTCTCAATAAAGACATCGCTACACCTAGAAGGTACTCAGATTGCCAAGTGCAAAGTTCGCGTAGGCTATTCCTGCAGTGTCTGACAACATCTTCGCCATTTTCGCAACATACCTCGCTACGATGCACTGGCGATCAAAGACGGATCCTCTTCTCCAAAAACTGATATCGACCCTTGTAGATGACAATCGAGGTACTCTGACCGCGTTCATGCCAAGTCCACGGAGCTATGGGTAGGCTTGTCGGAACGAATTTGCCAGCATGCATGTCGTATCCTTCCGATGAACGGCTGCTGTATCGATGTTCAAAGACACCGACTGATCTACGACGACAGTGGGATATACGCTATCGTGCGGCTGAACTTTCCCATGCGGTCGATTCGTAGCTGCACTGTCTGCTTCCCACGCCAAATTGGGATCCACATGTGGCCGCAGAAGGCACCTCCTCGACTCAGATCGCAGGGTAACGACGGCATTCAAGTGTATCGTCAACTGACCTATCAGCATATCTCTGGCTGGATATGTATGCACTTTCAATGAAGCTCCTTGCATGCAATCATTGGTATCGAGTTTCTGTCGCATAAACGTCATTCCTTATCTATGGCTTTCGTAACCAAGTCTCTCGGCTTTCATAGCCTTGTCTAGACGGTAAGGTTCTTCATTTTAGCGCATGTTGTCACATGTACCTGGACTTGCATCATCTGTCAATACAGTTCCTAATCATGGACAAATCCGGTCCCTTATAACACTCCCTCGGTACATTCGATAATCAGTACCGACCGATTGGTCTAAGCCAGATCAAAAAGAATCACGAGAAGTCCGCTTTCATCCATCCTTGCAGATATGGCTGCATCTACACCAGTAGAAAAGCAGGCCCCCATCACCGAAACCGCTGACCCAAGGTCGTCAAACGGCTCGAATTCACCACCGCCACACCATGGCTCACACGAAGACAATCCCTTCAGCGACCCGGCAACGGCTCAGCGCTGGCGTCAAATATACGATGATGCGGAGTACGAAGGACGTCATCGGTTCGACCCGACGTATACATGGGAAGCTGAAGAAGAGAGGCGTCTAGTCAAGAAGGTGAGTAGATGAAGTCATGGCACTAATCAGGGCTGACTCTCTCGGTGTAGCTGGACTGGCGTATAGCTCTCTGGGCATGGATTATGTTCATATCGATGGAGTTGAATCGAAGGAACATCAATCGAGCGATCTCAGACAATCTGCTGAAAGACCTAGGTGTGTATTATCTAGATGAAGCATAACATATGGCAGATCACTGACTTGGAGCAGGCATGAACACAAACGACTATAATTATGGTCAGACTGTAAGCTTAATACAGTTCTTCACTCTCTGAACTCTCGTTGACGCAAAGCTAGATCTTTCTCGCTTCCTTCCTCTTTGCCGAACTTCCCAGTGGTCTGATTAGCAAGAAGCTTGGTGCGGACCGGTATGTTCATCTTGCTTAGCCATCGTCTTGTCAAGCTTCAAGCTAACTCCATGACAGATGGATCCCGACCATCATCTGCATATGGTCCATCGTGAGCGCCTCACAATGCGCCATGAAGACCAAAGCCCACTACTTCGCCATCAGGTGCATCCTTGGTCTACTCATGGGCGGCTTCATCCCAGACATCGTCCTCTGGTTGACATACTTTTACAAATCTAATGAACTTCCGCACCGGCTAGCGTGGTTCTGGACTGCGCTGAGTACTTGCAATATCGTCGGCTCGCTGCTTGCAGCGGGTATATTGCAGATGCGAGGTCTTCATGGGTGGGGAGGTTGGCAGTATCTGTAAGCTTCCAACGACCTGTATTTCAACTTACATGATCACTAACACAGACAGGTTTTTAATCGAAGGCATCATGACTCTAGCCATCGGCATCCTCTCCTTTGGTCTCATGCCCCCGGGCGCATGCCAAACGCAACACTGGTTCCGCGGCAAAAACGGCTGGTTCACCCCACACGAAGAGTACATCCTCGTAAACCGCATCCTCCGCGACGACCCCTCAAAAGGCGACATGAACAACCGACAAGCAGTCGGCCTCCCGCTCCTCTGGAAAGCAGCATGCGACTGGGAACAATGGCCCCTCTACATCATCGGCCTCACCGCTTACGTCCCACCTAACCCACCGCAAAACTACCTTTCGTATATCCTGCGCCAGCTCGGCTTCTCCGTCTTCGAAGCCAACCTGCTCGCCATACCCAGCCAGTTCCTCTACGCTGTCCAACTCCTTGCCGTCACCTGGCTATCTGAGAAGTTCAAAGAGCGCTCCATGATATCCAGTCTATCCAACATCTGGATCTTCCCCTGGCTCGTCGCTCTTGTCGTTCTGCCTGCGGACGCAAATCCCTGGGTCAGGTACGCGCTCCTCACAGGTTTACTGTCTTATCCGTACTGCCACGCCATCCTCGTGAGTTGGAATGCGAAGAACTCAAATTCCGTCCGTACACGCGCCGTGTCCGCAGCTTTCTACAACATGTTTGTGCAGTCTGGCAATATCATTGCTACTAACATTTACCGCGATGACGATCAACCGCTATACCGCAGGGGCAATAGGATATTGCTTGGTATCTGTGTGTACAATGTCTTCCTGTTCTATGCTGTAAAGGCATTCTACATTTGGAGAAATCGCGTAAGGGATGGGCAGTGGAAAGCTATGACCAAGGAAGAGCAGGAGGATTATGTTTTCAATACTAAGGATGAAGGGATGAAGAGGTTGGACTTCAGGTTTTCCCACTGATGAGAAGGCGTATGGATTGATGTTGTGGATCCACTCTACCAAACGAAAAGTAATCGCGTACGGAAATAATGGAACAGATATCGAATGAATTAGAAGTACACGTTACTCCTACGTATCTTTCATTTAATTGTTCCATGCTTTAGTCGGCTACAGAGTCTGTTTGCAACTGTCAGTCTTCTCTAGTTCGGTCTTCTCTGGTATACAGTACATTCAATACTGTCTTATGTGCTAGTGTGAAGACAAGGCTGGAGACTACTTGTACTTCTTGCTCGGGTCACGACCGTACACAACTTGCTTTCCACGGTTTTATTCGTTCGTGAGGGCCTTAGCATCAGACGCAGTATTTGATGTACAACGTGGGCCTGAAGGATTATATTCCGTACTTGACGCTGTACCTGGGGTATGGCTTTGCTTTGAAGAGTACAATAGAGCTCAAGTATGGTAGAAATGACTTCCTTGTCTCCCCTGAAAGCGACATTCCAACTCCTCAACTCGTCTGTGCAGATGACACGCACTTCTCATCTCCCCCCGTCTATCTTCGTATGCGGAGTACCATGTCGCCACACCTCTAAGGGCACCTTTGGCAATGTGAAGGCGTTTCTCTTGAGCCCTTATGCGGTAGTGTCTCAACTCAAAGGCCTCTTGTGCCGACGGCCACAGCTCTGGGTGGATTTCGCGGTTCTACCGTCGTTCAGCGAGCCACTTATCTGCCTCTGCCCAGACCTGCTTTGTCGCGTCTGGCACAGTAGAGTTATTCGCGGACTTGACACCGGCTGATATGGCGTCCCATAATGAGAATGCGGACTTGAGATCGCCGGCGAGATTGAGTGATTGCGGGAAGTAGCGTTCTGATGCGGTTTGAATAACACGTGACTTGGTTGTCGGGGAGGTCGGATCGGCATCGCCAGTGAGAAGCTCATCGAGGTACGACTTGGCTGCTATGCTAAGCGCACAATTGTTAGGGAGAAGGAAAGGAAGTCTAAGGAGCGTCAGTTTATCAGACTTGGGTTACTGTGATTCGGGACAACTAACTTCATCGCGATGACTGATATATCAGCATGTCTAGTGCAGCAGCCAGTACAGAACATCTGTGTGGCGGCCACCTCGATAATATCTCGAAGTGACTGACGGACTTTGTTGATGATGGAGTTGTAACCGAGCAAATGTTGACTGAGAGGTCCGGTGAAGCCAATCGGTCGGTGGTGCAGAGTACCTAAGCCAGCAACACGAGACACTAGCATATTGTACTCCTTGTCGTTCGCTAGGCGGCTGTCAGCTATGCAGGACTTTGTCAAGGGCTTCCCACTTACTGCTGCCACGCATCGGTGCGCCGTTGTACATAGAGAACATATCGATGTCGGAGTTCAAGAGGCCCAGCCGTATCAGCTCGACCGCGATCACCGCAGCTTCTTCGTGCTCTGGCTTACCCTTTAGACCAGCGATGATAGAGACAAGGACTTTACCCCATTGTGTCAGGTTATGGCTCTTGGGGTCAATGTACTCCCGTAGAGCGAGGAAGCGCCATATCGAGTTGTACAGTATCTCGGAAGTGGAGGAAAGGGGATTCTTAGGATCTTTCTTAGCGACCGATTTGGTGACGAAGTCGGAGTTTTGCAGTGATAAGATGGCTGCACCGAGAGTTCCACAGTCCTGTCAGAGTGTTAGTACTGGTCTGTCAATGCGGATGCGGCTTTGCTGACCTTGTACTGTCCGACGACATCCTTGAATGTAGCTTCCTTCACGTTCCAGGTGTCAACGAGCGAAGGAGCTATGGCTTCTGATGGCTTCTCGACAGGGATCGTTGTGGATGCGCGTTTCCCATTGGGTTCTACGGGAGAATACCAATGCGTCTGGTGCAGAGATTGGTGCCGATACCAATTATGTAATGTACTGGACAAAAGGTTGACAGCGGGTGTTCGAAGTGGAATCAGCTTGGAGCTGACAAGGTCCCTGTATTCTGGAGACAGGCCACCATCCATGGGAGGGACTTCGAATACCTCGCAGGTAGTGCGCCATTGGATGATGTGCGGGCTGATGAGACCTTTCGACATGTAGTGGAGTATCTCGTCTGGAAGCCTTTGACCCAGATACTGACCCGCATCGTTAGGCATCGAGGCAGAGTTTTGGGGCTCGACCTTCCCTTCCTCTGTGTAGACAGGGTGATTCTTGACGGCCAGACGTGCTTTCTGGTATCGCGTGACGTATTCCTTGCCCGCGGGCGGGACATCATTATTGTTGACAACCACAGAGTATCCAGACTGACCGTTGTTCATGATAGTCTTAATAGCGCTGTACGGCTTGATCAGCTCTGCCCTGTTAGGCGCGTCGAGGATCGGGTGGGTCGGGAGGAAGGGCGTGCCGGCGAGTATGCAGGTGTCGAGAAAGATATCATCTGAGATGTTGGGGGCGTTGACAAACTTCGAAAGGTCGGCTACACATTTCTCTCGCCGGACGAAGCTGAAATGTCGGGCCTCGAAGTCCCAAGATGTTATGATTTTGGAGCATTCGAAGATGAGGATATCTGACGAGCCGTAGACGGCGTGGACGTATTCGTGTTTCTCGAGATATGCCAGCTGTCCATAATTAGCCACTGCGAACAGAGATTACGGATATGCTTGCCTGGGCCCAGGCGCTGTATGGCGCGACTGTCCAACGAATGTTGCGCTCGGTCAGGGTTGACTGTAGGGCGCGGAAAAGATCCTCAGGCGTGACGTATGCTGAGAAGAGTCAGCACGATACACAGTCGCATCTTGACGGTGGCCATACTTGACTGTCCGAACTTAGCGACAGAGGCTTCCGCCTCGTGACTGTCGTACAGAGTCCACGCATTGATGTTTACCGATGCCTCGGTCTCCTTTTGCCTGAAAGGATCATCGTGTTTTGTAATATCCAGCCCGCTGAAGACGAAGACGGGTTCGATGTCGAAGCTGCGGAATTGGGCCAGATCGTCCTCAATGTGTTGTGTCAAGGCCAGCGGAAGGCCTCCCAGCGCAGGCACAAGCGGCTCCTTTGCGCGCGGGTGATTGAGGATCCGCTGGTTCAGATATTCGGCGGCTTCGATGCCTACGCGGCAATTGCGCAATTGTTCGAGCTCGCCCGTTTCGCCCAGTGTGGCCGTCCATTGTACGAAGTCGCGGATCATGGTGCCAGTCGCGTGGTGGGGCTGTTGTGAAAGTAATGGAATGAGGGATTGATAATGAACGGAGACGATGGCAGTAAAGTCTCGAGTAATACTAAGAGATTCGCCTGGCGTGATTACTGTATGTAGCGACGACGTGTGGTAAAGTTGTAGAGGGTTGCGGGGGTGTGGACAGTAAATTGGAAGCTCCGATGCAGCTCCACGCCTTGGCAACCACACGATCCCTGATCAGCCGGGCGCTAGTTCAGGTACAGCGTTTAGGCGTACGAGGGAACGCAATTGCGCCGACTAGAGGGATGAATGACGGGTAGGTGCAGACTTGATGTGATTTGCTTCCGTAAACACACCCCAATACGAACGTGGCTTCTCTCTTGCTTTCTTAGTGCCTAATCGCGTCTCACGTCTCACCTCTGCCCCTCACCTAGCGTTGCTCCAGGCTTTCACGAGTCACATCTCAATCTCTCCAAATGGCTAGTTCAGGACAGCACTCAGAAGCCATACCGGTTATCGATATTTCAGCCCCTTCCGAAAACATCGCTCGGCAGGTGCTGGACGCGGCTTCCACACATGGCTTCCTCTACATCAAGAACGATGGTGTGACCATCCCACCCCAGGATATCGATGACATGTTCAAGTTGGTATGATGCAACGATTGCCCGAAACTAAACCTGTTGATTGATGAAAACAGTCTAAGGAGTTTTTTGCCGCCCCCAAAGAGCAGAAATCTGAATACGCAATCCACTCTGAGAGAGCAGGGGGCATAAACCGCGGCTGGGTTCAGATGCAAGGCGAATCTCTTGATCCTGAAGGTCAAAAGGTAATCGCCAACAGAACAAATGATAGAACTGCCTGTTGACGAAATGGATAATAGCAAGGTGATCCAAAGGAAGCCTTCAACATCGGGCCACCAAACCCATCCCTCCAGCCCCTCCCTTCACCTCTCCAAGAATCATCCGGTCTGATTTCTCGCTTCCAACACTCCTGCCACACCCTATGCACCCAGATTCTCTCTCTCCTCAACACCGCTCTCCAAATTCCCGACCCCAAGTACTTCAGCACACGACACGACCAGTCTCTCGGCCCCTCTGGCACCATCTTCCGCATGCTCTACTACCCATCTACCATATCCCAAGGAAAAGACTCCAAGCAAGGCGAAACCAGTATTCGTGCAGGAGCACATTCAGACTACGGTAGTCTAACGCTCCTGTTCCGTTTGCCAGGCCAGCCCGGCCTTGAACTGTCTACGCCTTCGGGGTGGAAAGCAGTACCTGTGAGCCCATCGCCATCGTCGTCGCCTCCAATCTTGGTCAACATAGGAGATTTACTGTGTTATTGGACAAATGGGATGCTGAAATCGACAGTCCACCGTGTTACATTTGAGGGCGGGCAGGAGCGATATAGTATGGCGTACTTCTGTCACCCTCTAGATGAAGCAAGGTTGGACGCCGTACCCAGTCCCGTGATCGAGCAGTTTGGCAACAAGGGCGAGGAAGAGTTGAAGAGTCAGAGGAAGAGATTGGGGTTGAGAGAAGATGGGCTCGGAGAGGAAGTAATAACAGCCAAAGGGCATTTGGAGAGGAGATTGAAGGTGACATATGGGATATGATGAAATCAGATTCAATTGACAAAAGGTATTACTCTCAAACGCCTGCGCTATGCTCCATTGTTACTTCAAAGAACACCTCGCTATGCTTTGCGCCATCCCATGCAGACAAACCCAAGATAACTTCCTCGCACATACACCACTTACATTATGACTGTACAGGACGAGGGTCTTCTTCACCCTCGCCTCTTCCTACCCGACCTTCCCGTGGTATTTCCTCCAACGTCCTTTACGACGCCAATTCCTTCAACTGCCACGCTCTTCTCCTGCATAGTCCCACCCAACTTCTTGATCATCTGCTCCCTCGCTTTCGCAGCACCAGGAGAATCCCAACCTAGCTCCTGACTAGGCTGGTATTCCTCCACCAGCACCGTGTTCTCCTCTTCTTCCTCTTCTCCAGCCAGTATATTCCCGGAGCTATCGCCAGCTGACGCGTTTGACCGCGTGGACGCTGCGCGACCAAGCTGCCGCCGTTTCCGCGTCTTGCCAGGTACCTGATCAACGGACGTTGGCACGGTCTTGCGGTTTGCGCGCATCTGAGCTAAGATGGAAGAGTAATCTTTTTCTTCTTCCGGCCCTTTTGCCTTTATCGTTTCCTTTTCTTTTGGTGCTTCCTGTGGTACCGGTTCGGTATCTGCCGGAATCACGGAGTCGGGTTCAGGAACAGGAACAGCCGGATCTGGGTTTTGACCAGCCTTGGACTTGCGGGGTGCCGGGGCTATGAGAGACTCGGCCGATGAACTCCTGGGTCGTGAGAACGATTTTGAGGCGTGCGGGGACGTTGATGGGCGGCGCGAGGAGTTGGCGCTGGTTTCTTGGAGGGGGTGGGAACCTGCGCCATCCAATCCAGGTATAACAGACTCATCGTCATCGTAGTTTAGGCCGTTAGTATCATTGTTGGAAGTATCCGCCTCATCTGTAGTCGATGCAGGTGTTGCATCTGCTGATGCAGTGAGAGCAAGAGCACCACGCTGCTGTGGGTGCAGAGGCCTTTTCGCGGCATTGGTAGGCAGTTGCTTTTTCTGACGAAGCTCAAGGCTCTCCTCCGTCGACAACAGTGCAGTGGGCACATCATCCTGTGGCTGAGGTCTCTGTTTAGGCTTCTGTGGCTGAGGCGGCGCTGGCTTGTTCAATTGATACTCGGCATACGACTGTAGCCGACCACTACGCAGACATTCCCAAAGCCATGTGGCATGAACAGCGGGTATCCGTTTGTCCGTCGCGAATTTGAGTTTCGGTGTGTTTACGGTAGGAGGGTTGCAGATCACAACCGAGGTCTTTGCCGATAGCTGTTCATCGTACGAGGCACCTGTCAAAATTGTCAGACGATTTCAATGGCAGCGGAGCTGATCCCGTACCCATAAGCGTGACAACTTTGGTCACATGCAGTAACTCGATGCCGGAAAAGCCCGTAGAGTTGATGGTGAGTCCAGAGAACCCTGGCTACGTCAGCGACCAATAAAACAACCGTGGGGCACAAGCTTACCACTTATACTAAGCTTTTCGAATGGTCGACTTAACACATCGTCCGATGGATCTACTAGACGTTTGCCATACAAGCAGCGCTCGACCCACCAGTTAGTGACCAGGTTCATGTGTGATCCGGCACGCCCCGGAAGTGCCGCCGAATCGACCTCGACGTCATGTGGTATTACGAAGTAGCCTCGTCTTAGATCGTCGGATGGCGCATTGTTGAGATCGGTCGCATGGATTACGTGCGCGCCGTTGCTCTCGAGGTGTTGGCGCAAAATGCTTGTCTAGCGGGAACGTCAGCTAGGGCTGAAATGTAAGGTGATCTGACAAACCTTCTCTGCATCAAAGCCATGCGTGCATACGAGTCGTCCTTGAAAGATGCCATCATGTTGAGACACGTCGTTCGTATGTGGTGGCAATGATGGTTCATGACTGTCTGCATCGTCATCAAGGTGCGCCTCGATAAGCGTATCATTCTCATGGACGAATGCATGTCTGTGAGGGGATGCTGGGGTATGTGTGCGAGTGCTTGTCCGCGTACTATCTGGCTTAGTAACAATCTCCTCTGTCCATTCATCCTCATCGATCGGTCGTTCGAAACTGGGCGCTGTGATGCCCGCCCAAAAGGCATCGCTTTGGCTGCCCACCTTGGTGCTTGCTGAGCGACGTAGCTTCCTGCGGAAAGGATTCAGGGCCTGGCTCGGCTCTGCATCTCGCGTGCGCTTGCCTATGGCAGGCGACGCAGGCATCTTGCGATCCCAAGCACCTTGGCCGCGCTCTTCGACAGGCATGGTGGGGTTGTAGAGGGCTTCGTCCAGCACCATGCCTCTCTCCAGACTCTGTTCGAGCCACTCCAGCGACACAATCTTCATCCTCCAATTCAGGGCGTGTTCGTACTTCTTGCCCGATGGCGCCGCTGCGATGAGGTGGGTGACGGACTTGGTGAGGTCACCGTGGTACTCGGCTCCGTTGGCGTCCACCGACTCCTGAATGGTCTTGCGTTGCTCAGCTGTGATGGTCAGTATGGCCGTATGCACTTGGAACTTGCGACGTACGGTTGTCGAAGCCGGTAAGGCATATTTTCAGCCCAGCGAGGGTCGGCATGCGGTACTCCTTTTCCAGCGCGGCCATGTCCAGGTCGTCATCGCCAGTCATCCACACCTCCCTCAAGGCTTCGAGCCATTCCGGGGAGAGGACCTTGACGTCCTCGCGAGACTTGGCGACATAGCGGTATTTGGCGCTGTCGGTGCTGCCGACGATGAGGTGGGTTACGTCTGATGTGAGGTCGAGCTTGATGGTCGCGCCCATCTGCGCGCCAATGGCGGCGAGTTTGGCCTGTACGATCGTTAGAGACAGCAAGACATTAGCATATGGAGTAGACGTACGCGCTGCTCGGGGGCAATAGAGGTGCAGCAGAGGATGGCCCCAGCCAGAGGCAATTGGCCTGCTCCTGCATCATGTGAGTATATTCATTACAACCACAGGTATCATCTGCACCCACCATAGCCTCCATCATGCGCATCCATTACTTGCAAAGTCGCGGTGTCGTGTGCTTACGCCGAGCGAAAGCGCGTCTGAGCTAAGCCCTGCCCTTCGCCAGACGCGTTGCGGGGAAGCCAGCGTGGTCACGTGGTGCCGCCTCACGCTCGCCATTCCTTCCGCACTGCCCGCCCTGCCGTGTCCGCTCCTCAACCCTCCCCCAGATGCGCCGAAGCTCGCACATGCCACGAAAAAAAAAAGCTTTCCACCCCACTGCCGAGGATCCACCGCAGCAAGCATGACGACTGCTTCGTTCCTGGCCTCGAACTTGAGGGCGGCTGAGTTGGCAGCCCGCCCTGTTCTTTGCGCCGATCTGCCCACTCACGTTTGCTGTAACTCCAGATTCAGAACCCCAGGCGCTGATCACTACGCGATTGGGCTGTCAGGTTTCTTTTCGGCGATCGTGGGAGGTGACGCCCTGTTTATGTGATTGTCCTGATGCACCATGGCACAAGATGCCCGGGCATGATCTATCATCTGTTCGATAGTCCCAAATCAAGGAAGACGAACTCTCCGCCCATGCGCTGGCGGAGCATCGCTTGGTCTGTCTCGAGATTGCGCGTTGCTCGTGCCCAGCGTGGCTCTGCCCTCTTGGAGTCTAAGCGATGCCATATCCTGTCATCTATAATAGTTGTAATCAGCGTGCCTGTCGGGGCTTTGCCATCCGTGCGTGCTGAGTGGCAGGATGAAGCATGCCTTGTCGTCGTCGATCAAGGTAACGTGCCGGGTATGCCGTAGTCGGTCGCTATCCGCCAACGGGTCTAGAAGCAGCCCTAGCAGATGCCCATTGAGATCTGACCCCTGCATCGAGTCTGGCAAACTCTTGGTGCTCAGCATGATGTAATGCATCCGAGCCTCCGTCCGCGCAAGCTACTGCTGCGCTGCCATGCCGCTCCTAGTAACGCCTAGCAGCTCATATACCCGCTGCGGGAATATCCTGCCCTGATGCGCTGCTTGCACGCCCTCACGACCATTCCTTACCCCATCCGGGTACCCACTGATATACCTCTGCTAGAGCAGTAGCAGCCCATCTCAAATTCATCATCCTAGCTGCTGCGACCCCGCCGACCAGCAGCGCTGCACACCGTCCAGCGTCCGCGTCATCCGTCTGTTCCCTGCAAACTCGACGCTCGACGCTTGACGCTCGACGCCGGTACACTTTCGCCGTCCCTGCACTGCCCTAGTCTGACATGCTCGCGTCCTCGTAACATGCTTGCTCGCTGGCTAGCTGCAACTCACTTCAAAACACCCGCGAGTCCCTGTTATTCGCCGTTGTTGTCCTGGCAAGAAACTCCTCTCCGTCGCCAGCGCAAACCCTCGCTCCAGGGTATTCCCGCACGCTTCCGACGCACCGGCGACTTCACCGCTCCACTACCCTACAGTGGCCTGTCGTGCTGATCGCATTTACACATCATTAACTAGGTAGCCTCACCCACGCCTTTGGATCCCCTGTCTCTGCTCGTGAGTCCTTGTCTCATCTCCCCCTTCACCGCGTTCGGGCCCTTTGTCCTAGTAGCGCCCAACCTCAACGTCCCTTCCCAAAGCATCCATATGGAACCTGCTTGGGTTACCTTGGTCAAGAAGCCTTTGTACCCCTCTCATGACTCTGAGGTGTTGCACAAGCCAAATTCTTCTCTACTTCCTGAATTATACCTCGTATAAGACACAACACGCCGCATGCCTTGTCGCCACACCTTGATCCTGTCCTCCACCTCCACTTCAAGTCACTAACGCATCGTCGCTATGCCAGAGTACCACACCGTCTACTCTGAACGTGGCCGATTAAGATATCTACCCGACCACTTAGACACCCCCAAGAAAGCCTATCGCGGCATCTTTGCTGGCCGCAATCGCAGACCGCACCGCATTCACATCGCACACGTCGGTCCTGATCCGACTTTATTTCGCACCCAGAGGCGCCAGACGACTAGTCAGTCGTACTTCACAGAAAAGCTGGCGGCCCCACGCGACGGCGCTAAACGTTTCCTACGGTCGTTTATCGACACCCACTTTTCCTCCAAGCCCGAAACTACAGACATACCTACCCCTCAATCGTCGACGACTCCCACTAGCAGCAACCGCAACTCGGTTGCCTCTGTTCCAGAACCACGGACCGCCGACATGCGGTCGCTCACGAGGAATTCTGGCAGCGGTGCAGTAGGCGCAATTGGAGGCACATTGGCTGCAGCAGGCATGCCGAGACCATCCGTCGCCGAGTCACATTGGTCTTCCGGCCGTGCCTCTGCAAAGAGCATAATCTCCAATGTCAAGAGCCTACCAGAAGAGAAGCCAGTGGCGTCAGGTGGCGGCGTCAGTGTGAACGTGCAACTCACAGAGCCGGTTCTGTTCCTACGGGGCTTCGAGCAAGCTGAACACGCGGAGCGGAGCACAGCTATGCTGCGTGGAACACTATGCCTAAAGATTTCGAAACCCGCAAAATTGAAGGCTGTGACCCTCAAGTTCAGAGGGAGAGCGACGACCAAGTGGCCAGAAGGTACGTTCGTTGATCGTTTTCCTATTCTAAACTAACGTTTATCAGGCATTCCTCCAAAGAAGGTTGAATTTGAAGAGGTGGATACTCTGATGAGCCACACATGGCCCTTCTTCAACTCTCAGTTCCCCACTGCCGAGAACGGCACTGGTGCAGATCACGTGGAACTCTACAAAGGCTCCAACGGATTGACTGGATCGCCAAACAACTCTTCGCTGAATCTAACGACAAAAGAGGCCAAACGACTATCGCTACAAGTCAACCAATCGCGAAGCTTCGGTAAGGGCGACACCCCTGGAGGCGGTCCCTCGGTAGCACAGAAGGGTTACAGGACCTTCAACCCCGGAGAGTACATGTACAACTTCGAGCTACCTTTGGATAGCCACCTTCCCGAAACCATCGATGTCGACCTTGGTTCCGTCAAGTACGAGCTGGAAGCGACTGTTGAACGCGCTGGCGCCTTCCGCACAAACCTCATCGGAACAAAGGAAGTTACCCTGATCCGCGCGCCATCAGAGGGGTCACTAGAGCAGGTCGAGCCTATTGCGATCAGCCGCAGCTGGGAGGATCAATTACACTACGACATCGTCATCTCCGGCAAATCCTTCCCACTCGGCGCTCAGGTTCCTATCGCTTTCAAGCTGACCCCACTGGCGAAAGTGCAATGTCATCGTATCAAGGTGTTTGTCACGGAGAATGTCGAGTACTTCTGTAACAACAAGCGAGTGCATCGAATGGAGCCTGTCCGTAAGGTTCAGCTGTTCGAGAAACGCGCGGATGGCCCACCGACCAGTACATTCCCTGGCAGTACGATGCGGATAGTGTCTGGAGGGGGTGTCCCGTATGACCAGCGGGCAGCCGCTTCTCGAGGCGAGGATGTACAGGTGCAAGACCCCACCAACCTCCTGGGTGATCTTGGAGGAGACGCAAACATTGGGCCCACTGAGATGGAGTTCAATGTGCAACTGCCAAGCTGTCACAACCTCAAAGAGAAGGACAAGTCATCCAAACTGCACTTCGACACTACGTACCAGAACATACAAGTGCACCACTGGATCAAGGTACGTTTAATCTTAGGTTTCATCGTCGTACACACTAACAGTCGACTAGCTTGTCATGCGCCTCTCGAAACCGGACGCTACGGACCCGACCAAAAGAAGGCATTTCGAGATCTCGATCGATTCGCCCTTCCATATCCTTTCGTGTCAAGCTACGCAAGCCAACACAGCACTTCCAGCATACTCGTCGCCCGAACCTGCCCTGAGCGGCACACGGGTACCTGAGTGCGGATGCCCCAATGCACCATCCCGGCGCAACTCACCAACCAGCTTCGTACCTACATTGAGCTCTTTGGGTCGCTCGAGAGGGAACTCGGACGCCGTACTACCAACACCATCGCCAAATCTCACCCGCCCACAAGCAGCACACATCGGCGGGCCGAATGACTCTACGGTACAAAGACCCATTCACCTAATGCGCGTACCGTCTTTCAACCCACCCGCATTTTCGGAAATAGAACCACCGCCTCCTCTGGAAACCCCACCTCCTCTATACGAAAGCATCGCATCGCCCACGAGTGGTTTAGCCGACTACTTCTCCCGCTTGTCTGATGCATACGACGATTCTGACAGCGACCCCGAGCGCAACGACCGAGCGCGCGTCGAGATCCCCCTGACGCCAGGAGGTCGCACCGCCAGGAGTATGGATGAGCGCCGGACCTGGCTACCTGTCGGCCATTGAGCTCACCATACTCCCATGACGTCATGTGTTACGTTCTCTTTCAAGTTCATGCATATACATTTTACTTACATTTACGACGTTTCTCTTTTCGCTTTTAGGCGGTCTGTGCATTCATTGTCTGGGAGATATAGGGAATTCCCCCGGTACCACGGTGCATTCGGAAAATTCTGCAGCGCATTTTCGTTACTGTCGCATTGCTCGCTCTCGGGCTGTTTCGCGTGTTTGGGTCAAGGGTTCGCTGGGATGTTCCTTCGCTGGACCAGGCGCTTTGTTGTTTCATGGGCACAAGCTTCATGTTAGATGGGTGGCCCTTAGGTCCCCAACTTCGCGCTTTCACATTTCCCGTAATCATCATATCTAGTCGACCATATCGGTTGTAAATATCACGACGTACATATTGCTCATATTCATGACCATTTGCAATGTTTGTTCGTCTGACCTTGACTGTCGCGTGCAAGGAGTATTGAAGAAAATCAATTCTGACTAACTATCTCGAAGTGCTGCCTCAACTGATGTATTGTTACATGCGTCTGTCAGAGTGATGTACAGCGCAAAAGGCAGAGCCAGGTCGCATGTCCCAAACATGGAATTACGCCAACATACAAAATCTATTTTCGTCCTCTTCGAAACTAATTTCACACCTTGCTTCAGCATCCTTCATGACCATTCATTGATACACAACAACCAACTCACACGTCACGAACATCCATCTTTCACCCGTCATCCAACCGTGTTCCCCGTGCTAAGCGCCCGCGCAACGCCCATCAAGTCAAGCATGGACACATCCATCAAACACGGGCCTTGCCTTAGGTTCCATGTTGCAAGGTCAGCCCGCCTACCTCGTACCAGGCTCACCATCTCTACATCCGCAACTATAACAACTAGGTTCTACCATCTACTCCTTTTGCATTTCAGGCACAGCCCTGGAATGTCGCATTTAGTAGCCCGTTGCTGAAGTGACGTATGTGGAGATTGTGGAGTAGGTAGTGGGAACAAGGAAAGGGGAATTCTTTTTCGGTGCATCTAGATGCGAACGCGGGTGTTGCTGTTGTTGTGTTTGTTGTTGTGGTTTTTGCAGTCTGTGAGTTCTTGGCTTCTCGTATTTGGGTTGCTATCAAAGGGAAGTTCTGCACGACTACCCAACCTGCAGCCTCATTAATCTGCCCAGGTAAAGATTCGCGATACCGCAACTTCTGTGCGCGGAAGCGCGTTTTCTGCCGTAGTTTAGGCTCCTGGATAGGGTGACCAGCGTTTGGTGTTCCTGCCGACCATTGTGTAGACGGCAGACTTGCCATGGTGAAACGCGGCTATCGGACCGTTTGGCGAGATCTTGACAGGTTTTGATGGGCAAGGATTGTTGCGGAGTAAAGTAGGTTGTGTGGAAGGAGGTTATGACGTCGATGGTTGTGGTCATGCTGGCCTTGTTGAGTAGATGGTAGATCGGACATTTGCATGGGGAAATCTAAGGGAACGAGATGGTGTTGAGAACTACGGTTTCACCTGCATCCTTGCGTGATCGATCGATTAACGCTGAGGAGTTGAACGTGCCATGTTCGCGTGAACGGGACATTGTTGAGAAGGTTAATGTTTTGCGCTGCGCTGGGGTTGCATCGCGTGTTGAAGGCTTATTCCCGGGGTGCGTGGTGTTGAGATCGCGACTTCCCTGGCATGTCTGATCCACACTGTAGACCTTGTCTGCGTTCGAGCCTTGAATGAATATTCCCGCTGAAACCATGGGGTAAGTGTGTACAGCTTTTACGGATGTCCGATGACGTTGTTTCCGCGAGGATGCGAGGCAATATACAAAAGCCCACCTTCCGCCCCTCACACACAAAACATCTTCACCGCGAACTCCAGAGCGGAAATCTCTGCGTAGCGGGTGTTCGTGGGGGCCCATGTGTTCTCACCGGACGAGTTAGCGATAGTCAGTCGACATCTACCGGCCATGCTCCATGAGTCGTATCATCGAGCCAACCATCGTTCATCATGTTTGCTGACTGAAGTTCCGTTGGTCGGCCTAGGTGCAGAAAGGGTGCAGCACCCTGCATGCAAGAGCATCATGTGATAAGCATCGTGCAGCAGTCTTTGTCAGGTGGCCTCGCGCACAGCACCACGACAGACGGAAGTGAAGAGGTCCTCCACGGAACGCGATGGCGAGTGAGTCCAAGGCTGGGCACAGCAGTTGGGGCGGCTCGGAGCACGGCCTATCGGAGCGAAGTGCTCTCCGCCCCCAGCTTTGGGGAAGAAGAAGTTGCGATGTTGACTGCCTCTCAACGCATTTCACTGGATTCTGAACAGCCTAGAATAGTTCTTGATGCAGCGGCAGTGTTCTCGCATGTTCGGCGAACCTTCGGCATGCAAGATGGAGCAACGGTGTGGCTGTTGAATCTCGGTGGCGTCCGATTAGGCGATGGCTATTCCGTCCTGGAGCCAACCAACGTCATTGCCAAGTACCAAGCGCTTTAGCATAGAAGAAGAGAGATAATCGTATTCTAATCTCTCACTCTGCCGCTCATTCTCTGTAGAGCTGAAGAGTGCGACAACTACGACGCCCTGCGAGACGCGACTGGAGTGGCCTAATTGAAATCGCGCCTTTGTTTTTGCAATCTGCGCACGAGCATTGAGCGCTCAACTTTGGTTGCTACCCGACTACCACGCGCACCATCCAAGCTTTCGGATGCAGTTGCCGAGCAGCACTTGAACTCGTAAGCATTCGGCTTGGGTTTTCTTGTTCATCCTATAACCTGACTAACTCGTCGCCAACAGACTTTCGACAGTAGACCCTCGTTCGCCAACTAGGCTGTGAAGGACCGGCGTCTGGGCGGATCCCCATATACATGCATTCGGTCTCGCTACCATCTTTCTCTTCCTTTGGCCGACTCCCACGACAGCGCGGCCCCAGTGCCAACTTCCTCCCTACATAACCCTCTCTCGCCCGCGAGACACTCGCTCGCCCACCCTCCAACCCATCGAGCGCGTCGAACCGTCTTCGCGCATACACATACACACTTCATATAAGCCTGAGGGACAGTGAGAGGAATAAACCGTCGCAATGGCGTGGGACCATCTCTCCATCACCAAGCCGCATCTGGTCTACCTGATCCTTGGAGGCTTCACCAGTCTGTTCATGCTGTGTTCTTCCGTGATCAAAGAGCGTCTGTACATTGGTGAAGCCACGGTCGCGACGATCTGTGGTATCATATTCGGCCCACACGCCGCCAACCTGATAGACCCGTCGACCTGGGGCAATGTCGACCTGATCACTCTGGAGTTCTCGCGCATCGTCCTTGTCGTGCAATGTTTCGCCGTCGGTGTCGAGTTGCCTCGCGCGTACATGGAGAAGCATTGGAAGTCTATCGTAGCACTTCTGCTCCCCGTCATGACTTTTGGCTGGCTAGTGACTAGCCTATTCATCTGGGGCTTGTTCCACTCCCACCTTAACTGGCTTGACAGTCTGTGCATTGCAGCTTGCGTTACCGCCACCGACCCTGTCTTGGCTTCGTCCGTCGTTGGTAAAGGCAAGTTCGCCAAGCGAGTACCCAAGCATCTTCGAGACTTGCTGTCCTGTGAATCTGGCTGCAACGATGGCATGGCTTTTCCTTTCGTGTACCTCGCCATTTACTTGCTCCACTACCGGCCAGACGCCAACCAGGTAGCCTTCCACTGGTTCTGCTACACTATCCTCTACGAGTGTGTCTTCGGTGCCTTCTACGGAGTCATGGTCGGATACATTGCGCGTCGCGCGATTCGATGGGCACACGAGAAGGACCTCATCGATAGAGAGAGTTTCCTCGTGTTCTACTTCGTCCTGGCCTTGTTTTGCGCTGGTTCCGGTGCCCTGCTTGGTATGGATGATCTGCTTGTGGGCTTCGCCTGCGGTGTGGGTTTCTCCAACGACGGATGGTTCCTTGAGAAGACAGAAGAATCTCATGTCTCCAACGTTATTGATCTGCTGATCAACTTGGCCTTCTTCGTTTATTTCGGATCCATCATTCCCTGGCAACTGTTCAACGAGCCAAGCATCGGGCTTTCGCCATGGCGTTTGGTGGTGCTTGGTATACTGGTACTTTTCTTCCGCCGTATACCAATCATGCTGGCACTCAAACCAGTCATTCCCGACATCAAGACCTGGCGCGAAGCTTCTTTCGCTGGCCATTTCGGACCCATTGGTGTCGGCGGTCTGTTTGTCGCAATCCTTGCAAGGGCCGAACTCGAGACCGATACCACGAGCCCGCTGGCCGAATTGCCAAAGCCAGGAGAGGAAGGATCCGACCACTTGAACATCATTGAGATGATATGGCCAATCACATGTTTCTTGGTCATTGTCAGTATCATTGTTCACGGAAGTTCCATCGCCGTCTTCACCCTCGGAAAGCGCATCAACACTTTGACAATTTCGATGTCCTATACTCAAGCCAACGAGAATGGACCCGGCTGGATGGATCGCCTTCCCCGTATTCAATCACGCTCCAGATCTTCCATGGCTCGCCGCCCCTCTGAATCATCCCTGGATGAGAAGTCGGAACTCGCAGCGGTGGGTTTCGGTAATAGCTTCCTGCGCCGTCAAAAAGAGGAAGACAGCAATTCTGTGAAGCCTACGAGCCGAGGAAGGCGCTGGGATGCTGGTCGAGGTCCAGGTGGACCAATTTCGCAGTCAGCTATTGCCCCCAATAGACGCGACGAAGAGAAGGCGGAAGCCATACCTCCTGAGGAAGACACCGATACCTTTGCTGACACGATGGCCATCTCTAGCGACAGTTCGTCAAGCGAGAAAGGAAAGATGAAGAGGCGGATACCAGAGGAAGAGATCTACCAGGAGGGCCACGAGACCGTCTTTGAAGACAAGGAAGGGAATGTTCTCGGCGTAAGAGACAGTCATGGTGAGCACGGCATGGAGAGGCAAAGGCACGATAGTGAGAGGGCACAAGAGCTCATGCGCTCAAAGCATGTCCAGGGTGGTGTGTCACAAGACGAGCACGGCGGTGCCCTTGAAGAAGCGCCTAGCCGGATTGAGAACGCCATTGAACACCCTCACAAAACTTGGCGCCATCGAATGCAGAGCTACACAGGCCATGGTCACAAAGATAAGGCTGCGGAACCTCCAAAGGCGGAGAAGTCGGCACAAAAGTCCGGAAAGCATGGCCCCGCTCTTGCTTACCAATATGGTAATACCATTATTGTCGAAGACGAGGATGGTGAGGTCTTGAAGAAGTATGACATTCCAGCTGCCCCGAAGAAAGGAAAGGAAGGTCGTCCTGCGAACCCTCGTGGCCAGTCCATGGTAGAGACGTCAAGCCGTGCTGTACAGAGTCTGAAGCGGATGGGAACTCACATGGGCGTGCCCGCGGGGCAACAAGCTGGAGCATCCGGCACTCAAGCCTCGAATAACAAAAAGAAGCAGAAGGCAGCGGAACTGGCGGCGAAAGAGCAGGAAGATGACGACCTACTTCGCTTCACCGTGACAGCTGGTGGTCGTCGCATGAGCAAGCTTGAGTTTATTCAGCAAATGTCGCAAATGAACCCCAAAGACAGGGCGAAGTTTGTGCAAGCTAGCGATGTTCCTGAAGCAGTCAAGGATGCCGCCCATCAGGACGCCAAAGATCACACTGCAGAACAGCGTCGTCGGGCAGCTTCCGTACAAGCGAACGTTCCCCCAGTTGTCGGTGAAGAGGGAGAGGCAGAACTTCACAAGATCGAGTCGCCAGCAGCCAAGGAGGAGGGTCACGCACGTGGCCCCGAAGGGTTGACGCTGGTGGACAGTAACGACGAGCATGTGCCATTCCACTCTGTACGCCAGGATCTCGAGGACCGACCTAATGATCAGGGTGGCGAGACCGCGGCACAACGCCGACGTCGCCTAGCTGCAGAGAACATTCCAGCTGAAACTTCAGGCGGTTCCGCTATTCCACCATCACATGAGCCTGAAGAAGGGTTCGAAGGCGAAACAGCAGCGGAGCGAAGGCGTCGTCTGGGCGCTCTCGGTGTCGGCAAAGACGATACTCCCGAGTCTGACTCCGAAGATGAGGAGACTGGTGACCCAATGGAGACTGGCCGTGGTACACACTCACGTGCCGCTGAGCCTAGCCAGAAGACACTCTCACCTACGACACGCACACCTGGTATTCGCTTCGCGGACCAGCCTAGAGTACCGACAAAGGACGAGCGTGCCGCCGAGGATGCGCGCGTAAAGGAGGAAGACCAGAAGGAGAAGGACGGAAAGAAGAAGAGTGGGCTCAGCAAGCTCATTGGACGAAAATAGGATGTTGACATTATCATATTTCTTTGGATCGAATGTTTAATTGGGGGGTTGATGGATTTGTGCTTGCATAGCGCCGCGGGGTTTAGATGAGCTGTTCTAGATGACATAAATGAGCCGCGATGTTGATATGGAGTTGACGTGATACATCCGTCTGAGAGACACAGCATGTCTCGAAATAAAACGCATTTACCCTTGTACTTCCAGGATCAGAATGTGATGCATGCGGGCACTGTTCACCACATTCGCCATTCGGTGATGCATTATAACATGTCTTCCTGTGAAGTTTTTCTCGCTTCACCACAGTCGTAGATCAGGTTATATTATCACTAATCGTGATAATGGGCTCCACAATGCTCGTATAGAATTTCGCTTAGACTCACGCGTGATGCGAGGAGTTGCCCAAATGTGGTAGCAGCTGAAGTGGCTTGCAGCGGCGCCCCAGGCCTAGATCGTGGATAATCTTATCAATCTGATAAGATGATCTGATTAGCGCTGGCCTACTCCATCATCGCTCCAGTCGCAATGCTGCGGCCATGACATCGTGGCTAAGACGTACCTGCTTCCGGATGCGACTCCGGGCTCGCTCTGCCCCTAGCCCCTCTCCACGCAACTGCCCGTTCAATACGTACCAATCAGGAGCTCCATCCTCCGCCGTCAACATCGTTTTGGCTACCTAGCCAGTACCCATGAGCCAAAAATGCAGAGCATGATGAGCAAATACTAGAGTATGGTCCATGTGCTGAGCTTCCTCTGTTCCGATGACGGAGAAGGCTCCTACTCGGGTCCTGAAGGATCCGACATATAGCGGGCATATTTGCCCCTCACACACAGGGCACGCTTCTCCTTACTCCGGGCCTTCAAGGTTTTCAAGTCTGAACCAGACGACGTCAAGATGGGTTCAATCCAACAGCATGAGATCGCAACACTCAACAGCCTCGCGGCCCAAATCAGCGAGCTAGCCGCTAGGATGACGAAGCAGCTGGAGGCGGAGAACGTGACACCGATCACTCTTGAAGCCGACAGTCCGATCAAGTACGAGAAACTTCCTGGAGATGTCTTCATGACCCGGCAACTCCTCGAGGATGCGTTGAAGGACATGTGGATTCTGAGCCAAGGACCGAGCGAGAGTGTGTTCAACTACGTACACATGGCAATCCCAGACGCGGCGTGCTTGAACATCCTGAACCAGTTCGACTTCTGGGGTGCAGTACCGGTGGATGGCGAGGCGACCTTCGAAGAGATAGCGAGCTATACCAAGCACCCTCTTGAGGTCGTGAGCCGTGTCATCGATCATGCGGTAACGATGCGTTTCTTCGCCAAAGATTCGCCTGCAGCAACGACAGTCAGGCACACTTCTCGATCCGCTGCACTAGCTAAGGACCCTGGTTTATCTGCGCTGGTACAGACGGTTTTGGATGAAACGGGCCCACCTATGTTTTTGCTTCCCGAAGCTCTGCGTCGCTTTTCGCAAGGAAAGGCAGAACCGAGTAAAGACATCAAGGAGACCGCTTTCAGACTCTGTCACTCTGGTGGTGCGTGGGGTGACTATGATAACAGCTGGGATTTCATTGAGAACGATGGAGAGGGCGACAAGAAGGGCTGGCGGCAGAGGAACTTTGTCAAGTTCATGGCGTACATCAAGGATCTCTTCCACACCGAGAATATCATACTCAATGCTGTTGATTGGGAGGCCGCCGGCGAGGTCACGGTCGTTGACGTGAGTATACTTATCTCAGCATCATTCCACTTACTAACAACGACCAGATCGCCGGTTCCGCTGGCCACGACGACGCTGTCCTCGCAGCCAAATTCCCCAAGCTCAAAATCGTCGTCGAAGATCTTCCAGAAGTTGCTCCAGTATTCGAGAAAGAGTTCCCATCCGAGCTCAAGTCTCGCGTCTCCTTCCGCACACACAACATGTTCGATCCGCAGCCCATAGAAGCAGACATCTACATCCTCAAGTGGATTCTCCACGACTGGCCAGACGTCGAGTCAGTAAAGATACTGCAAGCGCTACGCCCTGCACTCAAACCCGGTGCGCGCGTCATCTTCATCGACTACGTGGGTAAGCAGGGACCGAGCGAGGAGGAATTGCCGAGGAGTATACAGGGCTTTGGTACGGCGACTGATCTTAGGATGATGGCGCTGTTCAATGCGAAGGAGAGGCCAGTGGACGCGTGGAAGGATGTCTTCAAGCGGGCCGATGAGAGGTTTGATGTGGTTAGAGTGGAAGCAGACCCGTTGAGCTTCATGTGCGTGCTTGAAGCGGTTTGGCGCGGCTAGGAGTGATTGCTGATGTCGTGCATTCTGATGATTGTTCGGCGATTACCAAGGAGGTGTTGGTTGTAGATAATTTTATCAAAGTCTGTGGATGTTACGTGTTCGAATCGGTTTATGTCGTGTTCTTCGCTTTGGGTTAGCAATCGGCAATGTGGGAACACCAACCGCTTCAACCCCACTTCTGCAATTCAGAGTACCGCAACCCGCACTCAACGAATCTCAACTGTAATTCCGTTATGTATGTGATTCTTGTCAAAATTTCCATCCAGCAAGCACGACTTCGCTTTGAAGTATTCTCCCCGTAGCTCAGTTGGTTTAGAGCGTCTGACTGTAATATCTGCTGTTATCAGAAGGTCCCTTGTTCGACTCATGGTGGGGAGACAACTCTTTTTTTGCTCTACTTTTGCTCTTTCATTTTGCCCTGTCACTAGTCCCAGACGAAACATCCTCCGAAACAAGCAATCTATGTGCTAAGATCGCGACATTCTTAGCCGCAATGTAGCGACGGGTGCGGACAAGGAATCCCCGACCATCGCTGCAAGATGCCTTCACATTCGTCGGCAGACTTGACACTTTGCACGCCACTTTGCCGCACCTGTGTTTTTGACATATCTAGCAGCCGTCAGATAAATCATTGCGATAGAGATATTCCCAGCAATGGTGGGGATTCCTAATTGACAGGCTCGAGGCTGGCCAATGGCTGGTGCCTTTGCTGGTCTTCCAGCCTGAACCATCACCATCGACATTGTGAAAGGACCCCTCCCAATTCCACAAAACGCGATATGACACAACTAGGTGTCTACGAGATACTCGGTGGGAATCCACTGCGCTGGGTATAGAGATGCTTGCCAAAGGTAAGTACGGCGAGGTCATTCCGGTCCGACTAGTCAACCAGCAAGTCTACTACATCGTCAGGTCTATTCATCTCTGCCGGTTTCTTCGTCCTACTTACTTACTATGGCATCTTCGCTCTCTTGCATTGCATTCTGCATATCTTTCCTCGTTAGTGTACAAATCGCACAGGCGCAAACTCCGAAACTTCTATCAATACCTATCAAGCATGTCAACAATGCGGGTTCGTTCATTCCTCTCATCTCGATAGGAATCGGTACGCCGCCGCAGTCGATAACAGCAGTTCTGGATACGGGGAGCAGCGATCTAATCATTCCAAGGACTGGCAGTCGTATATGTCAGGACCAACAGCAACAATGCTCCGGCACTCCTTTCGTCACTGGCTCATTCAACACGGACAAGGACAGCAGTCTTAAAGACGTTGGAATAGAGCTAAACACCGATTTCGCTAATGGTGCTGCGTTTCGAGGGCGATTCGTTACCACCGCGTTGACGCTTGGGAAGCAGACCGTATCTAATGCGCAGCTGGGAGTTATCGAACAAGGCTCCCTACCAGCCGACACTCCACTGTTCCCTATCTTAGGTATCGGACCTGTTGAGAATGAAGTAGTCCGGCCGAATTATCAGAACGCGCCCGTCAAACTCAAAGAAGCTGGTGCGACTGACGCCAATGTGTATGGTGTTTTCATGAACGACTTCCGTGAGTCGCGGCATCTACTTTATCATGTATCCCACTGACAAATAGTTTCGACAGGTAACCCAGAAGGCTCAATTGTATTTGGCGGCGTTGACACGGCGAAGTTCAAGGGCCAACTCCAAGACGCAGGCTCGTTCTTGCTAAACAACAATGGAGTGGCATCGAAATTCGTGATCAACTGGAGCTCTATGCAGCTAGTGGGTGGCGACTCATCTGCTCCTGGCTCCAATATCGGCCTGGCACCACGAGGCGGGCTACCCCCAGTGTTAATCGATACCGGAAACCCGGCACTGAATGTCCCCTCAGCCTCACTCCGCACTATAGCTATGGCTGTAGGTACGACCTTCGATGAGCAGGCTGGTCAACTGGGTAGTGTGTCATGCGACCTAGGCTCTCGCGGAGAAAGCCTCTCATTTGGCTTCAACAACAACCTAGCGAAAGTCAACACCCCTTTGGCTGCAATGCTGGTACGCGACTCCTCCTCACGCGGCACTCGATGCTATCTACCAATGTTTTCTTCGGATGGAGACGATTTCGCGAGCCTGGGTGCCCCATTCATGCAAGGGGCGTATATCGTTTTCGACCTGGACCAGAAGAGGATGTTGATGGCAGAGGCGAAGATGAATGCCACTGGCTCAAGTCTACAACCTTTAGAAGTATAGAGGTAGCTTGTGTGAAAAGTAATGCCGATTACATATATTGTTCCTGCATCAGTTCGTGTTGCTTTTCTCCTGTCAAGAAGTATACATGAGTTCGGAGAGTAATCATTTGTTAGGATTCTTTGATGTGTATGCAGCAAGATGCGACACGAATTCTGACCAGCCTTTGTGAAGGTCAAATGCGGATACCGGCGGGCGTTGTTAATGTACATCATAGAAGTTGCTGGTATCTCGAGACGTCGAGATGAGTAATAACCTCTTCGTGAAGCTGTTCTTCAACCGTGACAGTTAGACAGCCACGTTTGGAGCTTTCCAACTGCCCCTTCGCCCAGCTGCTGGGAACAAGCAGGCGATTCAACGTGCATGAACACACTCGATAGTTTCGGGAAATTGGTGCCGCAAGTAGGACAACAGAAGACAAGAATGCTACCACCTTGCTCGCGAAATAGTCGCAGCAAGTCGATGCCCTGTTTGATGGCCTCTCGATCTTCCTTGTGCATGAAGAATTTGCCTCCTTGGAAGCATCTTGCGGTGGTGAGCGCCAAGTCGTACGCGTCTATACCGGAGGAACAAGCACCAGATTCAAGGTGAATGATCATTCCTCCGTAGGTTGTGAAATTGCGTGTGCAAGCAAGGCACTCGTAGGCAGGTTTGCGGTGCGTCAGCTCGTGCTGTAATTCGCAATCAGCCTTGGTTGCGTCTTAACAACTGGCACTGACTTACATGTATTAGATTCGAGGAAGTGTCGAAGTGCCGCTCACAAGCGTTGCAGACATTGAATGCTTCAACATGCTTTTGAAAAAGCCAAGCAGTTTCCCCGATTCCATCGCACCCGTCACAGACGTAAGCACATTTACGTTTGCGGCAATGATGCTTCAGCTCTGTCCAGTTGGAAAACTGGTGATCACATTTCTGACAGAAGTTGTGTGTGATCTGTTCGTGTGATCGCAACTCTTCCAATGAAAGAAATACAGAGTCGCATTGGTGACACCCGACCCGTAGGCTTGACAGAACTTGTTAGCTCGCATGGTGGTATACTTGATGTCGGAACAGAAACTTTTATACCTAACGTAACCCGAAAGCATGTACGTCTGACGATACATGCCAGGCAGGTGCGACGATGGCCCTAGGAGGGACATTACTCCCTCACCCAGCAATCAATCAATCAACGAACGCGACGTTGCCGGTCAGAAAGTAAACCCGTGAAAGTAACGTCAGCAATACCGACACACTCCACAAAGCAGGTCTTTGGTGTCGCTTCGGGAGTAATGAAACGCGTGTGCAGTGACAGTAAGAGCAGCACATCCACAGGTGCAACTACCACGGTGCGGAGCAGAACACCGCGTTGCAGCGATGAGCTCCATCAGGGCTCGAGTGCGAAGACCACGAACAGGCCCGTGGAGTGCTCCTATCTGCCCGCGCCTCCGCACTTGGGCAGTCCGGAAGCCGCAATCTGCTCTAGGCCTAGTTCAGCTAGCATCAATCATCCCTTCCGAATTGCCCATGGACTCCCTGCTCGGGTCTGTAAACCCTTCATCACGCAAGCGTGACAACCAGAAAATCGTTAGCACAACATTCGTGTATGAACAAAACTTATTCCTAACGCTATCGCGATGGTGTGAGTAATCGAGTTTGACGTAACGAAGTTCGGACCGTCGCCGAGGAACCGGCCGTTGTGGCCTGTGCAAGCCGTATAATCAGCAAATCTCGACGAAGATACAGGCGATTGTGAAGAAAGAAAGGCCTAGCCTGGAAACACGATGACTCTAAGATGCGGTTGTTTGTATAAGTGAAGTGATTTCCTCTTCTCTAGTTTCATCCTCTCATTGTCAATCACTCCTGGTCTCTTTAGCTCCAACCCTTCACTCAAACATCATCAGAATGTCGACACCATGCGCCATACAACGCGAGGCTCGTATACCACCAGGCGAAACATGTCGAAGCAAGGAACAATATGCACATGCTCAAGTGCTGCCCAAATGGCTGATACCTGCCGACCGACGAGGCTGGCGACGCGTTGTCCAAAACTTCACTCCATCATGGGTATGAGAATCCCCTCGCAGCTTTAGCGGAATACAAGACTGACCAAGCCTAGTTCGCCGTCACAATGGGTACAGGCATCGTTGCGATCTTGCTCAATGCCTTCTCTGATCTCTACCCTCGTTACCATGGCTCGCTGAGAACCCTCAGTATCGCGTTCTTTATCTTGAACGTACTCATATTCTCCATTATACTCTTGATATCCATTCTGAGATACGCACTGTATCCCGCCACATGGACATTAATGCTTCGGCATCCGGTGCAATCCCTCTTTCTCGGCACGATACCCATGGGATTTGCTACCATCGTCAACATGTTCGCTACGGTTTGCGTACCAGCTTGGGGTGGTTCGACGCCGTATATCGTTTGGGGCATGTGGTGGATCGATGTTGCGCTGAGCGTCGCCTGTTGCCTATGGCTACCTTTCCAAATGTAAGTTGATCCATGTTTGCTTTCGATCGTATCAGTCTCGGACTGTGTATTCAAAGTGACAGAAACGAGGTAACATCGCCAGCTAACATAGCAACAGGATGACGAAACACCATAATCGCCATGAGACGATGACAGCAGCGTGGCTCCTACCAATTGTAGCCTGTATTGTTGCAGCAGCTTCCGGTGGCGTTGTCGCGTCAGTGCTACCTGAGCCAAACCACGCCCTAATCACCATAGTCACCAGCTATGTGCTGTGGGGTATGGGCGTGCCACTGGCACTCGTGGTTATGGTCATGTACTTCCACCGTCTCGCCATCCACAATCTCCCATCTCAGGAAGTAATCGTCAGTGTCTTCCTGCCTCTTGGACCTATGGGACAGGGCGGATATGCCGCTTTGAAACTCGGAATCCAGGCTTCAAGGACCTTTCCAGAGACGAACACGTTGCATCCAATGGCCGGCGAAGTTCTCTACGTACTAGGCTGGATGACTGCCATCACGCTATGGGGCTTTGGTTTGGTATGGCTATTCTTCGCAGTCGCGTCAATCAGTCGGAGCAAGTTCCCTTTCAATATGGGTTGGTGGGGGTTCACCTTTCCCATTGGCGTCTTTACAATGTCTACCATTACCATCGGACAGGAACTTCCATCCGCGTTCTTCGGGATTCTAGGTACAGTACTTGGTGCCAGTGTTATACTTCTGTGGCTACTAGTCTCCGTCGGTACTATGAAGAACATCGTGTATGGCAATATGTTTCAAGCACCGTGCTTGCGCGAGATGGAGAAGAAAGCATGTGCAGCGTCTGCTGGAATGCAACAGCAGGACGTGTAAGAATGTCTAGTGCAAGAAGTCAGTATATCCTAATACATATATACACATTGTTCCGACGCTGTCCACTTAGAAGACTGTGACCATGACAAACCGAGTTCGTCGTTGTGTAGAGAGTATCAAACTGCCGACTCATTTTGATCAAGACTCACTCAGCTGTCAGATCAACAAATACATGTCGTGAAGTTCAACGCTATCCGGTACCGCAACATGATCGTGAGGCCAGGATAACAAAGCAACCAGCAGTCTAGAAGACTAGAATATGCAGGCGAACTATCGACGGCCTGAAAACATCCAGAAGTGTGGTGATGTGAAACAACAAGGGTTCCTTTTTTATGTGTGCCAGAAAGTGACTACCATAGCTACTCATGGTGTGCATACGGTTTAGTGAGCGTCGGACGGGTACATGGACTGTCATGGACCAAACGGACATGTAGGTTTACTTATCGCGCGCACTGACGAAGGACCGACATGGAGACTTTCTTGGCGCTTTGGTGGCGCGAATGAGGCTGCAGCAGGCTCCAGTCGGACGCGTAACAACGCCAGTCTCACCCTGAAGATGCGGAAAGTAGCACAAAGCGGGCCTGATTGGCCCGCATGGAGCCTTCCCGAGGGAGGCGGGAAGCAATTGACGGTGAAAGGGACACAGTGTTTCCCAGTAGGCCGGCTTGTCTAAGCGTTTCCAGCAACTTCCAATGTTGCGGCGGCGGAAGGAGCACGGACCCTAAGGCAACATCAAGCTAGCTCGAGCAGTGAGATCACCGACACTGTTCAAGCTCCAACTTACTTAAACCACCACGCCCCAAACACCAAAGACCCATCACCTCCATCTTACCCCCCACCCCACCCACAACCCATTCCACCGCGCTGCAAATCCCGGCGTCCCTCTTTGCACCGGAAAAGTACAGTCGCAGCATTCCATAGAGACACATCAGCAAGATGTCCGCTGAACCAGACCACTCCAAGCCGAAGGTGGATCTTTCCAAGTACGTGCATTGCCACCAGCCGCATATCTGCAACCGCGACTAACAGAACTTCAGGAACCCCGATGGCGCTGAGCCCAAGGATGTAGGCACTGCCAAACACTCATCTGAGACCGTCTTTACTGATCCGCCACAGAACGATGAGACCGCAACCGCCATCCTCAAGAAGAAGAAGAAGCCAAACTCGCTGATGTAAGTACGCCACAAAGCGACACAAAGAAGCCATACTGACTTCGCAGTGTCACCGACGCCGTCAACGATGACAACTCGATTATCGCCCTCTCAAACAACACCATGGAGACGCTCCAGCTCTTCCGTGGTGACACAGTCCTCGTCAAGGGCAAGAAGCGGAAGGACACTGTTCTTATCGTGCTCGCCGATGACGATCTCGACGATGGCTCTGCGCGGATAAACCGTGTCGTTCGCCACAACCTGCGTGTCAAGCACGGTGATGTTATCACCATCCACCCGTGCCCTGACATCAAATACGTACGTAGCTACATCTCCGAGACGCTGATTCAAAGCTAATGCTCTTGCAGGCCAAGCGCATCGCAGTTCTTCCCATCGCCGATACCGTCGAGGGTATCACTGGTTCGCTGTTCGACGTTTTCCTCGCCCCATACTTCCGCGAAGCCTACCGACCGGTTCGTCAAGGCGACACATTCACAGCCCGCGGCGGTATGCGACAAGTGGAGTTCAAGGTTGTTGAGGTCGACCCACCAGAGTTCGGTATCGTCGCACAAGATACGGTCATCCACTGCGAGGGCGAGCCCATCCAGCGCGAGGACGAGGAGGGTAACCTCAACGAGGTTGGCTACGACGACATTGGTGGCTGCCGAAAGCAGATGGCGCAGATCCGAGAGTTGGTCGAGTTGCCACTGAGGCATCCTCAGCTCTTCAAGTCCATCGGTATCAAGCCTCCGCGTGGTATCCTGATGTACGGTCCTCCCGGTACCGGTAAGACACTGATGGCTCGTGCCGTCGCCAACGAGACCGGTGCTTTCTTCTTCCTGATCAACGGTCCCGAGATCATGTCCAAGATGGCCGGAGAGTCAGAGTCAAATCTGCGCAAGGCGTTCGAGGAGGCCGAGAAGAACTCCCCCGCGATCATCTTCATTGATGAAATCGACTCCATCGCGCCCAAGCGTGAGAAGACCAACGGTGAAGTCGAGCGCCGTGTCGTTTCGCAACTGCTCACCCTCATGGACGGCATGAAGGCTCGTTCCAACGTCGTTGTTATGGCCGCCACCAACCGACCCAACTCCATCGACCCCGCCCTCCGCCGTTTCGGACGTTTCGACCGTGAAGTCGACATCGGTATTCCCGACCCTACAGGCCGTCTCGAGATCATGCAGATCCACACCAAGAACATGAAGCTCGGTGACGACGTCGACCTACAAACTATCGCTGCTGAGACTCACGGTTACGTTGGTTCCGATTTGGCTTCGCTTTGCTCTGAGGCTGCCATGCAGCAGATTCGTGAGAAGATGGACCTCATCGATCTCGACGAGGACACCATTGACGCCGAGGTTCTGGACTCACTGGGCGTGACCATGGAGAACTTCCGTTTCGCTCTTGGCGTATCCAACCCATCAGCCCTTCGTGAAGTCGCCGTTGTCGAAGTTCCCAACGTCCGGTGGGAGGACATTGGTGGTCTGGAGGAAGTCAAGCGCGAGCTCATTGAGTCCGTGCAGTACCCAGTCGACCACCCCGACAAGTTCCTCAAGTTCGGTATGTCTCCATCGCGAGGTGTACTGTTCTACGGTCCTCCTGGTACTGGTAAGACGCTTCTTGCCAAGGCTGTTGCCAACGAGTGCGCGGCCAACTTCATCTCCATCAAGGGTCCTGAGCTACTCTCCATGTGGTTTGGTGAGTCTGAGAGCAACATCCGTGACATCTTCGACAAGGCGCGTGCTGCCGCACCTTGCGTCGTCTTCTTGGACGAGTTGGACTCTATCGCCAAGTCGCGTGGTGGATCTCAAGGAGATGCCGGTGGTGCGTCTGACCGTGTCGTCAACCAGCTCCTCACTGAGATGGACGGTATGACATCAAAGAAGAACGTCTTCGTTATCGGTGCCACCAACCGACCGGAACAGCTCGACAATGCTCTGTGCCGTCCTGGTCGTCTTGACACTCTCGTTTACGTTCCTCTGCCCGATCTGGCGTCGCGTGCCAGCATCATCAAGGCTCAGCTTCGCAAGACCCCTGTCGCCGAGGATGTCAACATCGACTTCATCGCCCAGAACACCCACGGATTCTCCGGTGCCGATCTTGGATTCGTCACCCAGCGTGCGGTCAAGCTCGCCATCAAGCAGTCTATTGCCATTGACATTGAGCGCCGCAAGGCTCGTGAGGCTGCTGGCGAGGATGTTGACATGGAGGTAGACGAGGAGGACCCAGTACCTGTGCTGACCAAGGCTCACTTCGAGGAGGCCATGCGCTCCGCTCGTCGTTCCGTTACCGATGTTGAGATCCGCCGGTACGAGGCCTTCGCACAGTCGATGAAGAACTCTGGAGGATCAAGCTTCTTCCGCTTCCCCGACGCTGAGAACGCAGCGGGCGGTGGTGAGCAGAACACCTTCGGCGCTGGTGGTGAGGACGAGGACCTGTACAACTAGACAGTTGCAGGATCACGACGGATGGGTTTCCCTTTTTCATCATCACACGGCATGAGGGGCGATTGACGTCTCATAGATAGATGGAGGCGCGCGTAATTGCTAGCGCTTTGACAGGATATCAGTAGTATCTTTCACGAACCAATGGCCTGAATGAGAATGCATGTCATCAATGAATCTTTGCTGCGCCTATCATGTCCTCGTATTGACCTGTGTTACAATTTCTGCCTTGACTCCCTGTTCCATCACCGTGCACTTTCTACACCAATCCATCCATACTCCACGAACGACCAATCCTCCAACATGACTGACTCCAACATTGTCCACTTGACGCAGTGGTCTTGAGGCAAGGTTTCATGGGTATAGGCGAGGTCTCTAATCATCCGAGATGGCGGCCGGAACCCATCGATGCCGTTGGACGATGTCGCCCGCCCCACATTATATCGGTGTCGGTTGCGCGACCGATAGTATCGTTCGTTAAGGCCTTTGCTTTGGAGTCTTCCCTTTCAACTACCCTGACTCAGGCGATATGAGCTTGCATGTCTGCTGTGGCATGAAAGGTGAACTCGTTCTCAGATTGCAGGAGGGACGATCACTTGTCGTCCTCGTATGTGATGTCGCACACCTTCTCCAACTCCTTCATGACTGTCTTTGCACCAGCGTCGATTGCCGATTTCGGAATCTTCAAGTTGACCTCCTCTCCATTCTCTCCATCTCCATTCGTCGTTCCGTTGGTGCCGTTTACGCCGTTGGTTTGCTCCTCCAGACCACGTGTTTGCTCTCTGATCTTCTGCATCGCCAGATTCCGGGCTTCCTCGCAGGTAGTAGCTTGGCCCGAGCGGAACAGATCGGTAATGTAGGCTCTTAGATCGTCTTTGAACCCAGAGGCCCGCAGGGATTCGTCTAGGGTGGATTCAATATTGCGGATGCCATCGCCAGAAAGAAGGGCCGAGTAGATGTTGTTCCGCAGGTCTTGGGAGATGCCGGACTGGGCCTGAGTCGTAGTTACATTGATGGATTGAGACATTGTTCCGAGCTCGTGAGTCGTCAGGTGTGAGATTGATGTGAAAAAGGAAAAAAGGAGGAGGGTCGTCTAAAGTTGTCAATACCGGGCGAGCTACCTTATAGCGAAGTAGTGGGTGATCCTGTTCGCGTAGACGACGGGGAGCTGGGCGCACGTGGGATTGTGCTCTGAAGCTCGGAGGTAGCCAGATGTCGTAATATGGGATGCAGCGTCTTAAACGACTGGCCGGGGTAGCCGTATTCGGGCAGATGCCGGCAGAGATGGCCCTAGTTCAACGTTGGCGGTGAAGATCGTTAGACGCATGTGCGTGGTTTACCGGGTGCCGTTGCGGGCTCGTGATGCGAACGATAACTTGCAAGATTGCACTTGCCGGATCCGAAAGCGAGCAGGTGCAGCGTGGGCGATGGAAGGGGAGATCCCGGGAGCGGCGCAGCGCGAGGGCGAGGCTAGGAGACTGGAGCAAGAGGGTTCATGTGCAAAGCTGCCCGACGAGGATAGGCAGGCGGTGGTGAAAGCTGAGTGTTTGGTACCTGCATCCTTTATCGCAATATTGGTTCCAGCTGGTATGGGAAGCTCGGACCCAGAGGGCTCTTTCCCGCTTTGGCTTGGGTGGCCCTGCTAGCCGCCTGTCGACGGTATTGGTATTGGCATCCAGAAGCAGGCGAGCCAGTTTACGTTGCCGTCGTGAGCAGAGCGCTCTTCCTCCTGCTGTGCACTGCCTCGTCGTCTCGCTGCTCTCCATAGTCATCCTGGCGCACTTCTTTCTACCTCAGGCAAAGGCATAGGGCGACTGCAGGGACCATCGCAGCCCCCGAGGATACGCGCTTCCCCATCAGGCGTCGACGACAAAGCGCTTAGGGACCGGCACGCCTGGCCGCCTGCGAAGACCTTCACCCTCCCCGCCCTGCACTCTTGCGTGCCACGGCTAGCAGTGTATCTGAGACTGCGCCCAGGATAGCCCGACCTGCTCCCGCTGGAGACGAAACACGCCGGCTCAATCTCGCTTCGTCTCAGACAGGGTGCCCTATCGACGACACTGGACCGACCGGCCTGCGCGACATCGCCATCGATAACACAGACGTCGTCCCCTCGACGAGCTTGCTGCGAGGGCTTGGCAGCATCACCTCACTCCACCCTCTGCCAACCCTCCGACTCCCGACGAGGCCGTCGACGTCACGCCCACCATGGCCTACACGACCAAGTACCATGAGGACTCGGACGCCGATGACGAGTTTGAGCGCCAGGGCATCTCTAGCCCGACCCTACCCGCCGAGTACGAGAGCTCCCCCACGAGCTCCGGCCCGCTGAGCACTGAACACACGCCCACCACCTTCACCCATTCGCGCGACAGCAAGAGCAGCCCGACGGGGCACATAATGGAGTGGAACGAGGATCAGACGGCCGACTTCATCGCGGATCTGGGCCTGGAGCAGTACTCGGACACCTTTGCTAGTACGTCGCACCGCGCGCACGCCACGCATTGTTTGCTAACCCATTGTTTGTAGACGAGGGCATCACGGGCGACGTGCTCGCCGCGCTCCAGCATGCCGAGCTGAAGGAGCTGGGCGTCGGCAGTGTAGGCCACCGCCTGACAATCCTCAAGGCCGTCTACGAGATCAAGGTACGGCAGAATGTGCCCATGGACCCCGACGACTACGTCCCGCTATGTGAGTCCATTGCCTTTGCCATGGCGTTGCACGTCTAACCACCACCTCAGCCGCGGATACGTCGGCACAGGAAGCGCCGCCAACCCAAGACGACTTCGCCAAGGTCATTCGCGTAGTCCAGGCGCGCGACGAGCGCATACACACGGCCGAATCGGAGCTGCGACATCTTAGAGAAGACCTCAGCAGGGTCATGGACGAGAACAAGCGGCTACGAGAGGAGATCCTGCCACTCGTGCGCATGCTCAAGGATAACCAACCCCTGCCTACGCCCCACGAGCACTCCGTCACATCGCCACCTGCAACTCAAGAGAGATCTGGTGGCAGCAGTCTTTCGCGTAAGTTCTCTACCAAGAAGCTTTTCCTTGGATCCGCGCCAAAGAACCCCTCTCCAACAATCCAAGAACATCGCGCTCTTGTCGATCATTCTTCTTTGGACCCCTCCGCAGCAGCCGTCGCAGCCTCCTCACACCTCACAGCATCTCTCGGTGGTGGCCCGCAACTGTCGCCCAACTCCATCGCCCAACCCTCCCCGACATCCCCCGCATACACACAAGGCCAAGGCCGCCAGTACAACCGCGAAATACCCCGAAGCGGGCACGACCACGACGGCAACTCAGGGTGGAGTCAAAACACATGGAATTCAGACACAACTGCTGTATCCGACCGCAATCGCGACCCCCGCGCTACGCCCGCACCACTGTCATCACGACAGATGCGAAACAACGCTGCACCAACACCAACCCCCGACGATCGCGACCCACCACTCTCTGGCGGTTCAAGCTCAATGAACACATCCGCATCCAATCCCGCATCCACGCCATCCACGAACCCGCAAGTTGAAATCTTCAAATCGTTCCGAGTCTCAATCGACGATCCGTGCCACAAGGTGCTCCCGGTCGCGCTTAAGAAATACAACATTACGGCAGACTGGCGCCAGTATGCCCTGTATATTGTACATGGTGATCAGGAGCGCTGTCTAGGACTCAACGAGAGGCCGCTGATATTGTTCAAACAACTTGACAAGGAAGGCCGGAAACCCATGTTCATGCTTAGGAAGCATGCAGCACCGCAAGAAGGCCATGTCAGCACTGTGGGCGGAAACGATGTACGGCCCGTCAATCCGCAGACAGAGAGCTTCGGGTGGGGTAACCAGAATAGAGGGACACCCCTGCCCGGAGGCGTTCTGTAGACGACTACTACGCTACCGAATAGAAGAGACGTTGCTGTCTAGAAGAGGATAGCATTGTAAGACTATGGGTATTGTCGAGAACGAATCCCTTCGATACTGCTGTCGAACGATCGTCGCCGTTGTAAACGACATCACCACAGCATACATGGAAGAGGGAGTGTTTTCCAAGCATCAGAATTGCGGTCAAAGATTACACAAGATGTCATCTTTACAGCATCTTGCGTGGCATGATTAGCGAGAGACGCTCATCCAGCGCGATCAGCGTCGACCCAAGCATGGTCGGAGTTTCGGCGTATCTACGGTTCCTGGTACCATTCACATTCACGCCTAGGGAAAGGCAGCGATTTTGGGTGTTTTTGAAGCAAATCTGAGGGAAGAAAAAGGAGAAGGATTAAGACGGTGCGGTGGGATACAGATGGGATTTTCAGAGACGACCTCGTTGTGCTATTTCATGACGACATCATAGGGGATTTGTGTGCAGCGAGCACCTGCTGATTCATTCAAAAACGTCTTCGACGCTTACAGCGAAAGCGTCAATCGTAGTATATTCTACTTTATTTCTCACAATTGCAACCATGTGTTATTCGCCGTTCATTTCAACTTCACTCTAAATCGTTCTCGTGGTGCAGCTCTAACTACATGCATGGGAAGCACTAAGAACTGCAGTCCTGGCCACTAAACTTAGCTCATCTTCTCGGGTTACCTTACACATGCTACTACATACCCTTGGCCCCGTGTGTTGCCTCGAGTCATGGAACACTACGTGTTGGGTGTGATTCCCCGGCCTTGCATACATGATACGCGTCACGATGCAGGTACCGAGAGTATTGTCACATCAATCGCTGCGACCGTGTTTGGTTTTGCTTCGTTGCTATTTTCGCCATCGGGAACATGTATGAAGGTGGAAGGAAGGAGGGTATATTTAGCTCGTTGCCCCTCGTTGTCTCAGCTGGATCTTGGTGTGCAGCGGCTTGTTCCGTTGGTGATGCTGTTGCGCAGGTTGCTGTGTGCCTGAGGCCGGAGAAATGGAATGGATGCAATCCGCGGCTGGTGCAACCAGAACAGCCCACTCTATACATTTGATAGCGGGTATCGTTGCCTGGTTTCACGGCTCTTAGACTGAAATTGTGTCATTTCCCCAAAGATACATGCCTCCTTTAGCCCGCTAGTGTTTTCTTCGCGTGCCAAAGCTGCTTGATCTTATTCTTCAATCCACATCATGGGTATCTTATCGCCTGTTGCCATGCTTGTTCAGCAATGTAATTTTCCTCCCTCTCCATCTTCTCCACTGTATTCCACATGATCCATGATCCATGATCCATGATCCATCAAAACGGCTTAGCAGCCTTCCTCGCCTCCGCCTTCCCACTGACGGGATCCCTAAACTCCTTCCAACTAACCGGATGCATAACCCTCCCCTCCTCACTCCTAGCCAACACAACACCAAACTCATTGCGATCCGTAGCGACATAGTAGTTTCCGCTATCTCCCAGACTGATGACCGTACCTCTAACCAGATCACCCACCCTGAAGCTCTCCTCAATCTTTATCTTGTCCTTCTCTGTAGCCCGGATATCTTCGCGTCGGATCTGCGCTAGGAAGGCTTCGCGGCATACGGCGTCGTCGATGACGAGAATTTCGCAGCTGGCGAAGCGTGGGCCGAGGCGCGTTATGCGAACGAGGACTGTGCTGGAGACGATCGGGAGGAGGGGTACGCCGCCGCCAGAGTTGGGACCGAGGATACCGGGGTCGGTGGAGGTGGGAGGACGCGTTATTGAGAGGAGCGGCGCGAGTTTGCCGGACTTGGAAGATGCGCTTTGTGTGGAGGGATGTGATGGCGAAGAGAAAACGGGTCCAGCTATTGAGGCGTAGATTTGCGAGTCGTGGATGTGTGTTCCTGGACCTGGACTGTATTTGTCGACACTTCCGAGCAGTTGGCCCGGGAGCGCTATTGAAGGAAGCGCCATTGTAGTGGATGGATGAAGCTGTGTCTTCCCAAGATCGTGTTCGTGAGAGTCTTTCTTCTTCAGTCTCTACGACTGTTTCAGTGACAAGGCAGTACGTTGCTTTCGATTTCCAGTGTGTCAATCAATTCGCGATCCGGTCTGTCGGTAGTGTGGAATCGTTCGCGTTGGGGCAATGTCTGCGGATGCGGTTTTGAAGCAGTGTTAATTGGTGTTGCTTGCTGGGATCCGTAACTTTTTAGCTGCGGAAGCTTACGTCATTCGCCTAAACTTGCCGCTATGCGCGTTGATTGGAAGTCACGCAAACTTAATAAGATGCAGTCGATTCTGACAAGTCGGTATTACACTAGGATGTTTGCTGTAAAGCTACAAATCTTGCGCGTCCTGGGCGCTAGACTTCGTGCCCCGGCCGAGGCCTTGCTGCCCGAATCATACAATCACTTCCGCATATACAAGCAGAAGAACGCCGGTTTTGCACCAACCATGTATCTAGCACCTTGCTCCAATCGCCGAGCCATGCAATCCCACGCAAAACAGTCATGAAAATCATTCGCTCATGGTAACGTTCCGGTAGAAGACGCGCCCAATCTGACCCTCGGACAGGTTCATACGTGTTCCCTCTGTCCTGGGCCTGACTCTACGGTCTGCCGGCGACTAAACGGCCTGGTAGAGGAGTAAGGGTTCGCCAATATTTTCTATCTCGGGGATTGTGCATTTCAGGTCAAAGGCTTTGGATAGCACGATCTTGAAGATCTGACGCAGAGTCAGTATGGGCTTGGTAATGGGCATGGACAGCTCTCACCTTCTGCACGTTGATGCTATGGCTGGTTGAGCTGAATATTAGACTGGCCTTCATTGCTCGCGCAAATCGCTTAGCCTAGGTGCTGTCAGTCCTTCGGCTCTAAATTGTTTTTGGCAGGGACTCGTACTTGGTTAGATATCTCCTCCTGCTCTTCCCGCGGGAAGTTGACAAAGTGGTCGTACTTTGTGCCGACCAAAAATGGGATGGCAGTCTTGTTGAAACCGCGTCCCTGTCTGTACCACTCCTTGATGGAGTTCAATGTGCTTTTTCGTGTCAGGTCGAACATGAACAGTATAGCAACAGCATCGTTGCAAACCAACGGCAACATGTTGACGAATTCACGTTGACCACCCAAATCCCAAATGGAGAAGGTGATCTCTGTGTTCCGGATCGAAATGGTCTTTTCCATGAAGTTGACGCCTGTGGTTGTCAGAATCTGCAGTTTGTGAAACATGCCTGTGTAACCCACCGAGCGTTTGGATGTAGTCTTCGTCCCAGCTGCCCTCAACATACTTGACCATTAGACTGGTCTTTCCGATCTGCGCGTCTCCGACCATGCCGACCTTGATGACGACGCTGGCATTTTTGGCGGCCTCCTGTTGTTGCTGTTGGGCGCTCCCTCGCTGGTCCTGATATGAGTTTGACCGCGTGTTGCCCTCCGAAGTCGGATAGCGTCCCATCTGCGAGCTGGGCCGCGAATGCGACTGGCCCATGTGTGTTTCTTTGTTGGCATCGTAGTAGCCGTGCCGTGGAGGTGTGTCGGCGTCTGATGATGTGTTGAAGCGCGTCCCGTTGTGTGTTGTGTACTGGTACGCGGTGTCTGAGTAGGATGTTGACGGTCGGTGAGGCTGCTCGTAGGGGTTGGGACTGTTATTCAGGCTCGCGTTCTGGGTGAGGTCTGGTAGCGGTGTGACAGTGGAGGCGGTGATAGTCGAACTCATGCTGTCGTCGGCGACGTCCATGGTCTGGTCCATGTGCTTCTGCGCTTCCTGTTCTGGTTCGACAGGCACCTGCTCGGGCTGCATTGGCTCGGGTTGCAGTTGCTGGGGCGGCAGCTGCTCAGGCTGCACTTGCTGTACGTGCTGCACTTCTGTGGCAGCTACGTAGGGCTGCTGCGCGGGTTCCTGACTCGAGTATTCTGGCTCCATGGCTAGTATGTCTCAGCGTCCCCGCGGTTGTTGATCTGGGCTGAAAGCGCGCTGGCACGCGTCAAGACGGTGAAAGCAAGCTGACAATGTGTTTTCTTCTTCCTTGGCGACTCTGCTCCTCGAACAATTCTATGCGACCTTAAGGGGGAGAGTCGGTATTATGGGCGCGGCCTCTGTGGTGTTGACCTGGGATGTGCGGGATGCGATTGGACTGGGGGTAAGCGCAGTGTTTCGCTCCAGAGATGCACGCAACAGCCCCGGTGGGCACCTAAGAGAGGGGGGCGTCATAGCGTGGTCCGATACGCCGATCGATAAGCCGCCTCAAAAAACATTTGGCGGGACAAATTCCAGCGCCAACTTTTTCACGCCTGCCACAAGACACCCCAAAACACAACCTCACACAATCACACACCATGGCGAAGCGACCCGCAGACTCAGAGCAAGAGCAAGAGGCTATCAAAAATGGAGATCGTCCCATGGAAATCGACCAACACAACGAAGCGGGCGAGTTTGAGGATGAATTCGAAGATGAATTCGAGAGCGAGGATGAGATTCTCGAGGCAGGCGTAGACGGTCGACCAGACGAAGAGCGCGAAGCTGAGGAGCGCGAGAGTAGGTTGCCGGAGGGAAATATCGAAAATCCAAAAACTAACGCCTCCAGATGGCATGGACGTGGACCAAGATACTTTCATTCCCGGTCGACACAAACTCTCACCAGGCGAGACATTGAACCCCGATCTTTCCACATACGAGATGCTTCATGCGCTCGAAGCGCCGTGGCCCTGTCTCTCATGCGACATCGTACCCGACAACCTAGGCGCAGACCGCAAAACATACCCTGCAACAGTCTACTCAGTAGCCGGCACACAAGCAGCGCGAGGAAGGGACAAGGAAAACCAGATTATGGTCATGAAGATGAGCAGTCTGTCACGAATGGAGAAGGAGGATGAAGAGGACGATGACGAAGAATCCGACGACGAGGCCTCAGATCCTATCCTCGAGACAAAGTCGATACCGTTGACGAGCTGCACGAACCGCATACGTGCCCACCAGACACCGCAAGCCACCTCCGCACAACCTCCTACGACTCTTACCGCCGCCATGACCGAGTCGGGACAGGTCTTGATCCATGACGTTACCCCACACCTCACAGCCTTCGACACCCCCGGTACCACCATCTCGCCTACACAAAACAAGCCTGTCTGCACGATTCGCGCACATGGATCAAACGAAGGTTATGCGCTAGATTGGTCGCCATTGATACCAGAGGGAAAGCTTCTGACGGGTGATTGTACCGGAAAGATCTTTGCGACAACACGGACACAGGGTGGAGGTTTTGTCACAGACACCACGCCGTATACCGGCCACAGTGGCTCAGTAGAGGAGCTCCAGTGGTCACCAACCGAGAAGCACGTATTCTCCTCTGCGTCGAGCGATGGCACAGTCAAGATCTGGGATGCGCGGTCAAAGTCACGGAAGCCGGTGCTCAGTGTACAGGTTTCAAAAACAGATGTCAACGTACTGAGTTGGTCGCACCAAACCGCTCATCTCCTCGCTACCGGCGCAGACGACGGCGAGTGGGGAGTCTGGGACCTGCGGCAATGGAAGCCTTCTACCGATATGTCGAGCGAGAAGAAGCCTTCACCAGTTGCGTCATACACCTTCCACAAGGAGCAAATCACCTCAGTCGAGTGGCATCCCACAGACGACAGTATCGTGCTTGTATGCGCCGGCGACAACACACTCACTCTGTGGGATCTGGCTGTCGAACTCGACGACGAAGAGAGCAAGTACACAGCAGGTGTCCAAGATGTACCGCCGCAATTGCTGTTCGTGCATTACATGGAGCAGATCAAGGAGGCGCACTGGCACCCGCAGATTCCGGGCGCCATCATGGCCACAGGAGGATCAGGATTCAACGTCTTCAAAACGATCAGTGTATAAAGTAGCGTCACATCGACCCAAAATTTCAAATCTCTTACCCTCCTTGGGTACATGCATTCCGATGCGCCTTTTCTTCTTTGTTACGCATCATCTGTACTTCATCTTGATCCGGTCAACAAAGAGCGGAAGACCAGTATGTTCCGAAAGCATCTTTAACCGTCGTATTCGGATGCATCTTGTACGGTGATTTCGTTCAATATGTCAATATATTTGATCAAGGTCATGCTCTCGCCTTCCCGCAATGTTAGTATCCAGTTTGAATCCCCAATGGCGCATATCAGATCTGGCATCGATGGCTCAATGCTTCAAGAGACAGCTATCCACAGTCAGCATATAACACAAAACTTTGCTTCGAAAACTCCATCAGTAACACACCAACACCAATTCCGATTTCCAGCACAGCAACATATCTTACACTCCAACACCAATGCCATGACCGGCGTCTACAATTATAGCCAATCATGGCCCCAAACAACACATATGACAGACATCCCTTACCCTGAATCCTACCTCCGAACACCCATCTGCGCGCTACCCTTCCCACATCCAAAATGGCATGTCAAAGTCGGCACGGGAGAGGCGTATGAAGTTACGAGTCCGATCTGGGAGGAGTATGATGTTGAAGTGGGATACGTGAATAGTGTAGGTGAAGTGAGGGAGAGTATTGAAAGTCGTGTGGGAGACGAAGGTGACAAGGAGAACGGCTTGGAAAAAAACACTAGAAGAGAAAAGAGGACGTTGGACGATATGTGTGAGATGGGTTGCGAGAATGTAAAGAGGAAGCGATTTAGAGATGCGTAGAAGATTGAAAAGTAGTCAATAATTACACCAGGACTCAAATCACTGGGCTCTTCATTCCAAAGCAAGTGGGAGTATGGATAGGTTCTTGAATTTACACAGGTCTTTGTATAGGCTTTGGCTGCACTGCCGTCGCCGGAGCACCAGGCACCGGGAACAGCGGCGTAGCCGCCTCGTTCATTTCACGGATTTTCTTGATCAAGTTGCTGTCAAAGTGTTAGCTTACTGTGCTTGCATCTCTACCTTCGGAGACATTGACTTACCTAACAGGTAGATTCAATCTATCCTGTTCTCTCCAAAGAATACCAACAACCTTCTCTCGCCCTCGACTGTGATCTTCCAAGTGTTCTGTGATCAATTGCCTACCCAACTCTTTACTGCATCCGTAGATTTTCTGGGTGCAACCATCGAAACTGCAGATCCAGGAGTCGCGGGGGCCATTTGCTTCGTATGTCGGTAAGGGTGTTGATATCATCGGTGGTGATACTATTGATTTGGTGTTTCCTGATGATGATGCTGAATTCGCATGGGGAGGGAGATGGGAGGGCCGGGAGCGTAGCGGAAGAGGTGGTACGGCGCTGACTCCTTCAGAAGCAGAGTCCGAGTCGCCAGTTGTGGGAGGAGATTCAGGTGCTATGGATGCACTGGCTGTACGTTTTCGTCGATCCTTCTCGTCTTGATCGCCGTCTGTATCGTCTAGTTTCCTCTTCTCTCGACCTGGTGATAGGGCGTGGGTTGGTGTCTCGATGCCTTCTTCCTCATCATCTTCATCACTACTTGTGGCGTTGCTGCTTTGCTCGGCTTCCGAGTCATCACTTGCCGGCACGGGTGCTTTCCCCTTTCCGCCTTTCTGTCTCCCTGGCTTAATGCTGATCCCTTTGCTCTTGCCAGAAAACTTTCCACTCGTAGGTCGTAGCACAGATAACCGGCCTTGCTTCCGTCTACCTGGTGGCCTACGCACAGGTGTTATTATGGCGTCGTCTCCTTCGTCGGACGTATCTGAAGAACCGCTTTCACCGTCTCTCAGAGTTGCGTGATCTTTGCGTGGTTTCAGTTCCACACCTTCAGCTCGCCGTTGTTCTGCTGCGGAAAGTGTGTGTCCAGCTGCCAGCTCTTGGTATATCGGTTCGGAGGCAAAAAATTGTACGTTTTTCCGCCGCGGGTGGTCCATCATGTAGCACAAATTCTGTGCATGTACCAGAAGCACATTCTTCGCAGTGTCCACTTCCTCAATCTCGTATCGTCTGACGATGAGTTCGGCAACGCGATCCACCGTAATGTGGTTCCGTCCTGCTCGTAGAACCCGTTGATTCACTGCTTTCTGCATGAATTCGAAGAGTGCGGCCGCCTCCCACCAGTTGTCGTCTTTCTTCGGCGCTTCCGATGGTTTCGGTGTCGCATTCGCTTGTGCCGATTTGGAAGCCGGTGTTGGTGCAGACGCGGACTTCTGGGTCCTCGTTGAGCGTTCGGGTTGGATCTGAGAATAGCGCCCTTCGATTCGTGCCTTACAATTATCGAAGTCTTTCTAAACGTACGTCAGATTCAGCACACGCTCGAGCTCCATGCTTCCTACCGGAAACCGCCGTCTGAAACGTTGATAAACAGGCGTATTACTCCAGCTCAGTCCTTGGGCTTTGTTCAGAAAGCACATCATGAGGAACAGGTGATGTTGGTCAAATATTTTCTCGGCCGTGGCCACATCGTTGCAGGGAAAACGCTCGTCCTCTGCATACTGTATAGTGTTAGCGCCACAATGTTGCATGATTCTAAGACATGCTGACCTCTTGGAAGACCAGTTCAGCACTGGGCCCGCTGCTCTTCTTCCGCGACTCGCCGTAGATGTCTGTGACGAAGTATAGAAGTTCCACAGCCTGGACCATCTGGTCATAGATGGGCTTGTACTGCGCTGTCGGTCGTATCTCGAACCAGCCTGCCTGGCCTTGCGCCCAGATTACGTATGCGCCGTCGGTCATTTCGCCGTAGGAGAAGCGCGTTACATGTTGTAATTCGATTTCCATGGGTTTGTAGGGCTTCTTCAAAACTGCAGCCGCGTTAGCCAGAGCTCTATGCTTAGTCGTCGCGTCCAACATCCGACAAGCATGTCTCACATACGATATTTCAGCTGGCTGCGCCCCGGAGTCTCCAGTCGCCCTTCCACTCGGAGGGGAGTATCTGCATATGCAGCAAGAAGGCTCGCAGGTTTTCCATTGCTCTCGAAGACGATGCGCGCATCGCTCAGGACAAAGATCTCCCAGTCGTCGGAGTTGGTGTTGGAGGCGTCGAGTGGCTTGAGTATCTCGGATTCTGGAGTCGGCATCTTAAGAAATAATGTCGGGAATGCTGCATGCTGCGGTGTTACAAAAACAGAGCTGCGTGTCCAAAGTCAGGTAAAAGATGTAGTGGGGATGGGCAATGCGGGCGGGCGCGAAGGGCGCGAGACGGGATGCGCGTCCAGGGTCAAAGGCGTGTGTTATCGATAGCTGCTTCCCGAGGTCACTTGCGTCACTCGAAAGCCAAACTCAAACGTTGCAGCCTGCAACACATTTTATAAGCTAGAAGGTGTTGCATCCAAGTTTATGTAGTCGGCAAGCCGATATATCACTGAAGGGATTCTTACAAAATGTAGCTGTACCAGATCTGACTTGTGCGACGACACGGGAAAGGCCATCTCCGAAAGAGAACTCCAGGGCACCGCCGGGAGCATACAACAGTACTTGAAAGCAGCATAAACTATGGAGAAAGTTAATGTAGCCGGCAAATTAAACTATACTAATAGTGGGTATCTTGGATTAACACAACGAATTCATCAAGTCATCTCATCATACCGCAGCCTCCTCGGCAGCCTCCTGCTTGCGTATCTGATCTTCCAAGCGCTTCTTCTCTGCTTGCTTCAACCTCATCATGGTGACCTCTTCCAAGCTATGTGTCTTCGGGCTGAAAGAGAACTTTGGTGTTCCTAGTGGCGTGGTACTTCCAACGCCCTTCCCTACGCCAGGTCCAAACGATGACCTGAATGACTGGTTCTTCGGCGTAGATATGGGCGTTGACGGGGCGGAGGGCGCGTCGTTGGTTGGCGATTTAAGGTCGGGTTCGCCGTTCGCCCAAGCCACGGATTCGAGCGACGGGTAGTCGGCCTTCCCGTCCAGGACAGCGGCGTGCGCGTGATCGAGACGTGTATAGATGATAAAGACAATGGCGATGACCTTGCGGTGCTTCTCTCCTGATGGTCGGATCTTCTTGTCCTTGCCCATAACGACGCTGTCGATCTTGCCGTATTTCGCAAACATGCTCGATATCTTGTCTTTATCCCAGTTTATAGCGTCACCTTCTCGTTGGAACCGGACCTTGACTGTGCGATCGATCTCGGCGGAGTCCCCAGGCTTAGGTGCCTGTGGCTCAGGGCTTACATCCACGAAGCTTGCCTCGTCCTCTTCTTTGCGCTTCTTCTCCATGCGCTCTTGTGCCTCCTTTCTGCGCCTCTTGCCATCTTCGGCTAATCTTTGTATCTCCTGTTCTCTCCTCTCCGCCTCGTTCATATCTTCCGCCCTCTTCCTCTTTAGGTTGTTCATGAAGTCCTTGCCCTCTCGTTCCCTCCTTTCCAGGTCATCCTTCATTTTGCGCCGCCGACCGTCCAGAAGCTCATCCTGGAGCGCTTTCTCCCGCCGCCTGGTACGCGCGCGGTCATATTCGCCCTTTAGCTTCTCGTCTATGAGGATATCTCGAGCCCATCCTAAGTAAATAAAGCGATCCGCAGCATCTTTATTGTCGGGATTTTTGTCGGGATGGTAACGAATCGAGGCTTTACGGTAAGCCTTCTTGATTGCAGCTTCCGGCGCATCGAAGGCTACACCAAGCAACTCGTAGAAATCCTCGGTCGTTGATTTCGCGAGATCTTCGAGGTCCTTGTTGGTGTCGCTCATGATGTCGGTAGACCAAGGTATACGTGAGAATTCAGGGGCCCAGAGCGGGACGTTGGCGCGTAGGATCGAGAGGGGAGACGAAAGTCGCAAGTGGAGTGTGAATGGTCGCAAGCGCGAGGCAGCTGCAGAAACATGTGAGATGATCGCCCACTAGCGCGCCTTCCGGCTTGGCGCATATTCTCGGAACGGCTACGAAATTTCGCGTTGCCGCATACATGGTACTATATTTCAATAAACAAGTAGTACCCAAGACGATGTATACTCCAGCCTGATTTCCCAGAATAGACGTCTGGCTAGCCTGTAGGCAACTCAAGTCTGTTAATCTCTATTGGCCTCGATATATCCCGCCCTACCCAGTAGCTAGAGCTCCGAGCTTCCTTCTATCACCCCACTGATGCAAGTCGCGTCTTCGATAAAGCGCGCAATTATGACTACTCCACCCACCGAGAGTCGCAAGGTGCTCGAAGGTATCTTCGCCATCAACAAGCCTCAATGGGCCTCCTCCGCCGGTGTCTTGCGCGACCTCCAAGATCACTTCTCTCGCTCGCCGCTCTTCGCACCCTGGCTCGAAGCCCAGAAACGCTCCCTCATTATCGCGGACGCTAAGCCCAAACACCTCAAGAACATCAAAGCGAAACTCGGTCATGGCGGTACCCTCGATCCAATGGCTACGGGTGTCTTGATTGTCGGCATGGGCAAGGGCACCAAATGCCTACAACGCTTCCTCGAGTGCACAAAGACATACGAATGCGTGGTACTGTTCGGCGCGGCAACAGACAGCTACGACGCTGTAGGCAAGGTTGTCGGCAAGGCGGAGTACGAACATGTCACAAAGGAGTTGGTAGAGGAGAAGCTAGCGCAATTTCGCGGCAAGATCTTGCAAAAGCCAAGCGTCTTCTCTGCGCTCAAGGTCGACGGAAAGAAGATGTACGAATACGCTAGAGAGGGCAAGGACATACCAGAGGTGGCTGCGCGACCGGTCGAGGTGGAGGAGTTGGAGCTTGTCGAGTGGTTGGAGCCCGGAAGTCATGACTTTGCTTGGCCAAAGGAGGAAGTGGATGGTGCTGAAATGGAGGGCGCAAAGAAGTTAATGGGCATTCGGAAAGAAGATGCAAAAGTCTACTCCGACACAGCGGCAAGAAGAGGACGGAAACGATCGAGGTCACCAGAAAACGACCATGTTGAGGGCGCAGGGCAGCAACCGAAGATACCCAAGACAGACTCCGAGCCCGCCATGTCTGGCGCCTTACCAGCAGAGGTAGCACCCGTTGAGGAGACCCCCGCGGAGAACGAAGTCACAGACGCCAGTGTTGAAGCATCATTACCAACCGAAGAGAAGCCTGTAGTCTCAGTGGAGCAAGCTGAAGCAACCGAAAACACATCAACAATCACCCAGGATAACGCTGCTGAACCCACCGATGTCACCACTACATCTGCGCCCACTCCGCAACCCCCAGCAGCCCGCCTTCGTATGACAGTAACATCTGGCTTCTACGTACGCTCTCTTTGCCACGACCTCGGTCTAGCCTGTAACTCGCTCGGCCTCATGTCGTCTCTCATCCGCTCTCGCCAAGGCGACTACACGCTCGGTCGGAACGTCCTAGAATACACGGATCTGGAAGACCAATCGAAGTGGGAGCCCCAACTCCAGAAGCAGCTCGAGGAGTTCATGGAGAAGGAGGGTTGGCCAATTGAGGAACTGGACGACGACGAGAGCTGGGAGGAGAGGAAGAAGGATCTGAAGGAGCAGAGGAAAGACAATGACCGAGAGAAGAGTTACAAGGGCGGTGGTAAGAAGTGGAACTCGAAGGGTAAGGGAAAGTATGGACGGAATGGGTACTCAAAAAACATGGATGGTGGACGGAAATGAGGAATTGGTACTACTATGACTTGCATTATGATACCCCATGAACCAATAGGAGTGACTTTGGTATTTGGCTATGGAGAATTGTTCAAAGAATATGTGTATGAACAGGTTGGGAATATGACCCAGGTATCCGACATCAAACGTCCGTCCTCGAATTCCTTCGACTTAAGCTTTGTCTTATACTCTGAAAGCCCCTCTGCACCTCCGTCACAGCATCATCTGCGCCCTGCAGTCCCTCTGCTTCGTCTCTCCGATCCTCATGGTTGATGAACAGAAAAGATAGCACCATGATCGCTGCGCCAACCCAATACAACGCCGATGCATACTGTGAGTCCAACAGCATCTGCCCAACCAAACTGCACGGAATGGTCAGACTAAGACCAACAGTGACAATCAGCGGGGAGGTAAGCAGCATAGCGTACGCCCAGCAAAAGTCGGAGACGAGAGATGATGCGCTGTTGATGAGCACGATGTTGAGAATGCGCGATGTGGGCGGGAGCTCAAAAGGTTCTATGCCGGTAAGATGCAGGATGATGAATCCGGGCCAGAGTAGTAAGATGTTGGACAATCCAACGAGGCCGAAGAAGAGAGGCATGTTGACTTTTGTCTCGTCGCCAATCCGAGACTTCATGAAGACTGTGTAAAAACCGTATAGTACAGCCGACACAAAGGCCATAACGTCGCCAATGGCCAGTTCCTTTGGTGTTTTGTGCGGGAAGGAGCCGCGGTTCTCGTCTGTCTCGCCGGATACGTCGACCATGGAGATGAGGGCCACACCGCCGAGAGACGCGAGCACGCCGAGGAACTTGAGCAGCGTAAATCGTTCGACGCGCATTATGGATCCCAAAAGCAAGGTCCAGATGGATGACGTGGAAGAAAGGATGGTAGAGCTTGCGACGGTTGTGTATTCAAGACATGCGGCGGCAAAGTAGTTTGCCAGGAACCAAAGGAGACAGAACTCCAGCGCCAGTTTCGCCGTATCCCTTATCGTCAAGCCGTCGTCATCGTCCTGACCGCCACTTTTCCCTGTTGCGAAACTCTGGGAGCCGTGCAGCGAAGATGATAACAGGACTTCGGTTGCCTCGTCATTGCGAGCTTTGTTCGAGGCTGAGGTTGAAGAGGGGGTCTCGTGTTCGCGGAGGAGCTTCCATTTCCCTGCTCGCCGTTGCAAGAGGTCGCGTGCGTGCGCTAGGAGAGGTTGGCGGTGCTGCCGCGCGCTATTGGGACGGTGACGGTCGACCCATAGGTGGTGGAGGAACATGGGTAGGAGAGGGATGACGAAGAATGTTGTGTTTACGTAGGTTACAAGGTAGGGTTTCGAGTAGGAATCGTCTGCGAATATTGTCTGTTGGCTTGTCAGCTATGCGCTTACCAATACCCATGCCATTCCAGGGGATGCGAGATACGTACACTCGCGAGGAAATTACTAGCTGTCCACAGTAGCACCGTCGCAAGTAGGAGGGCTATTCCTACTGCATGTCGCACTTTGCTCGTCCACAGTCCCTTCTTCTGTCCCTCGGCCCACTGGCTGGCCTCGCTCGCAGGGCTCTCGAGGTAGTCTTCCCCGCGCAAGTATGCGCTCTCGTCGGAGACGTCGCTGACGCGTGGACTGAGCGGCGTCGTCTCAACATCCTCTTCCCTCCGAGGTATCATGTTGGCAGGGTGTAATAGAAATTATTGTAGGTGTATAGGACGGGTCCGTCAAGGAGGGTCTTCGGTGATAAGCGGGCTCACGGTCGGGGTACGTGTCGAGGCATGGAAGAATATGCGAGCGCCCATGAAATCAGTCGTTTGTCAAAGGCAGAGAACTATGCAAGTGATGGACTCGTGGCACGGGGTGGTTCGGCGTAACACGCGGACACTTGATAAGAGGGTGCTAAGTCCCGGGGGTTGCGAGTTTCATGTGTCCTCGTGTCTCAAAGAGGCCCGTTGACGGAATTGTGGCGGTGCCGCCTTAGCCACGGACCCACGTCATCACGGATACGCGGGCGGAAGGCACGCGTTTCATAGCACTCCAGGCCAAAGTACTGTTCATGTATGTATTCATATATTCTTAGACAGCTATATCGACTAGGTGACAATGATCCCATCCGTGATGATAGATTACAGGAGTAAGAGATCCTCCTGCTCAACAAGCATGTTCAACACCAAACTCCATGCGAACTCCAGATGCAAGACGGCATTGCGGCAGATGAGGTTCCACTGTCGGCTCTCATAAACGTCGCTTATTTCGTGATGGCATACACTAGCATGCGCAACCGCCTTCGCTGCCCTTGAGGTCGATCGGGATTGTCTCGGGGAAGTCGTTGCTGAAGTCACCTACGTCCTCCTGTGCTAGAGCTTGTCGTGCGATAACTACGGATGTTAGCTTCCGGAAGCGGGGATTCGGATGGCTCTAGGCCTGGCTTACCTTCAAAAGCTTGCTCGACGTTGATGGCCTCCTTAGCACTGGTCTCGAAGTACGGGATACCACCCTTCGATTGGCAAAACGTCATGGCGCGCTTGGACGAGATCTGGGGCTGTTAGCATGAAGCCTTGAACGGTCGCTATAGAGGCTCACCATCCTGCTGCTCTCCTCCTTATCGATCTTGTTGCCAATGACGACCTGTCCGCGTCAGTACAGATGTACACCCAATCTACCCGTATGCACCTACAAATGGGAAGCTCTCAGGATCCATCGGGCTGGCCTGAACCAAGAATTCGTCCCTCCAGCTATCCAGGGTATCGAAACTCTTCGAGTTGTTCACGTCGTATACGAGCACGCAGCAGTCGGCACCGCGGTAGAAGGCAACACCGAGCGATTGGAAGCGCTCTTGGCCGGCAGTGTCCCAGAGCTATCGTACGTCAGTAAGATCCAAGCGCGCAGATTCACATGTACACACCTGCATGGTAACCAGCCTGTCGTCGACCAACACTTCCTTGGTCAGGAAATCGGCACCGATCGTGGCTTTGTAGCTTGCGCTGAACTTCTTGTTGACCTGTAGAGACTGCATAAGCCAGTGTCCATATCCTCTAGCCATCGCTGGCGTCGTGTATAGCTCTAGTATGGGTTCTCCATACATATTGGTTCATCAAGCTCGTCTTGCCGACCCCGCTGTCTCCGAGGATAATGACCTGCGCGCATTAGCCGTGAAGGGCAGACCTTGTTGGGAGCTAAAATACCTTGAGGAGGACCTTCTTCCTTGATGCCATCTTGAAGAGAGTGTGTGTTGGTAGGAAGACGAGGTACGGCGCGGTCGATTCGAGGCGCGAAGCTAGATGCTTCGAGGTGGTGCGGAGTTGGCTGCGCTGATACTAGGCCGAGGTAGAGGGTATGCGACGCCAATATCTAGGTCTCCAGGACGTTGGTCGAGTAAGGAAATCAATGCACTGCGTTTATGGCGCAGATACGGTGAGGATAGGTGCAGCTTCGTTACCAGAGATCGATGATGGTTGATGTCAAGCTGGGCACGGACATTGCGCTAACCGCCCGTCCCATGGTCTGAGGTGGTCAACCCACGCGCCCACCTGACACCGCATACATTGACCGACTACCCCCGCCGCTGATCTACGAATGTCCTTGAAGGAGATTTATCTATATATCAAGTTATCAAAGTCGCTGGTGTCATCGCCAATCTACAACCTAGCGCAACCACGAACCTGACCGATACCCCCAGGGCTACCAATAGATCGCCTAAGCGGTAAAGTTTAAGGCTGCCAGTACGGTCCTGCTTACATGTCGCTCGTAGAACTAGCTTTCCAATATCAAAATTCCTGATCTAGATGCAATCCTTGGACACCACACCTGCACTTACCATCTGTACAAACTTTGCTTTAGATAATTTAGATGGCACCAAATGGGATATTATCTTGCATTCTTGCTCTAGTGCTGAGCAAGAGTATACTCGAAAGCTCTAGAGATCGTGAGACAGCCGTTCATCTCAAAAAAGAATATCGTATCAAAGAACTGAGGTGAAAGAGAATCCAGATGTTTTGCTCCTCAAGCATAGCGCGAACACTTTGCTTTGTCAGACTACGCATGTTTGGTCTCTGATAGCAAACTTACACAGTCAAACTACCTATCAGTAATCTAATAATTTTCGATCGTTGATTGCTGATCGAGTGAACTGGAAGAGACGCGATTCGGCCAGTGAATGCAAACACGTCTTGCTAGAGCGTCGATTTCACTATAACTGTAGCGTCGATAGTGCGTTCTTTCCTCACCCCAGGCAATACCACTGATTCTTGCCGCATCAATCTAGAGTGTCACAGCTCCAGAGATCAATCCTTTGCCATGACTAATGCGGATCCCCTTCACTCGCATTTCATGGCGCTCACTAATATTGGAGGCACTTTGTCCGAGCAGGAGCGTATACAGCTGATCAGTAGGTCACTAATCGTCCCAAACGCTCCTTGTCTATGAGAGAAAACTGACATGAGTATCTAGATACGCTGGTATTTCTAGTCCGTACCGAGTATCCTTCCGTCGCCAGTGTTCGCGACGTCAACCTGGTCACTATCCAAATATCATCCGACAGATATCGCATCGACGTAACATCCCGCAAAGGAACGATCGTCTTCGGGTGGGACGTAAGAACACGCCTTGAGGTGCTCGAGGGTCTCCGTGATGCCATAGAGAAGCGAGCAGCGCAAGTGATCTTGGATACGAGCGGGCCACGGAACGGACGTGTGCTGGCGAAAGACCAGCCAAAGTCCCACAGACAAGACCCCAAGGCGCCATCGGATAGGCCGAAGCATGAGACTGACAATTTTCTTACAAAGAAGGCCGATGACGATTTTGCAAGTCTAGACGCCATGCTCGTGAAGGACGACAACAGTAATCAGACCCGGATACCTTTTCGCGCCGGTCCAAAGAGAAAGGCGCAAGATCAGGACGAGTGCACAAGGAAGAAATCCAAAGGAAATGACTGCGTCATGAATGACGAAATACTTGGCGAGACAGAAGAGGAAAGAATGTCAGACCATAAAGGACATGAGGAAGCGATGGACAACCACATCGAAGGCGAACCAGAGGACATGGAGGAAGAAGACCCGCCTCCATCTGTCAGTGCTGTGCTTGCAAAATATGCAGCTGGCGAGCCAAAGCGTCGAAAGTGGAGGGGTCGTACGGCCGACACGCCAATGAGGCACGATATGGATGGCATTGCTGAAGGGAACGTGTCCGACGACGAGCAGGTTATCATTGCCGAGGATAGTGACTTCTGGCGCGAACGGTAGATACCGCGTAGTTAACATGCTGAGGGCCACGCGAGTGAAGGATGTTTGGCGGTGGTGTTGGGTAGTAGCTGCCTGTGTAGCGGTAGTGCGAAGTCCGGCGCTAGCAACGCAGCAATCGCGATCATTCTGCCCGCATGTCCTTCGCTTCCTCACTCGTGTCAATGATGTCCTATGCACAGTGCTGACAATCAACTCCATTCTGCATGAAACCTCGCTGATTATCGATCTTGATGGGTCTTGATGGTTTACTCATCCTGCGATGTACACCATGGTCTCTTCGCAGCTTCCCCGTGCGGGGATCCGTATGATAGCCACAGTCTTGGTTGACGACCAGCCGCAACGCAACTGTATATGACAGCGCATCGGGTTTGAAACTCACTTCTGTCTTTTTACCTCTCATTTCTCCTACCACGCACACAGTGTTACTTGGACGATGTCGCAAACTACTACTACCGGAACAGAGACGATGCGCCTGCCAGCAACGATGAGAGCATGGCAATGGTCAACATGTAGTACCACGCTCGAGGAGGCAATACAGCTCAATGAATCAGTACCGCTGCCGACAGCGAAGCGGCCACTCGCAAGTGGAGAATCTCTGATTCAAGTTCATGCTGCTGCTCTGAACCAGGTCGACTACAAGCTTGCAGAGCTACCCATTGTTGGGCGAATGGCCATCCCAAAACCAGCAACTCCCGGACTTGATTTTGCCGGAAGAGTCGCTGAAGTAGGACCGGATTGCGACCTGACGGTCGGGCAAATGGTTTTTGGCAAGCTCGAGCCGAAGCAACAGTTTGGCACGTTGGGCGAATACATCATCGGTTCAAAAGCTGGAACGGTGCCTATACCCGATGGTGTCTCGGCGGAGCAAGCAGCAACGCTGGGAGTCTGCGGTCTTGTTACATATCAGTGCCTCGCACCGAATGTAAAAGCCGGTGACAGAGTACTAATCAACGGTGGTTCAGGTGGTACGGGTACTTTTGCCATTCAGATCGCAAAAGCCCTAGGATGCTATGTCATAACGACATGCTCTGGTAAGCTTCTCGCAGTCCAGCAGTCGCGACAATAACGCATTTTCTGATCCCTTACAGGCGCAAATGCTCAGCTTTGCAAGGATCTTGGGGCCGACGAAGTCATCGACTATCGCCAGAACGATGTACCTACCATTCTGGCAAATAGCTCAAAACACTATGACATGGTCCTCGACAACATTGGACACCAGTTTGAGCTATACTGGAAATCACCCTCCTTCACCAAGCCTGCAGCGAAGTACGTCCAGATCGGATCTCAAGTGAGCCTACCCTTTATCTATGATCTCGCGTTCCGCTTCCTTGTACCGACGTGGCTTGGAGGAGGGCAACGGCCATTCTCTTTCGGACTTGCATCTACGAATTTCGAAGACTTCACGAAGTTGGGAAAGCTTGTTGCAGATGGAAAAGTGAACCCTGTTGTGGATGAGGTGTTTGCTTTCGCACATGTACCCGAAGCTTATGAGAAGCTCAGAACAGGGAGAGCAAAGGGAAAGCTGGTCGTCAAAGTGGGCACGAAGTAAGCGACTGCATGAAGCGGAAGCAAAGCGTGCCGCTCTAGATCCAAAGCGAGGCCAGGCTGTGGGAATTTGTCGTTCCATACCCGCAGTTGCGTTCGCGCCTGACAACGAATTGCTCGCTGCATAGGAAATGGTCAGCCTCAGTTCGCAGAACCTCCTGATGTGGGAATAGTGCGCGATAACGATAATCTGGCGAAAAAACTGGGCGTAGTTGCCATTCGCTCAGTTTGGGTGGACGCGCTCGTGGCGGCGCTAACGCTGCCCAGGTGGTTTCAGGCAACGAGGAGGCTGTGTTGAACGCCGATCTGCACTCAGCTGTGTGTATCAATACGAGCATGCATTCCATCACGTTCCAAATGGAACGATTCCGATATTGCGAAATAACATATTACACCTGTGACAGAATGCATCTTAGCAATCATTAACAAAAGACAGGCTTACATAGGTATCATCGCGTATCTTACAGAAAACAACCGACGCGCCTATACCACCTAATACTTCTCCTTCCAAGGCAATATGAGCGCCCTATCTTCGAGAAAGGCAGGCAAGAGAAGACAAGAAGACAGCCCAGAAGACGGAATTGAAGCAAGGAAGCGACTGAAACCAGCCATTGATCCAACATCACCACTGTGCACGGCATGTCAAATGCTTGACATCGAAAAGGGTTTCGAATCGGCTTACAAATACTACAATCTCAGAACACACGACCCGGACAAGTTGTCTAAGATCTACAAAGCTTGCGATGGATTCAAGCACTTCTACGATGATGCCGTCTTAGTGCATCAGTTTGGCACTCGGCTGTCCAAGCCCTCAAAGTGTTCCCTGTGCGACTTCTTTCGATCCGTCAGAGTTCAGCCAGATGTACACGCACGTCACAAACTACTCGCGTTCCGTAGCACCGATGCTTGGCTTTTCAATGCGGACCGGGTGAGGACCGCGCTCAAAGACCCAGACTGGCTCGAAGAGCGCCACGATACAGTGTTCATGGCAGTCGTTCCAGATATTGAGTGGGTCCCACCAACTGGACACGATGCCACATGGCTAGACTACGAAATTCCGGCTGTGGGAGCCATATTCTGCAAGTCGGCAGCCGAGCCCAGCGACGGCATCAATCGGAGTCTGCTGGGAGCAAGAGAACTCATGGATTCATTTGATCTTGAGCGAATACGAGCTTGGCTCGATTTCTGTCGCAGTGGCCACGGTGCCGCTTGCAAGCAACGCGCATCAGAAGAACCGATAACCAGAGGCTTTCGTCTTATCGACTGTACTAAAGATCCTCCCGAGGTTGAGGACAAGCCCTGGGGGACTCCGTACGCTGCTTTGAGTTATGTTTGGGGATCTACTCCCGCCGATCGGGGAGACTGGCCGGCGACGGTCATGGATGCAGTCGAGGTCACACGCAAACTCGACTTTACCTATCTCTGGGTGGACCGGAGCTGCATAAACCAGGCGGATTCAGAAGAAAAAGACTACCTGATTTCAAGAATGACTACCATATACGAAGCAGCCGAGTTCACCATCGTAGCAGCTGCAGGAAGTGGTGCTAGCCATGGCCTTCCTGGAGTAGGAAAGACACCTCGCAAACCTCAGCCAAAGTACTACATCGACAGCGGAAGCCTGCTTCTTTCCATACTCCCCGACCCGCGGCGAGAGATACTTCAATCGCACCATTGGACCCGCGGCTGGACATACCAAGAAGGAGTGCTCTCCAATCGCCGTATCGTCTTCACAGAACACCAGACTTACTGGGAATGTCGCTGCATGGCTTCGCATGAAAGCGCAGATGTAACGCTATTCCACCAACCCGTAAGTCATGAGAACGACACCAACACCATTTTGGTAGACTTCATGTTGAGCGGCATATTCAAAGGCGGTGCGTTCAGCGGAGGCAGTAATGCGCATCAAAGAAACTTGGTCATTGCTAATGACGACGAGTATCGGATTGACTATGGCTTTCCTGTCGTCGAGGAGATAACTGTTGGAGCCCAATTGCGAGGACTGTGCGAACACATGCGTGAATTCACAAAACGAAACTTGACACAGGATACAGATACTCTACCAGCCTGTAAGTAGTCCGCCTTTGAGAACTGCCGGTGTTAGCAATACTAAATTTTGTGCCGTTTCTAGTCCAGGGTGTTATTGGGATGTACGAACGAACCACATCGCTGCATATGTTCAATGGAATCCCGTTGTGGTCGGGTGACATTGCTGGAACCGCTGCCCCCGCCCAGATCACTTTCGCCTTGGCCATATCGTCGTGGTTTCACCGTGCGGGCTCGCATCAGGCCATGTTTATCTCAGAGGCATGTGCACGACGTACCCATCTACCGTCGTGGACTTGGTAAGAAAGTGACTTTGCGAGTTTCATGTAGGACAGAGACTGACTTGGTATTTGTATCTTTGCAGGGCTGGCTGGGGCGGTACAGTCAGTTGGCGATTGCCTCCCAACACCGAGTATTGCGCTTATGTGAGCGATCTCATCAACACCACAAGCCCAAGTATCGTATGGGGAGCGAATATCTATCTCTCACAACCCGGGCGTTCAGAGGTAGTACGGCTGTTGGACCGAAGCTCAGCGGTTCGTGTGGCCCACGGGACGTTTTCCACGATGGAAATAAAGAATCCGCATCTTCTGAACAAGTTCCAACCGGTCAAGCAAGGAGAACGAAAGTGGTCGTGGGGCAGACTGGTTGGGAGGATTGGTCGCGAGCAGTACATGTCTGACCGTTTTGACAAAGCCACAGACTGGTGGAGGATAGGCGGTCGTCTCGCTTTCACCAGTATGTCGATTCGCATAACCCAGCAGGAGTGGTCTGCCAAGCACGGCTCCGGCGAGTTCATAAGTGTTTTGATTTTTTTGGGAAAATTTCTTGACGTTCAACATGGGTAAGTGTATCCGTGCGACCTGCATATAAGACATACGCTGACCTTGTACACCTGAATGTAGCACGGCACGGTTTTTGACGTTGCGAAAGGTACCACGTTCCAATCCTGTTGTGTGGGAGCGAGTCGGCATGCTTTCTTTGCAGCTTCCCTATATAGCCAAGTGCCGGGACACTTCTGGTCTTTTCCACCTGACGCCAGCTCATCCTCGGAGCAGTTCCATATTGATCCAATGAAGTAGCGACTGTCACGACTAGATGCCAAAAAACGATTGTGCAACCGTAGGAGTTGCTGTGAATACCCTAGGGCATGTGCGTCAAGAGATACGGCTAGCGATGGTAAGATTGATGCTGCAATTCCAAAGGAATGTACACTTTGTGATCTCTAGAAACTCAAGGTGCACACCGTTCGTCGGGGATATACTTTCAGGGTGGTGATGGCTTGGAACAAAGTATGTGATGTACGTCATGTAGCCGCACCCCACATAAACCTCGGCAACAGCATCCATGAACCGACGTCTTCACACGCCTATCCCGTACGTGACCCTGAACGGCAGAGGCGAAAAGTGGAAGAAGAGCCGCGATCCTGAAGCTTTTCAGTGACATATGCGCAGGCATGCAGATGAAGGTTCTGGTCTGGGCTGACGACCTCGGTCAAAAGTGGATAACCTAAATAGGAAATACCATCCAGACATATCGCATCACCAAAACATGGAGGAAATCAAATTCCCATCTTGTCGCGCACGTCCGGGCCCTGGCATGCCAATTATTCTAGGCCGGCAGCCTGAAAAGTACCGGTTCGGCAGAGAAGCCCGACCATGCGAGTGATCCCCGACAGGGGCCAGGGTGGAAGGTGTCAGGGCGAGCAGGTAATGTACCCGCTCAAGTGCATGTTATGTGTCACTGGCGTATGGTACCGAAGTGCCGATGCGAGTTGTGCTGGTGGTACCATGGTGCATGTATCAGGGATGTGGGGAGTGTGTTCTAGAATACTGGCTAGTGTGGAACGTGGTTGCAGGATTTTCATCTCGTGGCTTTGTGGTACGAGTTGTAAGGGGCGAGTATCGTGAGATCCCTTCTAGGAAGGCGCAACCGATGTGAGAGTACGACGAAGCGGTGTGAATTGATCTGACTGATGGGTAGGGTCCGGTGATACTGTTAGTATGTGTAAAGACGTGTACGCCGCAAACAGTTCTTGGGAGGCCTCAGTGGCTTATGTATACCGCTTTGTCCATGCGCCTAGAAGGGAACGTAGTCAGTGGTCTGCAATATACTCTAAGAAAGCATGGGAACAGAATATGTCAGAGCGTAGAAGTTGATTCTGCTTGTACTATGTATTACTTGCTATTATGCTAGTCGCGAAATGTGATGTATGAGTTGAACTTTTCTTTGTGCCAATGAAAAACGCCTGCTGGATGTCCATGCGATGCAAGAGCGGCTCACACTGAGCTCAACCCAAATACACCAGCAATGAGCCGAACGCCGTAAAAAATTCCAATAAGAGTGGCGAGCATGTAAACGCGACGCCGGGTATATCCTACAGTCCACTAGTGATAGTTCCAAGCGAAAATAGACCAATGGCACAGTAAGGAGATTCGTGAAGCGTCGATGATCTCATCGTAAAATGGGGTATAAGCGAAGAAAGGAAATAGAAAGCTGGTAGCTATTGCTCAAGGCTGAAGCTGCCGGAGCGGGAGCTGCTGTTGGAGAAAGGAAACTCGCAGTCGTCGACGTAAGTCGGGGGGCTGATAGGCACGTCTTCGTAGAGAGGAGGTTGCTCCTCATCCCAAGCAATACCCATACCAGAGCGCTCAGTGAGCACGAGGTGGAATTGAGTGCGGAGAACGCGAGCGGCGCCAGTAGGAGTGGCTTGGTTGAGCTTTTTGAGGGGCGCCCATTCTTCGGCGACGACCATCTCGATGATCAGGTTGTGCTTGACGCTCATGCCGCTTGGGCTCTCCATGTCACAAAGAGGCTTGAGGCCGACGTTGCAGGCGGCCTGGAACTCAACGTCAATCTCGCCCTTCTCAAAGTCGGTCTTCCAGCCAGTCTTGACCTCCTCGCTGGCGATGGCGCGAACATCCTCGTGAAGGACGCCCTTGCCCTCACCCCCGACCTTGGAAATATGCTTGGCACAGGCTGGAGCAATGAACTTCTGCGTCTCCTCAATGCGCCAGTTGAGCTTGCGGAGCCTCCATCGTGTTTGTGAATCTCCTTTGTTCTGCACAATACCCGATAGGCGCATCTCAATGGGGAAGTCACCAATCGGGTGGATGACCGGTGGTAGCTTCACCGAAGCGGTAAGATTGGTGGGAGGGAAAATGCGAATAGAGTGCTTCTCGGCTCCGGGAAAGATGGCGCGCTTGATGTCGAGATTGCGCTTGTAGGTAATCTTACCCGATGAGGTAGTAGCAACAGCGGAAAGGTAGTAATCGACTGTGGCGAGGCTACCATGTGTAGTCGCAGGCAAGTGTCCCGGCAGCAAGTGGCTGAAGGGGAACGTGTGTGGGCCATGACGCAGCGAAGTAGGATGCGTCAGGAACTCCCACTTGTGGATTTCGGTGGTTTGCGTGCTGCAATCGGGGCAGTGTGGGGCGACAGGCTTCTTAGTGGAAACGATGGCGAGCATGCGCATCTCGAATTTTTCCACGGTGACGTAGGGGTCATGAACGTTGATGACGAGCTGACCCGAGAAAATAGCGCCGGTCGAAGACTGGGGGCTGTTGTAGAAGACAATGGGCGGCGACTCAACGCTCATGTTCATGGAAGCCGCGCCCTGAGCCTCGACCTTGGGGCTCTTCTTGACTTCCTCTTTTTCCTTCGCATGCTTGTCATGCTTGTGGCGGTTGAAGATGTCCATGACGAGCGACTCTTCCGACTTTGACTTTGCTTTTACGCGGGGTGCGTCGTAGGAGTAGACGGGCGGAAGCAGGCCCTCGGCGTGCGGTTTGACGTGGTCCAGTTTAGGCAATGGCGTGGGAGCCACCCTCGCGAGGGTGCTCAACAGGCGACCGGGCATGTCTGATAAAGAATCCGGGGTAGGGCTGAGATTGAGTGACGTGAGTGGATGTTGGCAGCTGTGAACCTGCGAGATAAGGAGCTGTCCAATGGAGTGAGGGCGTGGGCCGAGATCCGATATGCAGGTGCAGCAACTGTTGAATGCGGCGGCGTTCAAGAGTTGACCTTGTGGGAATGGAGGTGATTATAGAGAGTCTGTGGCAGGAACATGTTCTAGCTGTCAAAGTAACCAAAGGGGTAGCTCGGGGTAGGGCGTGGTCTTATTTAAAGGCGTAGACGCATTCTGAGGGAAGTTTTACATGAGAGAAACTCGATTTCGCATGATTTCATCGGTTATACCAGATGCAGGGATTGCGCACGCCCCGCTAACGGGTTTTGGCAAGCCCACCCCTGCGCCTTCCATGGAATTTTTGGGTCAGGAGGAAGGAACGCACGGCCTGCCGCTCTCGCGATCGCCCAGTAGCTGTCGTGCCTGCCAACTAAAAAGACGTCAACACCTGGGAAACCTTCTCAGCTGAGCTGGTACGAGAGCGTCGTGACTGTCGCGCCCTATACCGGTGTATGCAACGGATTGATTACCCATCACTCTGCATCACTAAGCGCTCGCTGTACTGCTGACCGCCGATTCATCACCAGGCCGAACGCATTCCGAATTCCAGCTCGTGCTTTGGCCGCCGCCAACAAGCACCGTGGTGGCTTGACTATGCGGCCAACATATGTGACTCGCCGACGGCCATTCACTCCAGCACGCACATTGTACCAGAGGGTATCCACCCGGAAACCCTGGGGGTGCTCGTCCATCGCAACGGCACACTGTCCGCCCGCTAGCCATCATTCGCTGACGCACATCTGATGCCCTGTTCCCCGCAACATGGCGTTGTGATCGCCTGCAGAGTGCGACTCTGGGGACGAATATTCGAGCATCTCCTCGGACTGCCCATAGACCGGCGCGACTCCCCGCACTCTTCAAGGGCGCGCATCGTCACATCAGAAGGTGCACCTGACACGTACTTGATCACCGCTCATGCGCCCTACTCGACTACATTGCGCATTGCTAATTGTGCAACGTCTTCGTCAATTCACAGTCATATTCGTGCTGCATCGTGATGGCGACAGATGCCAAGCCGCGCCGGCGTTAGGTAATGCAACGAGTTTTTCCTACACCCACCGTGGAGCGAGAAGAAACGCTGACTGGGTACTCCACCTGTCCCAGATCCTTTGCAGCTTCTTTGCACACTTTGGCGTTCCGGCCCGATATTGGCTGTTACCTACGATGCGTCGTGTCAAAGCATCCACTTGTTGAGGGACCAGACTGGTCTACATTACTCGATGGAAACCGCACCGGTTCCGATCACGCAGCCACTTTCGCGTCGGAAATGCCCGACGAGTACATGTGGATCAGGGCAGACGAAACCTCCAAACACCACCTAGAAATCTCACGATACTTCGCTTAACAACGGCGACGCTTGCATGGCGTCCGCGATCTGCCAAGACTGAAGCGCCCGATTCGGTAAAACAATTGCATTCTCTGCATGTCTCTGGCTACCTGAACCATACACTGAGTCCATGTGGCGCACCCATGGTTCGTTCAAGGATCTCATTCCCGTTGACATGTGCAACTCAGCATGCCACGCGTAGCTTCAGGGTTAGAGTCATCATGGCGAAATTTGACCTGAAACTGACGCCATCCAATGGCCCGTGAACGTGTCATGGTGGGACCACACTGGCAGTACGAACACCATTTCACCGCTTCTGTGGTCGCTGAATGCAGACACAACTCGCGGTGTCTAGACCTCTAGAGCAGCGCCCTGCATTGCGGCTCTTTGTAGCCTCATCCGCAAAGCTTCGATCTACGACGGGCCGATTCGGTATACCTCTCTTGATCTTCAACCCAGTCTTGCACGGCGCTCCCGCTGTGGCGTTTTTTGCATCGGGGTCTTTTCCGTCTCATTCAGGCTGTTATTGTCACGAACCAAAATAAGCATCATGGCTTCTAGCTTCGTCGGTCTCGCTTTCTGTACTGAACGCCGAGCAACCCCGGATCGGAATGCGGAGTAAAACCCGGAACATCTCAAATCCATCCAGTCCGAGAACCGCTCGTATTTGATCCTATAGCACTACCTCCGGGCATACTCAGAAATCTCTGCGCATGCCACTGACAGCTGGACATGTAATACACGCAAGCGCGTCACCAGGACACGTCTGAACACGTCTTATACCAAGTGGATCGCGTTTGGCGAGAAATAGTTTTCTCGCAACGAGTGTACCCGCACCAACGCATCGCTAGTACCCGCATGGGAACAGTACCCAGATGTCCCACGTACGTCGATCTACCGTGAACAGGATGCATCAACTTTTTCTAGTACATGTAACAAGATTTCCACCCCCATAAAACACCAGAGCGGCGCAAATCTGCATCATCACTTCCTACCTGGAATAGCCTTGACTGAAGACATGGTGGATTCGACGTTTCGTTGCGTATCTTCAGACGACTTGAACCATTCTACATGGATTCAGCTTTTGATTCCGCCGCCATTCGTACTATTAGAGACGATGCGCTGTGCCTGAGTTTCTTTCGCAGCTGTGTTCAGGATCGTGACTGGGTAGGCACGACGCATGGTCCACAGTCTGCGCTTGCGCGGAAGATATTGCACCCTTCTCCCTAGCATCGTGTGGAGTAAGTGGGTATGCCATTCGATTCGAGCTAAACGTGTTCTCGCGTGTGACATCGCAAACTTTTCTCAGGGATCCCTACTCCTGTAAACAGACTCACGCCATACATGCCCCACCGTCAGACTCAGAAAACTCCATTAGCGTAGAATTGAGTGTTTCGGACATCGCGCTGAAACCAGGACTTTCAAAGTAGAGAGTAAATCACGCATGAGCATGCAATTGAGGTGGCAGGTGCATCAATTCATTAGATCGTGCTACGTGCCATGTAGACCTTCACCCATCCTATTGTCCGAACCCTAGACTCCATACTATGCAAGCCATGTTGGTATCTTTTAAGTGGTATCGTAGATCTACTCGTCGTCCTCATCGGCCTCGTCGTTGACGACGTTGAAGAAGCGGAGCTCGTAAACGCCCTTGGAGGTGGAAACGACGCGGAGCCAGTCACGGAGCTGCTGCTTCTTGAGGAACTTCTTGGTGCTGTCAAGCTATTAGCCAACATTCTTCCCATCTGGAGCGCCAGTTGCTAAACGTACAGGTACTTCAGGTAGCGGCCGGAGAACTCCTGGTGCGCAATGACCTCGATCTTGCCATCGCCCTGCTGGCTGATCTGGATGGTATCACCAAGGTTACCTGTGCGGCCCTCGACCTTGATGCGGTCGTGCAGGAACTTCTCGAAAGCCTGGATATCGAAGATCTTGTCGTTGACGGGCTGCGAGCAGTTGATGATGAACTTCTTGGTGACCTTTTGGCCCTTCTTGGCGGCAGCGGAGCGCTTCTGTAACTTGAGTACTTAGCCTACTGTTCTTGTGCGCATGGGGTGCTCCCTTGCGCTGGACAGCAAAGCGGTTGTACGTACGGTGGTGGACATTTTTGCGGTATGGGGGTGGGAGCGCAAAGAAATGGATATCCTGCGTCTGATTCGGAGGGGTTGGAGAATGAGTGAGTGTCGCGCGGTGCGCCAGAAGTTCGAGCAGTTCAAAATTGCCGGCACGATGGTGGGGTACTAGTCCCGAAGGGGCTAGTGGCGCCGACTGTTCGAGCAGCTCGGTACCTGAGGTCATCATCATCGTTGTTGATGCCTCCCAGCAATTAAACGCCCTAACTATCTTTATCACATTTCGAAAACTCAATAACCTCCGCGCATGCCTTCTGTGAGGGGCACGACACGGCTGCTACATTCACATCACGAGCCAGCAATCCTCATCCTTTAATGCGAGCGCGATCACTCGTCTGTACATCTCCCAACAGTCAAATGCGCGTAAGAAATCCATTACACTATTGAACAGACCATCTGCCAAGATGAATGGTACTATGTTATACATCTAGCGTTTCTATTCTAGCCCTACTGCCACATTCCAAGGCCGTTATCAAGGCCATTGCATTCCAAGGTTCACTCCGTCACCCCATCTGCATGATACGGCGCTATCGAAGAGGCCGGGAGCCCGGGCAGGAATTGACCAGATATCACTAAGCCGTTATTGCCGACGTGTTTGCCCCTATAGATGACAGGCTTCCTCAATTCCGGCGGAATCGGCTGCGCAGACGCGAAAACAACCCGCTTTCGCGATCGATTTTACCCTCGGCGTACAATGTCTCCTCTTGCATAGAGTCGATGAAGTCGTCATCCTCGGCCTCCTGCGCCTCGCTCTCGAGCCGTGAAACAGGTTCACGTGCGCGAGCTTGACACATCTCTGCACGGCATTGTGGGCATGCGTTCGCACCGTTCATAGCTGACTCATTGACCCAGCTGTCTAGACAGACTTGATGGAAGTAGTGAGCACACTTGGTGATCACAGGTCGTTCTTCGTTCTTGTTGTCTTCGTCGACGTCGACCATACATACTGCGCATGCGACACCTTCAGGAACGATCCGCACTGGTACGCAGAAATCCTCAATCAGAATACGCTCGCCAGTCGGTTGAAGATCGTCATCCATGTCAGGGTCGACATCATCGTCATAATCTCCTAGATATGTCCAGGGAAGATCTGTAGTGCTGTGCAACATCCCATTCTTGTAACCCCAACTTGCTTGGACGAACTCGCGGAAGCTCATGTTCGAGCGGCACGTAGGTATGTGCGCTTGGGCCATAGCACCTAACACCTGTATTGTCACGGGCTCGAGGAAAGCATGAACAATCCAGAAGGCCTCACGATTAGTTAGCGGAGGCAAGCTGGATTCCTCCCTGGAAGCCCAAGGGCCGTAAAGGCGGCAAGCTTCTAGCTTTGCTTCGCAGAAGGTGGCGAGTTCTCTAAGATCTAACTCGCGGAGTGCGGGACATTCACGACATTCCAGTTCCATGTAGTTCTGCAGGTCTTTGCAGTAACGCTGGATCTGCTCCGGAGTCGGATGCTGTGTTAGAAAAGTCGTCAGCATGATGGCAGTCCTCTCTAGTGTCGCGAAGAACCAGCCGACGTTTTTTGCCGATACTTGGGACAATACTCCTGGTACCACCATAGCCAGGCTAGGAAAGTATCTGTGGAGTTCATCGAGATCGGCGCGGAATTCTTCTGGAAAGAGTGCGAGGCTTGCGTGCCGTAACCAACTCATTCTGAGTCCGGAGGGGGTGGCTGCGTAGAGAAATAAGCGAATCATACTGAATTTTGCGTCTAGGTTGAGTTGAAGTTCTTCGAGTGTGTTGATGGTAATGAGGAAGGGGGATTAACGGAGACTTTTGTGACTTCAAGGTGACGAGTGCAGGTGAACGTAGAAAGCGTTCGTTAAGAACTTGCCGATCAAAGGTCAACGAAGTCGCCGGACTGTATAGTAGTGAAAAGTCGCGAAGGAACGGATCTGAGCACATGTGCGCATGAGAAATAGTAGGCACGATACTGCTGCCTCGAGGTTGGTGGCAAAGTGTGGTGAATTAGGTGCCGTGAGAAACTGGCCATCTAGCCGATTCTGGTACAAGCTTTCATTCAACATTCTACGATGTATCTCTTGACTTGACCACCGCATTATTCATCCGCAGATATCCAACGGTTTTAACAACTGGCTTCGCCGGTTATAGGCTCTCATCTGGGCTTCCTTGTACGTTGTGCGCCGAAAGATTACGCGTATCTTGTAACTCCTAACGCGCGCCTTGTGATACCTTGATCGCAATGTCTTGAAGCAAAAGATCTTCCTTACCTAAATGTTGAGCACAGATTACTGATCGCTCTCGCTAGATGACATATTCAGCTGAGTTCCAAGGTTGCGTCTGACGCAAGAGTGCAGGCCCGCTATAGGTATTCACATCTTTCCGACTTCCTACTAGACGAGATCCTACGGTAAAATGCAGAAGATAGAACCAAAGCCTCACTTCCAAACTGGCCTTTGACGTCGTTCTGAAGCAACACCGGGTGTCGGGAAGGACCCCTGGCACGTGCCGAGATCAGCGCGTTCCGAAAAGAGGATAGTGTCTGAGACGTTCCGAGACCCGGTAGCATCATCGACTGATGCGATGCAATAGGCGGATGTCCTTGCATAGCCTTCTTGACAACGACATCAAGATGGCGGATAACTGATGCCGTTGCATCATATTCGGACCGCATCGCGTATCAGGCGTCCAATGTGATAGCACTGCAAGGCAGACACGAGTGGCTGCCTAACGCGGCGCAGTATTCATATGGCAACCCGCCTTAAGATTGCGTCCATCTCATATTTCTCTTCCGTCATCCATCGCATACCTCTACCGACAATATCAACCATGCTCTTCTCGCCAGTGATGCGCAACGCCGTCCTCCAGGCAACCGCCATCTGCACCGTCTCGCTGCTCTACTTCCATTATGCCGAAGAAAACATATTCGACGAAGTAACGCAGGATGAAACATTCAAGACACTTCTCAACCTTCTCACCAATGGGACAATGCCCAATGCTACCATTCCTGGTTTAACAGACCAAACTGGCCAACTAGCAATCGATGCCAAACACACGGTCAACACCTCCGACGGTGCCTCGCTCTCCTTTGCCCTCCAGCATGGCAACGAAACTAGAAATGGACTCAATGGAACCAATGGCATCAATGGAACTGCAGATAGTGAGATACCGGAATCTTTCTATCGGCGAACGTTGCCAAGAGAAGTGATCATTTCACTAGCGCTCGCTATACTGCAGTACTGGTGGCTCATTGGCCTTGAAAGGATCTTGCCCGCTCGACCGAGATACCGAGACGCTCCAGTACAGCAAAAGGAGCAAGTCGAAGAGAACGAAGATAGAGAGGAAGAGGTGGTGAAGAAATGGATCGCACAGGGCAGAGTGCATCGAGCGTCGTTGAACTGGCGCAATACTTTCGTCAAATGGGTGCTCGATATGACAGTTGGCATGCTGTCTATATTCACCGTGGAGCATATGCTTCGGCAGCTTCTCAAGATGAAGTCACCAATGTTGATCTTCAAGGACCTGGGCGAAGTAAGTTCTTATCTTCATTTTTCGGCATGGCATCTCACTAACATGCCGACTAGCACCTTATCTTCAACTTCCTGGGTACATTTTTCTCCGTCACTCCGCTTGTTCGCCTACTCGCCTTCATCCTCGTTCCAGCCTACAAGCAGATAATCTTTATCGAAGGTATCCAGCTAGTCTGGACGGTCTTCGCCTTGCAATTCTTACGCATAACAGCCTCATGGGCGGTCAAAACGGAGTTTGCCCAGGGCTTCATGCAGAATATGACCAAAGAGCACGAGGCAAACATGAAGTATCAACAGTATAGAACTATTCGGGACAGAGAGCTGTGAGTCTGTAGACTAGCAAAGACTACCATTCAATCAAACTTCCCACCTCTACACTACCGCCAGCTTGGCGTTACGGGAATAATCGTACTCAGTTTCGTCTGCCATGTTTCCATCAAAAACTGTCTTTCCTATCTTCCCCGACTTATCTTCATAATCCAACCACATGAGCGCTTCCTTCACCAGATCTGATGGCCCGGCAACGGTTGGCACATGCCATTGGTCCGTTCCTTGGCTCACAAAGTTTGCATGTGCACTGTCCTGTGCTTGAGCGATGATGCGCGCGCAGTCGATGCGTGAAAAAGAGGCTCGAGGCGTTGCTGGAAACTTCCCTTTGGGTTCAAAGGCCTTGGTGAGAGTTGACGTTGATGCGCGAGGTGTGACCGGAAGTGATTTGTCGAATGGTGGGTAAGGAAGCCGGCGGTTCATGTACCAGGCTTCCCAGCCCGTTCTTGACGGCGCTGGCGCTGCTGGCGTTCGAATGGCTAGTTTTGAAGTACTCTTCTTTGGCTTCCTTTTGGGCTTCGCGCTCGGACCTAAAGTTTTGTGACGAGGAACTTTAGGTGTGTTCGTTGGTATTTTTGACGCCCTGGCCGTCAGTCGCTGACTCAACTTTGCAATATACTCAGCGAGCAAATTCAAGAGTTCTGCACACTTCTTGCACAGCCTCACACCCAGCTTTGGTCTTGGTAATTCTGGGTTGGTCTTCCCCATGGGTCTCGATCTAACGTGTTCCTCGTAGGCTTCATCACTCAAGACCTCAGACAAAGGCACGTCTTTGCGCCTTGTTCGCATCGTCACACTGGAGGCATTATCTGATGAGGTGTGATATTTGCTGGCTGGGAAGAACTCGCGGCGATCACTTCTGAATGACAGCTCTCTAGGTACCGAATTGGACGGCGTTGTAGATGTGGATACGCATGTGCCGTTGGAGGTTGCTTGACGTGAGCCCGGGGAGACTTGCCGTGGCGCTGCGGAATTGCGTTGGAAGGGGCTTGGGGGTGCCGGCCTCGGGTTATCCAGCCAAGCGTCAGCCTTGAGTTCCAAAATACTGTCGCTATCTTTAATAGACAAGGTGTCGCAGTTCGTAAGTGGTCTCTCAAGGACTGACTCCTGCCGTGACCTTCGTAGCTCCAAAAGAAAGGGATTACTAGTCTTTGATGGCGTCAGGCTATCAGGGCTCTTGTGCCGAGTATTGTATGGTGGTTTAGGGGACTCACCTGCACGAAATTCGCGGCGATCTGCCTTCATGTGTTCGGAATCTGAAATCCAGGGCTCTGTTCTTAGGAACTCTTCGGCGGTACAAACATCCCATGACTGAGGCCAGCGATCTTTGCGGAGGTTGCGGTCAACGGGCGAAGGAGGTGAAGTCATTGTCTTTGTGGAAAGCGTGCTGGAGTTGCGGAACGTGCGAGGCTGATAGCCTGAGGATTGAGTTTGGCTAGCCAGATCATCCCACTCGGATCGCCAGTCTTCACTTTCCTCCCCTCCATGCCTCAGATCTCTTTCATGACCAGCACCGCCCCTCAGGCCGGAGTCTGGGTGGTCATCAGTGCGGAGGGTTGTTTCGTTGCGGATTCCAGGCCAGATGGTGTTCTCCGAAGATCTCCTAGCTCCTATTGGCGGCCTCGAAGCGTCGTTTTTATACGTAGATATAGCATTAACTCTAGCGTAGTCTTCCTCAATGAACATTACTTGACAATAGTCGCAGTGCTCTCGATGTTCGTCCAGCTGCATAGCCCAAACTTCGCATTGAGTACCTCTTGTATACTTGTAACTTCTGGAGCGCTTGTCTTTGAACTGAGGATTCAGTCGCTTAGTATGTTGCCAGTCAAAGTGGCTGATGCTATCCTCGTGCCGATGAACGAACTTGGCAGGGAACATGAGGCGGCCCAGTCGCATGCTCAAGGGACTTTTTGCCGGAATGATCGCCTCGTTTGGAAGTAAGTTAGAAGTATTTGGTGCCAACGTACCGTAGGATTTCGGCGTTATAGGTGGGACACCTGGTGCAGCAGGCAACTTGGGAGACTGTAGCGGGAACTCTCGGTTGCCGTGTGCATCATGGTTCCAGTGACCGGGATCACTGCCACCGCCACGAACGGGTAACAAACATTGTTGCTTTGCCTCTTCCATCTCAGGGAAACTCTCACTGTCATCTACGGGATTTATCCGACACGTACAGAACTTCGGCGAGCTGGTTTCAACCTCGTCTTTGAGTGCGTCGTTGAGCGAATTGACCAAATCGCCAACATCTTGATAGTAGTCGTGCTCTTCTTCGCTCGATGCGGTTCTGACCGAGGTACTGGTAGACGACTTCGATGCGTTTAGATCGATCTCCAGCTTTGTTAGTAGCTTCCCGAGAACGTCCACATCTCCTTCATGCACCTCCCATGTAGCTATCTTTGTTTCGCGATCCAAGTGACAGTCACTTGGAACATCGCATATGCTGATAGTGACACGCTCATCGCTGATGTTCTCAGGTAACTCTATGCCCATCTCTTCGCGGATCTTCATGATCTCCAAGACGCGCGCGATATACGGATCATTGGAGAGCGGTTCCTCTCCGTCATCAATCTCGAGGATGCGACAGATTTCTGGCAATGTCGACCTGTGAGGAAACTGGTATAGGTGCGGAGAGGCACCAGCAAAGACGATGATGGATTGTCTTGGATAGAACTCGAAAGACTTCGCTTTGACAGCGGCACACGCATGGGAAGGGTCGGAGGAGAATGCTTGTAGAGTCGTGTCCTTCGTAGATGTCGCCGGTGATGATGGATCTTCGTTACCGCCTCGCATCGTTCCCAGGCATGGCGACTCCACGGGGATTTGGTCAGTCGAAACGGCGTCTTCCTTTTCATCTGTGCATAACGTACGAGATGTAGTACTCTCGAATAAAATCATCAAGCGGGTCTTGAGAACCTCCAGTTCTTCAGCGATTGCGTCCTTTTCTGCTAGGGCTGTGTCAAGCCGCTCCTCCATCTCCACTTGTACATCCATCTGCCAATGTAGATCCTGCATGAGACTGTGATTTAGCTCCTTGAAGTTCTCGAGTTCGCGTTCGAGAAAGTAGTTGCGTGTTTGTAGTACATTGGCCAGAGTCATCCAAAAATCTCCACGTTGAGAGGTTGGAGGGCCCACACACAATGTCGCGGCCTCTTGCATGAGCTGCTCAAACATGCTGCTAGATTCATTCGCTGCACTCTCGTTCTGGAACGACGGGTCCGTCTCGTAGTCACTTCCGCCGCGGAGTTGTGCACCGGCTACGTCTCTTGTGCGATTCGTAAGAAAGAGATTATTGTCGTTGACCATGTACATATCACCTTCATCGCCGTCAAAGTTCCAGACCCCACCGGTCAGGACATTCCAGCTTAGTCCCATGGTCTCCCACCAGCTTGCGATCGCGCTCTTGAACACCTGCTTTGACTGTATTTTGTGGATCGCGACTTCTTGCCAGTGCCCATTTCCACAAGCCTTTTGCTTCCAGGCTTCTCGCTTTACAAAGTCTTCTGTTGCTCCTGTTGGGAAATAGTAGATTGTCGCGGCGCTGTGGAAAACAAGCTCTGGCTTGTTGGTTCCGGGAATGACGAAACCTGGAGGTAGATATACGAGGATATAGTCGATGGTCGAATTGCCGACTCGAGTTGCGGCTCGTTGACAAAGCAAGTGTGGTGAGGCTGGGGTGAGAGTAGGGACGCTGCTGGTATCGATATGCTCGCGATTGCCATCGTGATCAACCTCCTTTTCCCCACTTCCACCACGTAGACTCGGTTCATCCTCTTTCTCCTCTTGGCCGCCTCCCGATCGAGAAACACTGTCCTGGTGCGCCGTCTCTGTAAGCTTACGAACCTGATCGTTCAAGCTTTCAACCCGCTGTCGCAATTGTCGGATGACCTCTTCGTCGTCATCGCTACCGTGACTTCCATTCCCACTCTCCTGTTGCGAAGTCGCGTCCATCTGGTCCCAGTTCGTGTACCCACCATAATCATACACAAACTCTTCGTCTTCGTCTCTCCCACCCATTCCACCTCTTAATATCGCACTCATATCTTCACCATCAAGCTCATCTCCATGCTCACCGCACATACAGTATGACTCGTCATCGTCATCGTCATACTCCTCTTGCGCCTCGTAGATAGTACTGAGTATATCCGCCAAGATCATCTCCTGTCTATGCAACATCTCAACTAGTAGGTCGTGCCATTGATCTTGCGCATCGCATCGGCTTGTCAAGGCTCTCATTCCAGCCTCCGTTCTTTCCATACGATCCTGGAGTTGAAGTATAGTCATTTCCGATTCGATCTGTCGCAACATATCTGGGGAAGTTTGCTGTGAAGGTCTTTCTTCCGGGCTAGGCGCGTTGCTGCGCTCGAAGTGGCGTGACGGGCCAGAAGCGTTCGTCTCAGTCATTGACTCGTGCGGAAGTCTGATATCAGCTCGTTGCTGACCAACAGGTGCCAGATTGTTCCTTGCATGTTTTGCATTCCGTCCATTATGACCTTCCCGCCATAACCTCGCCATGTCTTCCCAGTCCCCCTCAAAGTAGACCCCAGACGGTTCATTGCTGTCCGTCACGCCCACAGCATCCAATACTGCTTGGAGAATGGCATCTAGGTCATGTAACTCCTCATGTAGGTGTTCAAGACGGCTTTCCATTTCCGTTATCACCTCGCGCTCGGCGTCGTCTCGGCCGTCCAGACAGTCCTTCAGCGTCGCGTTATTATCTTGCAACATCGCGTTATCCTCTCTCAACAACCTGATCTCTTGATCAGCCAAGCCGAGCTCTCCTTCGAGCACCTTTATCTGGGAAAAAGCGAGGGCAAGATCGTGGCTTAGGTTTCTGATTTCCGTTTCGACAATATGTGGATGAGGAATAGACTGCACGCGGTGACTTGTGGCTGCATGATCTTCGCGGTCGTCGTAGCTGTGAGTGGAACGGACTCGGCGGTGATGGTCCGCACCTGCTGCTCTCGATGATCGCGGCATCTTCGTACAGAAGACTTTCAGCAGTATTCGTATCTTGATTCTCAGAGAAATGTAGGAGGCTTGCTTGGTTGCGCAAGGGCCGGGATGTAGCAGATGGTGATAAGCGGGAATGCTGATATGGTAGTTGTCAAGAGATCAAAATCGATACTGTGACAATAGAAGGGTACAAGGACAGATTGCGAAAACAGCGTACTTTATGTAAAGGAAAAGAGCCGTAGACGCGACACTTGCTTCAAGGAAGGAATTCTGCGTGAAGTTGCGCGGTATGCGTGAAGCGACTCGCAGTATTGAAGCGTCGTCGCCGTGACAGAAAAGCTGAATTTGATGCTCGTATACTAAAAGAAGAGGCGGAGGTGAATGCGCTCAGCACACAGCACGGCCGAAGATTATCATACCGTTCTACACGTAGGACCCAACAGCTAACAAGGGGGTATACAACAGCTGCGAATGTCAAACGACGTGGATGAAAAGCGCAAACAGCATTGCGAACGCATGAGAAAAGAATACATTCGCCACGTTGTACCTACAAAACAATGTCTATGAAGCTTGACAACAGAGCCGCGAAGGGCTTAAACCATATCTGGGTATACCGTGCATGATGCCCTTGTAGTAATGCGCCGTACAGAAGAAGAAGTGAAGCGCCAAAAGTCTAAAAGGAAACCTAAACTGAACTCCACCTGGCATTCAGCCGCACAAGGACCGATAATCGCTAATGAACTGAACTCGTTGAACCTCAGGCCGTGAAAAGGAAATCATGACTCTAGAAAGATTACAAGGCTGTAAAGGGGAATCGTAGCACCATGAAGTCGGTACTACCACGTGTTGAATGCCAAGCTCCATGTCGCAGGATAGCCGGGCGCCATCAGATCGCTTTGCCGAACGCCCAATGTAAAACACTTTTAGTTACCGACCCGTTCGGAAACACGACCGCGCTCAATCTGCTCCACGCGATCCTTGGAGTCGGTGCGCTTCATGCGAGATCGAGCCAAGGCAGCTGCTGCCTCTTCGTGCTCGCGAGCCAAGCGTCGGAGGGCGATTTTGGCTTCTTCAAGAGGTATGCTGTCGCTACGTTTGGGACTGCTCTGTCTGGAAGGGCGTTGGCTAGTCGGGTTTGAAGTAGGAGTCGGAGGTTGGTAGCGGAAGCTGTTGGCCCTTGTGCTAGCAACGCTGAAGCCGTTCTTGGTGCTACCAGGACGGCTAGTGCGATACTCAGTGCTCACTGACTCTTGGCTGCGGTTGTCGGCATCGCGGGCAGGAGAGTTCTTTCGGGACCGAACGTAGTTGGGATCGTCGCGCTTGATCATGTGACGGAACTGCTGTGTTTGCTGATCGAAGACCCAACGTTGATAACCCGCAGCGCCATTTGCGTTCCCAGGAATGAAGGTGTCGTGTTCGTCCCAGCACTTGACCCAAGCCACGTCGTCGACCCGGAAGAAGCCTGCTTGTACTTCTTTGCCTTTGTCGTTCTTGATCATGACAGTCTTCTTGCGCTTGTTGAACTCGGGTTCCAAGAAATAACGACCGATAGCATGGGAGTATTTCAGAGGAACAGGACGGTCCAGGGGAATGTACACTCTGCCAGTTGATGACTTGATGTATGAACTGGGATGGCCTTCTGGCTTGGAATCGTCCTTGAGAGTTGCGATCAGGAACCAGCCTCGTCCGGGGATACTCTCGTACTGGCCGGGTACTGGGCTGGTCCACTCTTCAACGACCTTCGATGACTGCTCTGCCTTGTTCGACTTGAACCACTTGTGGGGCGCGAAGGCCTTTTGAGTAGCTATGAAGAGGTTGGGCGCCATGTCGATGGTTTTCGAACAACGTTTGATAAAACTCCTCCGGTCACTGTCGGTGATGTCCTCCGGGGACAGTCGGCAGTCGTGGTGGGTCTGAGATTCCGGGGGTGGCAAGTACTCCGGAAAGTTCTTGAAGCAAAGTCTGCCGTCGGTAAAGCACGTGGTCGTGATCGTCAGTGGCAATGTTGGATGCTGCGATGTTCCGCTTGAACAGAGGCGAGTTGGTAGTATAGAAATCCGGTACTTCAGGAGTGTGTTGTGAATGTGACTAGCCGAAGACCGCCGGTCACTGCGTGCAAGTGCACGACTGTGTCGCTATGAGGAGCGAGGCAAGCCTTCGACGAGCGTGGTTCACTGAGTGCGCGTGAAAGGAGGAATCTCGAAACAAAGACGCTGGGGTGTCGAAATATTTAAAAGACGGGAGCTAATTTAGTGCTGGGTCTGAAAATCTTTCCCAGGCTGACGGAAGGAAATTGGGATGCGCTTCGACCTACCGTGGGTACAAGTGTGGACCATGTACCGGGGAGCAATAGTCAGACATCCAAGGCCAATGCCAACGTGAGCACCGCGTCCTCGCACGCCGCCCCCGAGCGTATCGGACCCTCAGTAAAACGGGCCTCATCAGAAATTCGTCATGACACACTGCCTCAATCAGCTATTCTCAGCGGTACACGTTCCCGGTTCTTTCCTGTCGCGCGCCCACGGATCCGCTGATTGTCGTGGTGGCATGCCAGGCTCCGCATTCGTGCCTCCCTCGCAGCAACCCACATGCGTTGATAGAGTGCCGCCCTGGGCCAATCACCTGGGGTGCCAGCCACTCGTGGACAGATAATGCCAGATAACGCGACGCAGCAAGGTCGATTGTCCAGCAGTCGCCTGGGAGTGTGAAATTGCAAGGGCAGGCACAGACTGAGGGCAGCTTCAGAGCGGTGTGATGCTGGGTTGAGGTGTGCGGATGCGAAAGGGACTGAGTGGACCGACAGGCGTTGCTAGATCGTGCGCGGAACTTCCGTAAGCGCAGCCGGTAGCGAGGCGCTCAACATGTCCGCCGCCGATGGAACCAGCACCAGCACCAGGAACCATGACAAAACAACGGACTCGGAGCCCCGGGTCGCCTGGAGCAACAAAGAGCATTCTTCTAAGCAGCTTGGATGTTTCGACAATCTGATGCGTGCGTCAAAGCAGAGTAAGCGCCAGCCTGCGCAATTCAACCTTCCTCAGATCGCCTTCCCCGTACTTGCAACATTCGCGCCGATTCTCCAACTTCGTGAAACATTCCATCTCCACAACCCATGCCAGACAAGCAAATAGACAGCCGAAACCCTGCCTACAACGCCCGCTGCCACGCGACAAATACCAGCTTTCCTTTGAGCCCACGCGGCGCCTCACTTGCTTCTACGCGGCTGCACCCAGCGTACGTGCGACGGCGCCAAGAAGCAACCATGGCTCTTGCGCTGCCCCTTTGTGACTCGTATCGTACGGCTTTACTATCAGACTCCTTATCAATGTGCGTCGCGTTCACTCATCAATCTGATGGCGGTGAGTAGGTTGAGGAGTGGACATGGCTTGCGGCTGCGCATCTTCCGAGCAGGCGATGCCTATGCGGAAACATGCCCGTCAGCGATGTTGATGCTTAGGCAGCTCAAGCAATTGACCAAAATAACCGGTAGTATTACATCCAACAGGAATATGCATAGTGCTATCATGCAGGTCCGATGTTGCTTGTCGATGACATGTATGCGAAATCGACATCAAGGTACACTCGTCGCTGGTCAAAGGCTTCTGCGATAAAAGTCTAGCTGAAAATTGTAACCCACTCCAACATCATGGATGCAGTACCATTAACTCCAAGAAGAACAGCTCGCAAGACTGAGCAGCAACCGGCGCGGCATATTTTACCGCAAACTCTAGTCGTCATCTCGATAGCCATGACCTGATCTGTGGCATGTGAAGAAGATCAGCCTGATTGCTGCGCATTCGATGCTTGGCGCAGACTACATGCAGCACTCTACGGACGATACCGCAACACACGCGTTTGTTCTGCGCGGCCGGCAGTTGAGGTTGCGACATCAAAGTGGCTCTGCAGTTAGTCTAAGATCAAAAAGCATCACATTCTACGTCATCTAGGAGATCCTGATTTGGCTCGTTTTTTCATTGCATTCCTACTGCTCCTGTCCCTTGATATCTTTGGTCATTCCGCAGTAACATGTCGCAATGCTTTTTGAAGTGCATGCCTCTCCCCATACCGTATCGAAGGGTACCGTGAGCCGAAGAGGATGAAAAGCCTTCCCATTGAGATCGTAACTAATCAGAGAGACGCCTTGTATGCCCCGCCCCAAAGTGAAAATCCACACCCATCTACGACTCGGTCTTGACGCGGGCCTTGCCGTTAGTAACCTTGACACCGATCTGCTTCGCCCTGGCGATGATTTCGATGCGCTTTCGTGCTGATACAGCGTGGGCGATCCTGAAGGATTCATTAGTATGGTGGATGGTGGAACAGAAGCTGGCGAACGTACTCTGCGGCGAAGGTCTGGTTGTGCATGAGGAGGAGGTCAACATCGGCGACTGCATCCGTTAGCGGAATCCTGGGGTGGTGTCGTACTCGATAGGTAGCATACCGTTGTTGACGACGAAGGCCTTGTGGCCGCTGGGCATCATGTGGCGGGTCTTCCTGTTGGAGCCGTATCCGATCTGTGAGGCGTTCCGTCAGCCCTGGTCCATCAAGCATTCCGTGTCCGCTCAGTATCCTCTCGGTGACAAGATTCTTCCTCCGTCTGGGTGGTTGGTAGTCCGTACCTTGGGCATAGCAGCCTGGCCCTTGAACCGCCTGCGGACGCGGTTGTCGATACCCTTAGGCTTGCGCCATGAGGGGTCGACGCCTGTCCAGTGTCAGATGCCAATTCCTTCACTTCCAGCTCCGGTGTCTCTTACACATAAAGCGGTCCGACTGGTGGCGGTTGAAGCGCTTGCGGTCTGTAAACGGATACGTCAGTCGCGAGTTTTCGAGGTCATGGAGGCAGATTCGGCGTACGCTTCTTGACGATCGGGACATGCTTCTTAGCGGCGACCATCTGGGATATCGTCAGTACAGTAACAGCAGTCCGCCTCGGTATACGCACTTTGACTGCTGTGTGGTTAGTTGTCGATGTGGTGTCGTCAAAAGTTGGCGTTGATGGATTTTGCGAAGGCGCCGCAGCTCAGTGGACACGCTAGTGGCACCTCGCTTACGCCGGCCCTAGCCACACCAAGCGCGCAGCGACCACCACCAACCTTCCTCGCCGAACAACAACGGACGCGACAAACAATGGTCATGCAGTCCGTGGCAGCAATGCAAATATGTTTGGGTTCGACTGCACGACCTGCGCGCATCTTATACTTAGCGGCATCTTGTTTCTTCGCCTGCTCTGCGCTGCTGTCGACGGTCACTTGTTCCAGTGTGTAATCACCCAGCACAAACGAAACAAATTATATGGCGCACGGTGATGTATCATGCTGAGCTAGACTATTTCTAGAAGATGCTCAAAGTGCTGTAAACCTGGCCATGGTATGGAATGCTCCCGTGAATCTCGTAACATGCATCAAGTAAACCCGCCTTCTGATGAGCAAAACGCCGGCAGCTGCTATAGCAGCAAAGCATATCCTCTACCATAACTCCCCGCTAGTTTCATAGACCGTCTTGACCCAGATCAATAGTAGTCTTCGTCCATCGGCTGCTCCCCGGTGTCACCCCGCTTCTCCTTCTTGACGAACTCGACAAAGTCGTCGATGACAGATGGCCATGAAGACTCCTCGTTCCAGAAGCCCATAGTCTCATCTTCCAGCGAGAGTTGCGCGAACTTGAGTGTCTCGTTCCACATGTCCTTGTTGACGCTCTTCTTCCACGAGGTATTGAGGAACTCAGTCCACCAAGTAAGCCATGGAGTGTTAGGACTTGACCACTGAACAGCAGACAAGGGCGAACTGAAGAGCAACTCCCAGTACACTGTCGCCATCTCGAGTGGAACAGCCCTCTGGTCCGCAGTCTTGGCGATGGTGAATGTGTACTTGTACACCCGGGTGAAGACGTCTTTGTTGCCCGAGAGCTCGCTCTTGAGATTCTTAAGATACGCCTTCTGCCTGTCGATGGTATCGCAGCTGCATTTGGGTTAGTTTCTAAACGACCTCGAAGACAATCTGGAAAATGTTGGCACTTACTGGCGCTCCAACCAACCCTTGACGAAGCCATCGCGGCTCATCTCGCCCATCGTAGGAGCCTGGACGATTTCAAGAGCCGCCAACGCATCGAGACCCTCGGCATCGACGCCAGTATCATCGAAATACCGCATCGTGCCCTCTACTCCGACGATGTCTTTGTGTGGTGCACCAGCCTCTTGGTACCGATCGAACAGCTTGTTGAGATTGGTCTTCATCGCAGATGTGGCTTGGGAACTGCCGCTGTTGTTGCTGGTGGTGTAGTAACTGCGCGACTTGTCAGTCTTTGTCAATGTATTTAATGAGTTGCCAGTTGGCAATTAAATACGAAAAGCTCGTGGTTAGTGACTTGGAATCTAGGCACATCGTAAAGGTACACTCGATACTGATAATTCTTCAGTGTTATGGGAGGATTGAGCTGCACAGACATTTCCGCAGTCATGAACATATGCACTGTGTCGATGGGCAACGACGTGGCATCACTGAGCACGGGCAATTCCTCAGCCCCTGTCACCAAACTCATTCTTTCGACGATGACGTTGCAGAATCTGGCCCTGCCAACAGGTCCCAAGCGATGAAAGAATTCCAGGCGCGTCATCCTCCATTTGTCGAAAAGGTAATCCGAGAACGTTTTGTGGTGGATCAATGGGACAAGGCCGAAGAACTTGGCGAGATCACTCCGACCTCCAGGTGGGAGTGATTGGAGAAAGATGTTGTAGTGTACGCCTACGGTTATGGGCAAATGCAAATAGGCCTGTTGCATCCTCGGCCATATTTGGGATATCCCCAGAGACTCGTACCGACGAGTCTCTTGTTGGTGGGAGTGCACATATGAAGCATAGTCCATGGGACCCATGCATTTCAAGTAATGGCTTCTGATAGTCCAGGTCCCATCTTGTTTCGGAGTGCCTGAAACTTGGGGGCTGCGTCTTCCTGAGATGTCATGCTCGCTGTGGTCGTTGCTGTGGCTCCCAGAGCCAACGTCGATGCCAGAACCACCGCGCAACGACACAGTCGGTTCTGATCCTAGGTGATGATCAGATACGGAAGTGCGGAGTGGAGGCACAGTAGTGGTGTGCAAGAGCTCCAGTAAGTCCTCAAGTGTAGTCTGCGGCAAGGATGTAGTTGGAAGGGGGGCCGTGATACTGCGCGGATGCTGTAGAATAACCGAGTCTGTTCCCAGACTGCCGTATCGAACATGACGGGCTAGTGCGAATCGACTTTCGGGTGCGTTGGTAACGTTGGTAAGACTGAGACTGCTGTGTAGCACCCGGCTTAGGTGTTCCGCTTGGACTCGATGTTGCTCCGTTTGTAAACAGTCGAGACCCTCAACCAGGTGTGGTACGGAAAGCGGTTGGAAAGCTCCCTTGACTGTGTAGGTCTCGATACTGGACGCGGTGGAATCGGAGGAAGTAGCGGTGTTGCCAGAAGAGAGGCGTTCGTCGTCGACGGTGTTGATTGTGCTGACTGCGTGTACTTGAGCGGGATGGATATCCCTCAGATGAGAAGTTCGACTTGAAAGGCTCATAGATCGAGAGCTAGAGCATGAGCTGATGGAACTGATGCGTTCTCGTCGATTACGCCCGGCTAGCTGCCTAGCCCTGTCCTGTGAGGAACCGAACATGACGGACTGCGGAGATAGCACACGACTGATCTGACCTGACGAGCGAATGTGGCGTGTGTCTGGACGACTGCACCGAGGAGGCTTGTCGAGGGCTTTGTTGTGGGTGTGAAAATGCCGCAGGAGAAGGCGTGCTATTGTGCCAGCGCCTCGAACGGGACGAAGTAAGACCATGTTGGACTGCAAGTGCAGGAGCTTTACAATGGCGTTGTGTTCTTGGAAGTCGCAGGTGCGTGTGCCCGCAGACCGCAGCTGCTTTGAACTCGATCTGTCACTGTGACTGGCAGCTTCTTGCACGACTTGATCCCTCGTGCTTCCTTGTCCGTGACATGGTACTATCATAGCTCCCAGAAGTATCGTGTTGCCCCTTCCCAGATATGTATCCGCAAGTATGTCCGTCTTGTGTTCGGGTGCCAGTCGGGTGGTTGGTCGGTCGGTCGGTCGCTGCGTCTGGAAAGGATGGCGCGATGCGTGCGTAGATATAACAAGCATGCAACAAATGTGTACTGTATATATGAACAACAAAGGAAAAGCTGTACTTACGCGTTCACGGCGTTCTGTGCATCCCAGCCATGGCTTTTGAGTGCCCTGACCGCGGTGGACTTGTCAAGTTGAGTAAAGCTGATAAACTGCTGGATTGCAGCTTTCTGCTGAGCAGTGTAGACTGTAGGCATATTGTATTAGCGCCTTGTATCGAACTCCAGCTATTGATTGCGAGCTCGATGTGAGGAAGCGGCGGGGTGGAGGGGTGGAGGGCGCAAGTCGGTGCGCAGAATTTGGTGATAGGGAATGGGTGCAGTGTTGAGAGACAAAGGATCGCGCAAAGTGAATTCACAGATTGGGTGCGCGTCTTGGTCGCCGAACCGTGGTGGACAATAGACAGAGTTGGCGATACTTGGGCGAGCTGTGACGCACCGACGAGGCAGCAATTGTAGGGCCGACCCCGCCGAGTCGACTCAACCCTTGCTCGTGCACCCAAGCCCCGGAATTAAGGCCGCGGCGACAAGCTAGCCTTGCATCTTTCGAGCTTGACATGCATCGCCGCCAAACCAATGACTGATAATCATGAATGAAAGGAGGAAACCGTCGACTTACCTTCGGGGGCCGCCTTTGCTCCTTTCTTGGGAGCCTTGGTCTTCTTTTCTGGACGGTCCATAGCGGCGGCGTTGTCTGTGTTTTTGCGCTTGGGCGGCATAGAGGATGCGGAGTCGTCTTCTTGAGTACCGTCGAGGGAGTCGCGTGGACGTTGAGGCGATTCAGCGTGGTGTTGAGGACTGTGACTTGGGATGCTGGGGATAGGCGAACTTTGCTCTGGTCGACGAGGAAGCTCGTGCGTCTCCTTAATATCTGTGCGCTTGCTGCTACAGCAAAGAAACCGACGGAGCAGGTCGCAAAAGACCATCACAAGTCCGCTTGCTCTCACTGGTAAATATTGCTGACGTGCGCGGGTAGCTAGTGCCTTCCTAATACAGGCGCGGGCAAAATGCTCGCAGTGAATGTGTAATGCAAAAAATCTATGGTGACCTTTGGTTAAGGTGCGGGTCCAATCAAGTTCAGGAGTGCATGCGCAAAGGAGGCGCGACGAAGTGACATGGAGTAACATCGGTTTGTCGACCTACTAGTCGCGTCGCAAAAGTGACGCGGCATCATGTGTTCGCCGTCTGCCTAGGGCAAACATGCACTTCTCAACGGTGACTATGCACCTACCATCCCAACTTCCGCGATCAGATCAAGTACCAAGTGTGACGTAGACTGACTGCAGCGCACCAGCTTAGTGTCTTCTTTAATTATCTCCTAGTATACAGCCAGTGTACGCGAGTGCCTCTGACATGATCATCACGAACACCACACGCTGAGCTGCACCTGACAGTGATCGTTCCATGCCCATTGCCACGGGGGAACGCCAGACACATCTCTGATGCTCAATTCCAGGGTATACCTATGACAAACATCCAACGTTCATATCTTTACAATGTCCACACGCGTCCGTTCCCAGAGCTTGTGCGCGACTGCAACCCCTTTCTCCCTTTCTGCGTCACTGACGACAGCTGGTTGTACTATGACGCGGGCATATGTTCCTGCCGCGCGCCGTTTAGCTAAAGTGCCAGGGTTGACGACCAGTACAGACTCCACGACCTGGTCAGGGTTAGCATATTGCTCTCTAATGGGCGAGCCATCTTAGCATACCTTGACTGTGCCTTGAAGCACGCTAGGAGTTATGAGTATGTCAGGCCGTACATTCAGCATTTCGCCCAATTTGAGATAGCTCGTATCGAGCATGGTGCCCAAGGGAAGAAAAGGGCTGGGTAACGGTTCCTCTTCCAACTCTTCACCCTCTTTCCGCTCACTGTTCCCTGCCCCATTCTTCATGACCTTCTCCTCGATTGGCGCGGGCATGAATTGCTGCTTTTCTCTTCCAGTTGGCGGGAAAATGGGCAAGAAGCTCCGCTGCTCGAGGACGTTTCGAGCACACCGTTCATAAATATTCGTACTTCGTGCCTTGCCGCCTGCCAGCTCTTCCCTACGTAGCATGTCCAAGATATCGATCGACGACATGCCCACAGTCATTTCATTCATGCTGACAGTCATTGGGTTGGTCACGCATTGGACCATCTTTCCTGCAGCGCCCAGGCTAAGCTCTTTTTTGATGAACTTATCCTGCGGAAATGCAGCATGGTGGTGATGCGCGTCTCGTAAGCTGGGGACCAGAAGAACATTACATGTTGGTACGCGTTTGTTGAAGCTTTGGATGGCGCTCGAGACGTGGTGTCTGAATAGATCAGTCATGGTAGCCTGATCTGGGCTTACATTTGGTGGAGCATCGAAGTCTCCTGACCGAATTTGAGGATGTTCTGCGTCGAGGAATGGGCCCACTAGGATGATAGAGTCCGCGTATGCCTCAGCAGCATTGTCAAGGAAGGTGTGTAATGGGGCAAAGTCGAGATTCTGGTCGGTCGTGTAAGGTCCGGACGCAATCATGATGGTGAGAGGTCGGACATTCTCCGGATCGGAATCGGGCGTGTCGAGATATCTCGCGTTGATGGCATCCAATTCTTCGGGTCTTGTAGCAGGCGGATTCAGCAGTGGAAGTGATAGGACTTCCGACACTACGAATGAGTCACCCGAAGCGTTGGTACCTCGCAGCGCAACAATCTGGCCAGGAAAGAAGTCATACGACGATAGCCCTTCTACGTTCAGCGGTACACGTCGGCCTGAGCCGTGTCTTCGCGAGCCTTCAAGAACAAGTGATGCCGTGTTGAGTTTGCCTTCGCTTGTGTCGCTTGCAATCCTTCCGACTGCAATGATCTCGCTCGGTGACGGGTAATTGGGGTTGCCGAAGGCGCTTTCGTCCAGACCCGTTGTGTCCCTGAGTAGGTCACGGAATTCGTCAATCCTATCATCCAAGACTTCAGACGCTTCAGAGAGCTTCATGGCCATGGTGCGGTATGAGAACTTGGACATGTCCGTATTCGCCTTGAGTTTAATGCGAGGTTCTTTCGGTTCTTCTGACGGCGGCTCCGGGATGGCAATTTCGCTTTGCATGAATTGTTCGGTGATGTCGTTTGCGTTCGTACGGGAAGCGAAGTCAAAGACACTGAGTGGGCGTTAGAGCATGTCTGCGGTGTGCACCCAGTATACATACGGACCACCTGGGGCGTCAGCCTTCGGTGTCATGAATCCTCCGGGCGAACTCATCTCGTGAGCCTTGGTGGCCTTGCCTCCCGGTGTCTGGAAGTTGGCTTTGCGCTTTACTGTACTGCCATTGGCGCCGTTCGTTGTGCTTTGACGTGGGGTACCCGGCACGAGTCCTTCTAGTCTGCGTCCAGTCAATGACAATGTCCTAGATGTCTTTCCACTGTTTAAACATACATATCATACATGTCCCCACCCTTTGCTCGTGGTGTTGGCTGGCCCCGCTTGACTTCGTTTCTCTGCTGGGCCTTCCCTCTGCTCTCGCGCTCCAATGCATCTTGTATCGTCTTTTTGAAGTCTCGTGCCGTCTTGACGTCCATCTTGCTCTCTTCTCCGCCCATCTTCATGTTGTATGCCTGCCATTTGAAATCCAGCTCCTCGGGCGAGATGGAATACAGCCGTGACATTGACTGCAGTTCAGCGAGGACATCGGCGGGGAATTGGTCATCCTTGGTGTCGCAGTAGCGCTCGAAGCGCTCGGTGAGTTCGGTCGTAAGGTCGTCCATGTTGTGTGTGACTGTGAGTATTCTGGGTGATGGCCGGGAGAGCACTTTGCGCGTGCGAACTCCGAAGACGCGTCGCGCGTGTCGGTGGGGCTAGCATGGAGGCGGCCTAGGGCGATCGACGTGCATGCAGGGACCGCCATGTTTCCCAAAAAGTTGCCCAAGGCTGACACCATCGCCAACACGGCAATAAGGACCTCACCCAAGATACTTGAACAAGAACAGGAGACGAGATCAACTTGGGCAGATCAACTACATCCTGAACATAATGTCTGCAATTGGCCCCTTTGCGGAGCCTGCACCCGGCTGCAAGCCCGCCGCTGCCCCTGCCTTGACCGCCGAGCAGCAAACCAAATACGACGAGCTTCTCGCCGATGTCCGCACATGGGAAACACTGCCCACCACGTCTGCAAAGACTGCCGAAACCTCACCAATCAGCGACGATGAGCGCATGTGGCTCACTCGCGAATGCCTCCTCCGATACCTGCGTGCCACCAAGTGGAACCTTCCCCAAGCAATACAGCGCCTGCGCTCGACGCTGGTATGGCGTCGTGAGTACGGCACCGACCGCTTCACTGCCGAGTACATCTCAGAGGAGAACGAAACCGGCAAGCAGGTCTTGCTTGGTTTCGACAACGAGGGAAGGCCGTGTCTGTACCTGCTGCCGCAGAACCAGAACACGAAGGAGACACCCAAGCGGGTAGAGCACTTGGTCTACATGCTGGAGCGCACCATAGACTTGCACCCGCCTGGCCAGGAGAGTCTTGCACTGTTGATCGACTTCAGGAACACGGGAGCTGGTGGCACCCCTAGCATGGGCATCGCCAAACAGGTCCTTGACATC